>NC_081828.1:45976433-46281433 GCF_030867095.1 Alligator mississippiensis
TGGGCAGGAATCGTATAGCTGTTGGGGTGTTGCAGCTCCCCTGGGGCCTGGTCCTGTTACATATAGACATAGACTACATTTCTTAAGACAAGAAAAGAAAACTACACAAGCACTGCTGGGTTCCCACAAAGGAAAGTACGCTGGTGTGTACTCTAGTATATAGTCTTCTGTCCTTCTTGGTTCTGGTGGTT
The DNA here is from genome assembly GCF_030867095.1 of Alligator mississippiensis. NCBI lineage: Eukaryota > Metazoa > Chordata > Crocodylia > Alligatoridae > Alligator > Alligator mississippiensis. Next base: position 45,976,625 of record NC_081828.1, read on the forward strand.
TGGGTAATAACAGACAAGACCCACTAGAAAGATCTCAAGCCATTGAGAGAGTTACCAACCAACTCCACAACACTACAGTGCCTTAAGGGTTTACATTTGGAGAGGAAACATGATGTGGAGCAAAAGCATAGATACAAGACATGGTAGCAATTTTATTAGTAAGAAAATGGTAAAATGGACTTGTGGGAAGAGGAGGATTAGGTTACAACTTGTAGTAAAACTTATATGCTATACAGAGTAACAAGGGATTGAAGCTGAGAGAAATACTCCTTAAAACTATCTATAAAATCAGTGTTTTTCACTTCATCCAGAGCATTCTTGAAAGCCCAGCCTTTTTAACTGTATTCTGGTTAGCCAGCATCTGGATGAAAGCAGGAAATATAGAATAAGTCTTGATTTCCATTCCCTCAAGATGAAAAACAATTCAATTGCATGGCAAACAGTTTGTCACACTTGCAGAATCTGGCTGAAGACATGGATGAGCTGAAGTCATAGTTTGATTGGCCTCTCTGGTCTTTTTCATGAGACATGGAGCACTTCACGCATGCTCCAATGTGTTGCATTAAGACTTCTAATGGGAACATTCCAGTGTGCGGCAGCATCTTGTGTATTCAGCATCCCTGCACCTCAAAATGGCGGTAGGGGCAATTTTAACTAAAGCTCATTGAACAAGTCCTGCTGGTGCCACCTTGAAATATGGGGTGCTGAATACACAAGACACTGTAGGAATTTTTAATTAAAGCAGCCCTTGAGAGCCGCTCTAATTAAAATGCACCCCCACACACCCCTCGCAAGCATGTATATAGGTGTCCATAGTTGGCTAAGTTAGTTTAAAGTCAAGTGGAAAGCAGGGGAAGTTTGCACCTTGTAGACTAATTAAATCTTTTTTTGGAACTCGCTTCATTGGACTAACTCTAGAATATTCCACCCAGCAAATTCATTTCCTAGACACTACAGTGAATGTTTGCAATGGCCACATTGTGTTGGAAACCAACTGACCACCACAGCTACCTTCATACCACCAACTTTCATCTTAACCACACCACTAGATTCACTGTCTACGGCCAATCCATATGTTACAATCATATCCATGCTGATCCCACTGGCTGGGATGCATGCTTTAAAGACCAGGAGCAGGGATTCCTACAATTCCAATACAATTCCAGAACTGTAGGCACTCGGATCAATAAAAGCACACTTGGATATCATGCTAACCTCCTATAATACCAACCCCGGGACAACAACAACAAAGTCTCTCTAGTTGTCACCTACAGCCCCCAGATCGAACACCTTAAATACATCATTAATGACCTCAAACACCTCCTGAAAAAGGACAAAATTAGTCTGTAAGGTGCAAATCTTCCCTTCTTTCCCATGATGCCACATCTGTGAACTGACTCATAAGAGTACATAGCTGGGACTCAACACTGAAATATCCTTACAAAAAATCCTTACCCTGATGTTAAAGTCTGGGGTGTGAAACTGTGATCATAATACAATACTGTGTGGTGACAAAAGGAGTTGGGGAGGGTAAGTGAGGACAAAAATTACCTTCTTTAAACCAGCCCTGCTGTAGAATGCCAAACTGCCCTTACAGCAGCAACTGTGGCCCTGTCAACTGTTGTCTAGTGTATAAGACTTGTTGGGAGTAGTTCAATAGTCCAAATGTACTTGTTGACAAAGCAAATGGATTAAAATTGGCTGCTGAACCACAAATTGCTGCTAAAAAGGTTTCATTGGGTTTCTGGAGTTATATTGGCACTCTCACAAACAAATGTATCTTCTAACTATTGGCACTGTAAATTGACCCTTGGCATTCTTTCCCCATGCGATATGGGCAAAGTCAAAGCAGAGCCTAAAAGGACAAGACTTGAAATGACAAATGTTTGCCAAATTATCCATTTGGAACTTCTTCTACGTTCTGCATGTGTTTGGATAAAGTTGCTCACATGTTTACATCTTTGAGAGATCAAGACAACAGAGCTTAAATAGACTGTAAGCTCCTTGGGGCAGGAACCATCTTTTTATTCCATGCTTGTATGGTGCTTAGCATCATAAGGATCTAACCTATGGCTTGGGTTCCTATGATTACAACTAATAGCATGGGTGTAAGCAGACTGGATTGCATGATTTGCCTCATTTGAAAGAGGCAGAGTGAGAAACTGCAAAATTATAAACATGTGGGAAAAGCATGATGTGCATGCCTATTACAGTATGATTGCCTTTTGGAGAAGGTTCATGTTTCTTTTGATTGGGAACTGGGGGTGGGGGGAATGAGCTGAGGACTGGAAGCCAGCTATTCTTAAACTTTGTCACAGGTGGTGACCACAGTCAAATCACTTCACCTATCTCTGCCACAGCTTCCCTGTTGGTAGAGGAGACAATGAAACACTATTGCCACAAACTACAGTTGCTCATGTGTATGCATTTTGTAGGATTTGGGGCCTATGTTTACACATGTATGTGTTGTTGCTTAGAACATGACATATTTGAAGTTTTTACTGGAAACTATAAATATTCAAGGATCATAAGCCAGGCCCCTACAATCATGCAACAGGCCTAAAATTCCTGGGATTATTTTTTAAATGATATGTCATCAGATCCTCGGTGTTTTCTGTTTTAGAGTCACATTTTCAATCTTTCTCTGTGGAGCCATGAAGTCAGAAATATACTTTTTTTTTTTTTAATGAAACCTGCTTCTCACACCTTCAGATGAACCTAAGGAAAAACAAGTATCACAAAATCACATTACAAATGTTGGTTTTCAGAAAAATACCAAATACTGAGAGACATGTGAAAAAGTTGTGAAAGTTTAGTTACCTGAATGGAAAGGAGCAAAGATCCTGAAATATCCCTTAGAACTCACACCAACTCTCAAAGGAAACTTTAGCAAACTGCTACTACACACAAACTTTTCTTTCACGTTGTCCAAAAATGCAAATGAGGGCTGAAATGCTTTCCTTCAAGTTTTTTTATTTCAACCTAGAAGCTTTTTAGTGAAGCTATGTGTAGAGCTAAAAAAGTGCCCAAAATATCAGCTTTATACCTATACTTCACTGAAACAACCTGGTTAAATCCCTCTAGTCCTGCATTCATCCCAGGCAGAAAAATAAGAGTTCCTGCATATTGCTCTGTGGGTACAAAACCTGGATCTGCAAAGGGATGTGTGAGGGTCTGGAAGACACCACAGCACTTAAGGCAAGAGTAGGTGTTTGTCCTGGCACCCTTGTGTCTGGGACCTGTCTGCAATTGGGATATTTTCTCAGCAGTTTTGAACAGGGTTCACAGTGTTGCCAACCTCTGGCAATTTTACCACAGGTCTCACAATATTTGGTGTTTTACTTCAAACCCCTGCTCCTGGAAACAAGTGATGGTGTGAAAAGCTCAGCTTTCATGGAAAAGAAAAATTCCTAGCATTCAGAATTGTGGTGAGGAGGTTGAGAGTATGACCTGACTGTAACCAAAAGGCTCAAGACCAGATGGCAAATAAGAGCTCAGCACTTCTTGTTGTTGTTGGGTTTTTTTGTTGTTTTTAAAAGATCTCGTGATTTTTGGTGCCTGACTCATGATTTGGGAATGCTAGAGGCTGGAGCTACTGGGCTCAAGTTACATTGGCCGCAGCTGTGGTGCAGACCTGGTGCTAAGGTTCTTGGTTGTAGTCAGTGTTGGTAAGGACATAGGCAACAAGGTTCTTTGGATAGATGTGGTATCTTTTATTAGACCAACTAAATAGTTGGGAAAATTGGCAAGCTTTTGGGTACAAACACCCTTCATCAGGCATAGGGAGAGTCTCCCCCCTGCCTCACACCTATTGTCTCCCATTCCCTCAGATCCTCACTGCTACTTATTTGCATTTGCACAGACCTGCATTGTGCATATTGTGCTTCTATTCTACCCAGGAGAGCGCACACAACACCAGCAGACTCGCCCTATGCCTGACAAAGGCTGTTTGTACCCAAAAGCTTGCAAAGAACAATTTTTCCAGCTACTTAGTTAGTCTAACAACAGATATCACATCTAACCACAGAACCTTGTGTGACCTGGGGGTCGGTTTAGGGTCACCTGTCCTATATACACTGAAACCAGTGCACTGTGGGCATGTCAGGAGCCTTAACTTGCCTCGTGCAGGGTACTTACTGCAACTCTAAGCACTGTGAGTGAACCCTTCATGCCAGTTAGAATCATAGAAAATGAGGGTTTGAAGGGACCTCCAGAGGTCATATAGTCCAATGTATTTCATTCTGTGGGTTGCGACCCAAAAGTAGTTCCCAAAAATATATGAAAGGGTTGCGAACAAACTTTAAAAATGGATCAACAAACTTAAAAAATGGATTCTCCTTTAAAGGAGAGAAACGTGGGAAATCATCACTTTTCCCTTGCAAGCTGTCGGCGTTCCAGCCTGCGAGGGGCTCCTCGGGCCTCCTCCTGCCCCACACACTTGGGGGCTGGGACCTGGGGGTAGAGGGCAGCGGGTCTAGAGTGAGGGGCACTGCGTCAGGACTGGCCATCAATGTTTACAAATGGGTCCTGGTACAAAAAAGGTTGAGAATCACTGATCTAATCCAACCCCCTGCTCAAAGCAGGACCATCCTCAACTAAATCATCCCTGCCTGTCTAGGCAGGCCTTAAAAACCTCCAAGGCTGGAGATTGCACCACCTCTCTGGGTAACCTGTTCCAGTGCTTCACCACCCTCCTGGTGAGAGAAGTTTTCCTAATATCCAACTTAAACCTCCCTTGCTGTAACTTGAACAAGGCACCCCTGCAAGCCTCAGACCTCCCCTCTAGCTGCTCCTGGGGTACCACAAAGGTGTGCTTGGAGCTGCATGGGTGGGAGACCCTGAGGGTGGGCAGACACTGTCCGGACCCAGCCCATGAGGCTACCAACAGCAGCCCTGCACTACAGCGGAGGCCACAGCCCTGCCGAGGGCTGACTCCGCCCCTGAAAGCCCGAGCTTGGCGATTCCCTTCCAGCCTAGCGGGTCATCGCAGGCCCGGGAGCTTCCCCCGCCGCGCCTCCAGGGGGCGCTGCGTGGCACCTCCCTCCGTGCCCAATCTCGTGCGACTGCCTCGCCAAATCGGTCCCGAGCGGGCCTCTCTGCGCACGCGCGGCGCTTGCGCATTGCCGGTCGCGGCGTGTGGGCGGAGCCGGCGCTGCCTCACCCTGGTAACCGCCGGCGCGGACAGCGCCCTGCTGCTCGCCCGGGCCTCCGCCCCGCCGGCCGGCCGGCCGCACCATGCAGGGGGAGGACGCCCGATACCTCAAGAGGTGACGCGGCGGGGATGGGGTGGGTGGGGGTCGCGGCAGGGCTGACTCCCCTCGCATCCAGGCCGGGTCCTGCCCTGCGCTTTCACGGGCTTCCCTTGCCCCCCATGTATAAGGATTTGGGGTGGGGGCTGGGGGTATTTTTCTACGTGTGTGGGAGGGTGGAGGCCGGGGGGCAGGTATCCCGCTCCTCTCTTCCACTCCCCACCCCGCGCTCTTGCATCCCCTCTGGCAGCCCCTTGTGTCCTTAGTCCCAGACAGGTGAGTGGGGGCGGGCGCAGGGGATGCCCAGCGCATCCCCGGCTCCCCCATGATTCAGCTGGTGACGCAGGTTGTTGCTGTTGTAGAGGATGGCGTTCTTGCCCGTGTGTGCTTTGTGCTGATTCAGTGAATACAGCCCCCCCACCTCCCTCCACTAATGGATTTAATTCAATGTGCGCCAGTCCCTGAGTTTGGTGTGCGCCAGAGCTCTTCTGTCCCGGCAGGGAGGTTCAGAAGAGAAAGGTTGCACGGGAGCGAGATTCATGTCACTTCCATAACAAAGCAGGTGAACAAAGCACAGAGCGATGTGGGCGTGTGCTGACCACCCAGCATGGCGTTTGTCCTGCAGGCCTGAGCAGCGATCCACATCTGGATGATTTTTAAAGTGGGCGGCTGGCTGCGAAACTTAATCTGCAAGAGGAATTCTTTCCTGGGTGTATTTCCCTTTGCTTCAGTTAATAATTTCCTTTGTGGCACTGGAGGCCCAAATAAGATATTGTTGTAGTGGACGGTGATAATGCTGAGTGCATCTGTAGCCCTGTACAGCTGTCAATTTTGAGTCGCTTTAAAAAGAAAAAAGTTTTTCGAGGCAGGAGCTGAGATGTGAACTGGTGAAAGAGCAAATTCTTTAAACAGGACCTTGCCCTCCTAGCTGGGATAGCATTGGCACTATGCATGGGCGAGGGAAGAAAATGGTTGTCCCAGCCATTAGAGCCTGTAACAGTCCAATAACTAGAGCAGGTTTTGTGACCCATTACATCAGTCCATGGGAGGGGGATAAGGAAGAAAATATAGCATCTCCACAGCAATAATGCCTCCAGTCAAGCTTGCCCACTCTATCCTGTTTGGGGGCAGGGCTCATGGGATGCATAGCACACATTCCTGAGAAGGGAAAAATCTTTGAGGAAGTGCTAGATCTCTGTGCAGAGCAACTCACACTGGCAGATTTCTCCTTCTGTACATTTGTAAATACTTCCTATCCTGTCCCTGAAGAACAGGTGTTGACTCAGCATAGGATGTCAAAGAGAAGTAGTGCTGGGTAGTTTCTCCCATGAGATTAATCCTGAGATAAATGGAAGACAGTGACAGAACTGGTATCTTTTAATTATCTCTCTTTAGGGTCTTGATTCTGGGAACTGTTCCCTTTGGATGAACCCCTCCACCTTGTGGAGACTCCACACAAAAACACATTGCAGAGCCAGGTGCAGACTATCCTATCTGCCCCAAAGAATTCCTAGTGGTGGAAGAAGTTGCTCTACAGAAGAACTACCAAGAGTACTCCTACTTGCTCTATGACAGTGTTTCCGAACCTTTTCCAGCCCAAGCCACGCTTACATTAATAAACACTTTCCATGGCATTTACCTATTAAGGCATTCCCCATCCTCATACCTATTGTAGCTCATTGCCATGACAAAGTTCCGCAGAATGTCTGTTCGTTTCTGATGGTACACTTTTGTGCCACGGTGCACTGGTTGGGAAACACTGCTCTATGAAAAGAAATATCTGAAAGCTTTAGGGCTGGCAACCTTGCTGGATTGCCCATACACCATGCTGACAATGGTCAAAACCGTCTTAAAGGAGACTGATGGGAGAGACAACTTGGAAAAGAACATCATCAGACTGCAGAAGGATCAGAAAGGTTGCTGAGACTTGACACAAATGCTTAATAAGTCTTAGATTAGAGAGAATAAAATTTTCCTCTGTTTGGTGTGGGCTTTATCCCTCGCTAGGCAGGGTTCATCCGTTAGGAAAGGAGATGGTCATGGTATAGATCTAGGCCTGCTGTGAACTGATCTGCGGCTCGCAATCTTTTTCATGCAGCGTTATTTTGTGGTTCTATAGCTTCTTCTGTTGGAGGTTCTCAGTGTCCTCCAACCCCACTTGGGACGCAGCTAAGTTTTATTTGCCCCACTTATAGAATGGGGACATAGAGGCACAGAAGAGAATAAGTAAGTCACCTGATGTGGGTTGATGACAAAACTATGAATTCAGAACCCTGGTAACATACAGCTGTTGCCATCCCTGCAGAGAAGGCCCCTCCTTTACATTGCTGGTCAGTTTTTGTTTATGACCAGTTGGGTTGTGGTTACTACAGTGAGGGGCTATGCGTACTGTTCCAATTTTCCTGCAAGTGTGTCACTCAGTCCTGGGGAAGCTGGATAGCCTTGGGAGAACTTCAGCAGCAAGATGAAGATCAGGGAAAGTGTGGGTCCCTTACTGAATGGAGGAGGCAACCTAGTGACACATGATGGGGAAAAGGCTGAAGTACTCAATGCCTTTTTTACCTTGGTCTTTAAAGGCAAGATCAGCTCCCAGACTACAGTTTGGGGAGGAGGTGAGCAGCCAGCTGTGGCAAAAGAACAGGTTAGGGACTATTTAGAAAAGCTGGGCCTGTAGAAATAATTTGGGCCGGACGCAATGTACCCAAGGGTGCTGAGGGAGTTGGCTAATGTGATTACAGATCAGCTGGCTATTATCTTTGAAAACTTGTGACAATTGGGAGAGGTCCTGGATGATTGGAAGAGGGCAGATCTAATGCCTGTCTTTAAGAAAGGGAAGAAGGAGGATCCAGGAAACTACAGACCAGTCAGCCTCACCTCAGCCTCTGGAAAAATCATGGAGCAGACCCTCAAAGAATCATTCTAAGCACTTAGAGGAGGAGAACGACAGGCAGCATGGATTCAGCAAGGGAAGTCATGCCTGACCAACCTGATTGCCTTCTATGATGAGATGACTGGCTCTGTGGATGTGAGAAAAGAGCGGTAGACATGATATACTTTGACTTTAGCAAGGCTTTTGATATGGTCTCCCATAACGTTCTCGCTAGCAAGCTAAGGAAATATGGGTTGGATGGATGGACTGTAAGGTGGAAAGAAAACTGGCTGTATTGTCTGGCTCAGAGGATAGTAATCAATGGCTCGATGTCTAGCTGGCAGCCAATATCAAGTGGAGTGCCCCAGGGGTTGCTCCTGGGGCCAGTTTTGTTCAGTGTTTTCATCAGTGACTGACCTGGAAGATGGGATGGAGGATACCTTCAGCAAGTTTGCAAATGACACCAAGCTGGGGATGTAGTAGATGCCCTTGAGAGTAGGGCTAGGTTTCAGAGAGATCTTGACAAACTGGAGGATTGGAACATAAGAAATCTCATGAGGTTCAATAAGGAGAAGTGAAAATTCCTACACTTAGGATGGAACAGTCCCATGCACTGGCTGGGGACCAACTGGCTAAACAGCAGCTTTGCAGAAAAGGACCTGGGCATTACAGTGGACAATAAGGGCACGCTGTTGGCTTACATTCAGCTTGTTGCGAAGAAGGCTAATGGCATACTGTGCTGCATTAGTAGAAGCGTTGCCAGTAGATCAAGGGAAGTGATTCTTCCCCTCTGTTCAGTGCTGGTGAGGCCACATATGGAATGCTGTGTCTAGTTTTGGGGCCACTACTATAGAATGGGTGTAGACAGACAAATTGGAGAGAGTCCAGTAGAGGGCAACAAAAATGGTTGGGGGCTGGGGGACATGACTTATGAGGAGAGGCGGAGGGAACTGGATTTATTTAGTCGGGAGAAGAGAAGACCGAGAGGTGATTTAAAAGCAGCCTTCAGCTATCTGAATGGTGGTTCCAAAGAGGATGAAGCTAGACTGTTCTCAGTGGTGGCAGATGACAGAACAAGAAGCAATGTTCTCCAGTTGCAGCAAGGGAAGTTTAGTTTAGATATTAGGAAAAACTGTCTGGAGCAAGTTACCCAGAGAGGTTGTAGAATCTCCATCCTTGGAAGTTTAAGACCCAGCTAAGCAAAGCCTTGGCTGGGATGATATAGTTGGGGATGGTCCTGCTTTGAGCAGGTGGTTGGACTAGATGATGTGAGGTCACTTCTAACCCTTATTTTTATGATTCTGTGATCGTCTGCCCAGAAAAGAGTGAATCACCCTTTATAATAAATGGACCAAAAGAAAATAATTAAAGTAGACATGGGCATCAATTGGAATGTTTACACTGCTTAAATGGCAGAGAATTGGGGGGCGGGGGGGGGGGGGGGAGGAGAGGAACGCTGAGTGCCAGAGGCAGGATACTGAGTGTTGGAAAGTCTTAAGACGCATGGGGTTCTGCTATGGTACAGGCTGTTGTTACCATAGTGGCGACTGCCACCATTTTGATGCCCCCTCTCAATTGGCATTGGGCTGATGCCCTATGTGCCTATCCTTAGTTATGCTACTGATAATACATGTCTTAGAAGCAAGAATCAAAGGCTAAATTCAGATTTGCTAGCACTTGCAGCTCTCTCTGTTGTTAGTGGCTTTCAGTACTGCTCAGTTTCAGGTGAACAGTCTTGACTGATTTGGTATGAAATGTGAATAAATATAAGAATGGAAACAAAGCCATAAGATGCCATTGCATGTATATATAGGTAGGGCATGGAAAATTGTTTAATGTTCTATGTCAGAGTTGTAGAAAGTTGGTCTAGGCCTTTCTACAAATTTTCCCATCCTCCCAACACGGACTCTTGAGCAAAATAGTCCATCAGGTTCCATAAATTGCTCTTCCTCTCCCAAACTCCCTTACATATTAGCCCTAAAACTGTAAAGTGCTGAGCACCCTCAGTTCTCACAGCGTGCAACAGGAGCCAGGTGCGTTTAGCCTGTTGTAATATCAAATCCAGTGCTTTTCTGAAGTATGCTGTACTCCACTTATCAGTGTATTATTTTCTTGATTGTATAACACAATCCCAGTCCTAATTTAAGTGTGCTTACATATAACAAATATTAATTATCTGCATATTGGTTAAGTGATAATTGACGTATGCTTCTAGAAATTCTTTGGCTCTAATATCTACTCTGTGAAGTAATTGTAGTCTGTTTAGTTGAATGATAGGTGAAACTGATTAGGGATGGTCAATGTTGTCACCTAAATCAGCCCTGAATGACTAGGTCCTGTCAATTTCCAGGTTTTTAGAGGCCTGAAGATTATGAGGAACAGGGTAACCAGCCTTAAGGGGGTTTGAAAATCTTAGCACAAGCTGTTTCTGTAGTTGATGAGTTTTGTTTGTGTAAGTACCTAGCCTTTTTTTAGTCCCCAGGCTAGGCATAGGATCCAAGTACAACTGTAATCTCTTGCTACACGTTGCTTAGGGCTGTGCGAAGCTTTGGTAGGCTGATTCAATTTGGCGGAGATTCGGCCTGAATCCTAATCAAATCAGAAGACCCCTTAATCTCTCCAAATCGAATTGGAACCCTCCAAATCAATTCAGAAAGATTAGGAGAAGTTTGATGATTTGGACATAGACACAGCTTTAAAAGTTTTTTCTACATACCTCAAGGTACCAGGTGGCTTGAGTGCTGAGATGCTGGGGCGGATGGAGCATTCCACAGGGGCTGGTGTCCCCAGCGTGTTCAGCAACAGACCTGGAAGTAGACCAGAAGCACTCTGGGTCCATCAGGGAGCATGCGGGTGACCCCCCCCCTCCTCAGTGACTGACCCCTCCTGGGTCTGGGGGGGGAAACCTGGGGTCCCCCTATGGCCAGTCATTGAGCTGGGGGGGGAGGAATGTGAGCGTACTCTTGGCAGCAGACCCAGAAGTGGACCAGAAGTACTTCTGGAGGCAGTACTTCCGGTCCACTTCTGGGTCTGCTTCCGGAAGTACTAGCCGCCCCCCCCCATGCTCCTGTAAGATGCTCCGTCCACCCCACCATTGCAGCATCCATGAACCGTGCCTGGTACCTCAAGGCATGTAGAAAAAACATTTAAAGCTGTGTCTATGGCCGAATCGCTGATTCACCGAATCACGATCAAATCTTCAGATTTGGATTTGTCCGAGTTGAATTGGGACAGCAACCTGAATCAACAAATCAAATCACTATCCCCAATTCGGCCCAAATCCGAATTGAATATGGCCCTTTTTGCACACTCCTAATGTTGCTAAATACAACGAAACAGGTTTGTGACTAGTGAAACATGTTCCCAGTTTCCATTTATTGGTGGTAGTGGTGAATTTTGAAAAAAATGACAAAGCTAACTAAAAAACTTTGAAAATAATCCCAGCATAAAATACGGAAATTTTAGACTCTATTTTCCAGGGTTTTTTTACCAATTTTTTTTCATTTGTACTACAGAGATCTGTGGTCTAACGCAGTGGTTTTCAACTTTTTTTGTACAAGGACCCATTTGTAAACATCAATGGCCAGTCCTGACCTCGTGCCCTTCACTCCTGGCCCCTGCCCCCGCAGTGTGTGGGGCGGGGGGGGGGGGGGGGGGGGGGGGGGGAGGGGCAAAAAGCCCCTTGCAGGCTGGAACTCTGGCAGCCTGCAAGAAAGAAGTCACTGTTTCCCACATTTTTTTTCCTTAAAGGAAAATCCACTTTTAAAGTTTGTTCATGATCCTTTCATAGATTCTTGCGACTCACTTTTGGGTCATGATTTATGGTTTGAGAAATGCTGCCCTAACAAGAGAGATTAGTGAATTCTTACAGGATCATCTTGAAGTTCTTCATTCTCTTATTCTAGTTTGTAGAATTGTGTGAAGTTTTTAATTCCTAAGATGTGGCCAGTCCTACTAACAGGATATCTGGGAAGTGCCTGCGGATACGTACAAAAAGGTAGGTAGCTGGATTAGTCTCAAGTCAAGCAGAAGGCCAGGCAGGGTGGCACTTTCAGCTATGAACAAAGGATGCATTTGTTCTGAGAGCGCGCCTTTTGTCCCAGGATTGCACAGATGTACATGTCCACTGAAGGAAGGTGGGAAGGAACCTCACAGGGTCATATAGTCCAATCCTCTGCTCAAGGCAGGATCATCCCTGACTAAACCACTCCAGCCACGTGTCTTCTATCTAACCTCTTCTGAAAACTCCCCAGGATGGAGATCCCACAACTTCTCTTAGTATCCTTTCCCAATGTTTGGTCTCCCTCATAGTCAGAAAGTTCCTCTTAATTTCCAGCCTAAATTTTCTCTGCTGGAGCTTCAGGCTATTTCTCCTTGTTTCGTCTTATGTCCCCTCTGTGTAGCCACAGAGAAAAATCCATTTCCGTCCTCCCTGTAGAGGAGCAGCTGAATGGGCCTTGGATGTTATAATTCGTGTTGTTTTGTCCAGTGATTTCCTGATCTGTGTTTTATGAGGGGGCACAGCTAGCATCTAGATCTGTAACAAGGTCTGGTGGCTTGGTGAGAATTGGAGCTAGTTAGTCTATTGCTGAAGAAATGTAATTTGAGGTAAGGAGGGCTAGTAAGTCAAAACAGGCTTCTTCCCTAAGGCTACCTTGAGATACATATGAGTAAATTCAGGTTGTTCAATCTCTGGTAAAGCTGGGGATCTAGAAACAAGTCTTTCAAACACAGAGTTACTTAGGATCTTGAACTCATTCTCTGATCTGCTGACTTCTTTGGGGGCATATCTCTCTTTTGTTCAGAGGTCTCCCCTAGCATGCTGTGTCTTTAGTGGAGGCATTCTGTAGGCAGATAGACCTGTAAAACAAAGATAGATCCACCTTCCTAGCCTCTAACACCTATGACTGGGACCTCACAGTCGATTTGGTACATTTGCACATACTAGGTATTATAAACACAAAGGTGCCATTTGTGCTAAGATTCTCTGCAGATAAGATGGAGGAAAGTGCAAATGGAAAAAAAAAGACCCAGGCTGCATTAGTGCACGGTAGGATCAGTGTTTCATAGTGACTTATACACTTGTATGTCTCTTAGGCTTTTGCTTTAACCTTCAATGTGTTTGTTTTTTCTGCCCTTCAGGAAGGTCAAAGGAGGTAACATAGATGTACATCCATCTGAAAAGGCCCTTGTCGTTCATTATGAAGTGGAAGCAACTATTCTTGGTGAGATGGGGGACCCCATGCTGGGGGAACGCAAGGAGTGTCAGAAAATGTAAGTTTCAAGTACATTTTTTTAATTATTTTTGGAAGACAAAAATCTGAGGACTTCTAATTCCGGAGTCTTGAATTATAATATCCTGTTGTTTCTTTTGTGTTACTGGTACTTTATCAGACTTAACACCACCTTAAGGAAGTGTTTGGAATTCTAGAAGTAATCTGTAGATTCATAGATGTTAGGGTTGGAAGGGACCTCAATAGATCATCAAGTCCAACCCCCTGCATAGGCAGGAAAGAGTGCCGGGTCTAGATGACCCCAGCTAGGTGCATATCCAACCTCCTCTTGAAGACGCCCAGGGTAGGGGAGAGTACCACCTCCCTTGGGAGCCCGTTCCAGACCTTGGCCACTCGAACTGTGAAGAAGTTCTTCCTAATGTCCAGTCTAAATATGCTGTCTGCTAGCTTGTGGCCATTATTTCTTGTAACCCCTGGGGGTGCCTTGGTGAATAAAACCTCACCAATTCCCTTCTGTGCCCCCGTGATGAACTTATAGGCAGCCACAAGGTCGCCTCTCAACCTTCTCTTGCGGAGGCTGAAAAGGTCCAGGTTCTCTAGTCTCTCCTTGTAGGGCTTGGTCTGCAAGCCCTTAACCATACGAGTGGCCCTTCTCTGGACCCTCTCCAGGTTATCTGCATCCCTCTTGAAATGCGGTGCCCAGAATTGCACGCAGTACTCCAACTGCGGTCTGACCAGTGCCCGATAGAGGGGAAGTATCACCTCTTTGGATCTATTCGTCATGCATCTGCTGATGCACGATAAAGTGCCATTAGCTTTTCTGATGGCTTCGTCACACTGCCGACTCATGTTCATCTTGGAGTTTACTAGGACTCCAAGATCCCTTTCCACTTCCGTGCCACCCAGCAGGTTATTCCCTAGGCTGTAGGTGTGCTGGACATTTTTCCTCCCTAGGTGCAGCACTTTGCATTTCTCCTTGTTGAACTGCATCCTGTTGTTTTCTGCCCACTTGTCCAACCTATCCAGGTCTGCTTGCAGCTGTTCCCTGCCCTCCGGCGTGTCCACTTCTCCCCATAGCTTTGTGTCATCCGCAAACTTGGACAGAGTACACTTCACTCCCTTGTCTAAGTCGCTGATGAAGACATTAAAGAGTATCGGTCCAAGGACCGAGCCCTACGGGACCCCACTGCCCACACCCTTCCAGGTCGAAACCAACCCATCCACCATGACTCTCTGGGTGCGACCCTCTAGCCAATTCGCCACCCACTGGACTGTGTAGTCATCCAAGTCACAACCTCTTAACATGTTCACCAGTATGGGGTGGGATATCGTAATGAAGGCCTTCCTGAAGTCTAAGTATACGACATCTACTCCTACTCCTGTGTCCAGGCGTTTCGTAACCTGGTCATAAAAAGAGACTAGATTAGTCAGGCATGATCTGCCTGCTATGAACCCGTGCTGGTTTCCCCTCAGCATAATTTGTCCTGCTGGGCTCTCGCAAATGTGAGCCTTGATAATTTTTTCCAAGACTTTGCCAAGGATGGAGGTGAGACTGACTGGCCTATAGTTTCCCGGGTCTTCCTTCCTCCCCTTCTTAAAAATGGGGACCACATTGGCCCTTTTCCAGTCCTCCGGGACTTGGCCCGTGTGCCACGAGCGTTCAAATATTCCCGCCAGTGGCTGTGCAATGACATCGGCCAGTGCCTTCAGTATCCTCGGATGGAGCTCATCCGGGCCTGCTGACTTAAAGGCATCCAGTTCTTCCAAGTGACTCTGCACCATCTCAGGGTCTACGCATGGTAGTCTGGCGCCATGCTGCTGCCTCTCTACAATCCCAATGAGAGCCTTGTCCTGCCCCTCACTTAGGAACACTGAGGCAAAGAACTCGTTGAGGAGTTCAGCCTTGTCCCCCCTGTCCGTCACCAATTGCTTCTGTCCATTTAGTAGGGGTCCTATTCCTCCCTGGGCCTTCCTTTTACTCCCTATATCTCTAAAAAACAATTTCTTGTTGTCCTTTACTTGGGATGCCATCCTCAGCTCTACGGTGACTTTGGCCCGTCTAACTGCCTCCCTACAAGCGCAAGCAGAGGAGGTATACTCCTCTTTGGTGATCTCTCCCTGCTTCCACTTTTTATGTGCCCCCCTTTTGGCCCGTGGGCTGCCCTGGATTTCTCTGGTCAGCCAAGGAAGCCTCCTGGCCCCTTTCCCTCTTTTTCCACGCGTCGGGATTGTCTCCCTTTGTGCGAAGGATCATTTACTTAAGGCACAGCCACCCTACTATGTGCATAGTAATATTAATACTTACCATATTTACTTGAATACAAAATGAGTTTTTCTCTGTCTAATCAGCTGGGGCAGTGGGAATGTCCCTTGTTTTAAATTTGCACACAAGGAATCCTCATTAAGTACATAATCTATCATTAAACTGCTGCCAAAAGCAGCATGTGCTCAGGAATGGAAACTAGCTATGAAGTTGATTTAAATGCAGCCAAAAGTGAGCCTGATGATAAAACACATGGCTCATTATGCAAGGTACTGCAATACCAGGCCATCACTTGGAGAGGCTGAAGCAAGCTCTGACCCCCTCCCCTGGTGCCAAAAATGCTGATTATAACCTTTTTTATTGTCTACCTGCAACAAACCCAAGCTGGCTATCCCTCAGGATGTTGCCTTTGGCCAGTCTGTTAAGAATGACCTCTTTGATAATCTTTTCTAAGACCTTTCCCGGGATAGAGGTCAGGCTGATGGGCCTGTAGTTTGCCGGATCCACTTTCTTGAAGATAGGCACCACGTTGGCCTTTTTCCAGTCTTCGGGCACTTCACCAGAGCGCCAGGAGTTCTCAAAGATCCATGCCAGGGGCTGAGCTATGATGCTTGCCAGCTCCTTGAGTACCCTGGGGTGTAGATTGTCAGGGCCTAGTTTCCCACTGCAGGCTTGGGCTCCCTGCCCTGCTGCCCTCCCCTGGGGGCCTCTGCGACCCAGCAGGTGGGACCTGATGTTGCAGGGCAGAGTGGGGCCAGGCAGGGAAGCTTCTTGCCACTTCTGCGAGCCTCACGACAGCCTGGTGAAGCACTCCCTGCATGCCCAGGAGCAGTGGCATGGAGTTGTGCCCCTCACTGCTGCCAGATGGGTAGGGAGCACCTCATCAAGGCAATGTGGGGCTCGCAGCGGCAGCAAGGAGCTTCTTCACTCAGTCCTGCCACACTGGGTCCCACCGGCTGGGCTGTGGAGACCCCAGGGGCAAGGCAGCAGAGCAGGGAGCCCAAGCCCGCAGTGCGCAGCCTGTCCCTGCTGCCACAGACTTGGCTCTGGCTGTGCCACCCACAGGGGAGGGGCAGCCGGGCTGTGCGCTCTGCTGTGCTGCAGCAGCTACTGCCTCCCATGGGCAGCAGCTTAGGCGATGCTGCGGTGGGGCAGGGGGCTGCAGACCCAGGTCCCTGGCTCTGTAGCCCTGACAGCTGGGGATCCCCTCTAGCAGAGCTGAGGCATAGGGGGCGGGGGGGCAGGGGCGAGGGGCACCAGCAGGGCGGAGGGGCTGTGCATGGGGAATGAGGGGTACCTTGGGGGGGGGGGGGGAGGGCTGTGGGTGGGGAGTGAGGGGCACTGGTGGGCTGGGGGCTGTGGCTTAGGAGTGAGGGGCCTGGGCCTGCGTCCTGTGAACGAAGGGGACAGGGGGATCTCTGATTTTTCCATGATAAAAATCCCAAAATCAAATGCCAAAATTTATAGGTATTTAGAATTTATTTTATTATAGTGATTGAGGCACTGGTAGGCTTCCAAATTGCTTTAAAATTGCAAATATAATTAATAAAACGTGTTCAATTGATACCTCTATATAGTGACATTTCATTTTAATTGTTGATTCTGGGGTTTTTTATCAGAGAATTTGCTAATATATGTTTTATCAGAGAATTTGTGATTTTGAATGGAGAAAACCAGGATCCCTGCTGAGTTTGGAAGGGAAGATACTTGCCCAACAGTAGAGCCACACAGGCTTGAACGCTCAGTCAAATTTGGAACTTGACTATTGGGCTTTGCCCAATTGAATCTGGACCTGATTGGCTGATTTGGCCCTCAGAACGTAATATATTTTTAAAATATTGTACTATATATAGGTGGGTACAAAAGTGCTACTTAAAAGTATATTTATAGAGTACCTGTGCTAAAACTTGCAGCAGTTTTGGAAAAGGTATAATGTGCATTAATTCTGGGTGAACTAAGTCTGCAGATACCATATGCAGATTATTACAGGTTTGTAAAATCACTATTCTCAAATTTGTTCCTTACTTCCTGTGCTCAGGAAGAGCAGGGTCTGAGAATAAGGAGAGGAGGAAGGAACTGCAGGGTGAAGAAGTTGGGGTGGGGAGGGGAAGAGGGCAAAAAACCTGACCCCCAATGGCGAAGGGTTTTGTGGATGTTGAGAGGGATGAAGAGCAGGAATGGCTGAGTGTTGTGTTGAGAATAAGGATCAGGAAAAAACATTTCCCTTATATAAGATAAGTATTATTGCAGAATTTTTGAGTACATTAAACATGTGCCTTTGGTTTACAATGACCTGACTTTATTGCCATCTGAGACTTGGAGTTCCTTCCATTCTACCTTCTCATCTGTCTGCAGATATCTCCTTTGCTCACTGTCTGTTACTCATAAGGTCTATAATTTTGCATGGCTCATAAGGAGAAAAAAAAATCTCTTTAAAGTGGGCAAATACAATGTGAGGACACCTTGAGGCACAGCTGATGCACACTGGAAATTTTATTCATAGGGGTACCTTTTTCTGTGTTGTACTTCGGGAGTGTCGCATTATTAATAGCCATTATGAATGCCATCTCCAGATCACTTGTGATAACTACTATGCCTAAGTTGGATAACAGGCATTTGCTTATATAGCCATATTGCAAAGACTGTGTCTTGGTCAGCTGATAAATACCCCTACCTTATTAAATCAATTTGACAGGCATTTTCTTGTCATTCTGGAGCTCTGAGTGCCACCATTTTTTGACTTTGGTTGTTGCAAACTTCAGTCCAGATATCAGAGGTCTCTGGATTATTTTTGCTTTGAAAAATTAACGAGCATACGAGTTTAAATTGAGTGGTTGAAGTTGGTTTTCTCCCCAGCTGGTGTAAGATTTTTCTGTTTGAACTGTTTTACAGCATTCGGCTGAAGAGTCTCAATGCAAACACAGACATTGCCTCCCTGGCTCGTAAGGTGGTTGAGGAATGTAAGCTCATTCACCCCTCCAGACTAGCCGAGGTAGAACAACTGCTGTACTATCTGCAGAACCGCAGAGATGCCTCATCAGGGAAAGGTAAGTGGTACAAGGATTAGGGTAAAATGTGGAGCTAGTGTATAGTGACACTGGTGATGTTTTGTATTTTGGGTTTTCTAGTTTAGAAACTCCTTTGCTTGCTATGGGGAAATTTGAAGGGTGAAGAGGACAGGAGTAGGGAGGGGTGTTTATAATATACATGAAAAAATTGACAGAAACTTGTGGGAAAAGAGCAGCCATTTTGATGATCCAAGTACATTTTTCTTTTCATTAGTCAAACTTAATGTTGGTGCTTCTCTTTTGCTTTGTCTCTTTCAATTAAAATCTTCTGTTCTAAATTCTGCAATAACTGTTTCAGATGGTGCCAGACAGGTGACCTTAAAGGAATTCTGTCCATTAGACTCTAATATCTTCTCTTTTCCCTTATAGCTGGTTGATAGGATAGATTGTTTCAGATAAGACATGTGAAAGCAGTAGTTCTGTACGTGTTATATTGCAGCGCTAAGAGTTCTTTGTAATACTGAGAACCCTTAATCCATCTACTAAAAGAGAGGTATTATTTCACATTAGCTTTATTTAAGACTCTGCTTAACATTCTATTTAACACTATTCAGCCATGTGCCACATGGAAATGTGGTAATATTAATTAGCCTTTTCAGTTTGGGTGCTCAGTAAGACTTGAGCAAAGAAAAAATTCCTGGGTCAGCTTCCAGGCAAGTCCAGGTTCTCTTTTAAAACTGCTAAGGTGGTGGCCTCTAACACTGGGTTCACAAGCATCATGTTGCCAGTGAGACGACCCTCTGAGGTTGTTTGCAGCCTCAGAAAATTGCAAGGTTAGAACAGAAGTTGACAGGGAGAGAAAAGATTGTCACTGCCTGCAGTCTGTTATTGGCTTGTTATCGTTGCTTGCAGGCCCGTGAAGATTGAGGACCACTGTGTTTAGCCTTTTGAAAACCTTTATGCTAACAAACCCATGATTTGGGGGAGGAAGTATAAATGCCTGTAACCTGAACAATTCCTCTCTGAATTGTATAGATACACTGTTAAGGTTTTATTTAACTGTATTTTCTTCTGTATTCTAAAGTAGATGCTTTCTGTAGTGCTTTGCATAGTTCTTTCTGGAAAAATACAAGTACTGAGCTTGTGCCAATTTACTTGCATTTTTTCCTACGAAGTGTAAGGCAGGTCTGAAATGAAATTGCATCTTTCTGCTTGTTCTGTGTATTAGAAATTTAGCTTTTGCCTCCCTGTTACTTCCAGATCTGTGGGTGGAGATGTAGTATTTTTGTAATTCAGACATGCAAATGAGGTGAGATCTGACAGAGAGGAATTAATTTCTATTCAGATGATTTCAAAATGGTTTTTTCTTTCTTTCTGGTGTCAAGCCCTATGTAACTCATATGTCTAGCAAACAAGAAGAAAAGTTTTCTTTGATAAATATCCAATGCTTCATCTTTTCAACTAACTGTTGAGAGAATGCCCAGTCCTTTTCTCTGGGTCTTCTGACATAGTGCTCCAACGAGAACAACCACTCAAAATTACAGATATTTCTGAAGTAGAAATAAAAGATCAACTCCTTGAAACAAGAAAACTGACCATTCAGGATCTTTTATTTTAAAGAAAGCCAAAACAGTAAGAAGTCCAATATTATATACCCTTTTCAGGTCGTATTTATTGCATTGCTTTTTTTGTAGTTTTCAGAACTTTCCTATAGGTGTTTCCTACTGTAGTAGAATTTCAAGCAAAAGATGGTATTTAAAAAGTGCTTTCTTTGTCCCAAGGATGTCTGTTTTGAACCAGCATGTGACATGTTTGGATGCAATTGGGTCAGTCCATTGAAATGGGTATTCAGCTTTTATACCCTGAGCTTGATGAGAACAAAGTGTTAAACTCAAGGCTTTCCCCACAGGAAATCAGAAGTTCTGATTATTATATTAATAACCGGTGTTTCTGGTCTGTGACTGAAAAACTGGGACTGACATCCCTCTTACTGCATGACAGTCCTAAGTCTCCCTTTTACTGTTACCCTTTTACTGTTATACTCCACAGGTAATAGCTATGGGCTCAGTTCAGCCACTTACTTAAGCAGGGGTATTAAGCCTCAATGAAATTATAAGGACTTCAGTATCTTGGTGAATCAAGGCTTATTTTACAAATTCCTGATTAGCCAAATAACCTAATTAAAGCAGTCATTTCCTACCCCTACATAAAATTTAAGGCCCTCACATCTCTTACTGACCTTCTTCACAAGTGAACATTATACAAGGGGTTGAGTCCTGTTTCACACTGAGGCTACCTAAGATCTTGTGATATTGTAGTATAGACTATATTCCAAAGTGCACGCATATGTGGAACTTGCCTCTCAAATTCCTGACTCCTGTGTTAAAATAGTAGACTTCTAAAGATGCATTAACAGTTTTAGTTTTGAAAAAGTTATATGCAACACCTTAACACCAATGTAACTTAGATTAATTTTGTACACCAGTATAAGTTTCATTAGTGTCTAGAATGGACAGGTGACCAGATCTCCTGAGGTTGCTTCCTGAGTAGGTGCCAGTTTAGGACCTTGCCACTGTGAGTGGAACCAATAGCTACCCAGGGATAGAAGTGGACACATGACACCTGCAATGATGATGTAACTTTAGACCAGTGTAGTTTTACTCCTGATTTTTTCGTTGTGTACCTCTACACTGGATTCTGGTAAGTGACACTCATGTAGATCTATAATTTGTCTGTTCCCTTTTTACACCAGTATATTAGTGAGTTACACCGGTGTCCAGGCCTTGAAAATAAAAATGTCATAGCAGAATTTTTTTTGTCATTCTTCCTCTTCATGGCTACAGAATTGAGCTAAAACAAAGCTTGAACGTTTAGACTTGTACCTCTTTGGGCCAAGAAACCTCTGTTTATTCTGGGTTGGGAGACCTATTCTATCACAGAATCTCCTTGATGCTACCATAGTACAAATTATAATAATATTGAGCATGCTATTGCCTATGAATATTTATAATGTTAATTATAACCATGTCTTTTCTCACTACAGAAAAGAAAGAGAAATCCAATAAACCAAAAGATCCACCCCCCTTTGAAGGAATGGAGGTAGGAATTGGGCGTAGAATTTAAAAGATTTCAAGTATAGACACGTTTCCCTAATGGAAGTATTTTTATTTTAAAAGGAAAATAAAAATGGATGCAATAAGATGAGTGAGATATTGAAGAATTGTTGTTTTTCTTTTTTCTAACCAAAGAGCTTGTTTTAAAAACTCTATAACAATAGAGTGTTAAACATCTCCTTGAAGGCTAAAGTATTTAAGTTGTATGCCTGACTGTAAGTGTAGCATCATGCAGTATAAATAGGAGAAGGGTCTGGAGTATGAGGTTGGAAGCCCCAAACCACTTCTAAGTACCTTTTTATTTTTTGTGATTTAAATTTTCTGTTTTCCTGCCTGCAGTTGCAATGATTCGGTTCATGTTTTTTTACATCCTAAGGCATAGTTATGAAGTCTTTTCTGCTTTGTCTGCAAAGTAACCCAACTCAGTATGAAGCTGAAGTGGTTCCTTCTGTGTGTTTAAAGTCCAAATATGCCTGTGCTTTCAGATTGATGAAGTAGCTAATATTAATGACATGGATGAATACATCGAGTTGTTGTACGAGGATATTCCTGACAAGGTGCGCGGCTCTGCCCTTATCCTACAGCTGGCCCGGAACCCTGATAACCTGGAAGAATTGCTCCTCAATGGTAACTTCCAAATCTTCTCAAAGTTGCATTGTTCTTTTCCATCTCTGTACAGTTCTTTCTTCCTTTGGGAAACATGCATACTGTGTGGGCGTAATGTTAGCTTGTTTCGGAGTAAGATAAAGCCAGCTGTCACAGAGCTGGTAGAACTTCCTGTGAAGAATTCTTACCAGGCTGCTGCATGTTTCCCACTGTGCTGGTCCCATGCTGAATCTCTGTCGTCTTAGGCGCTGCCCACTGGTTTCAGCTCTGGTTTCTCAAATGTACTTCCATGGCACATGCACTGTCTGCTACTTCTCTGTGAAAATTAGTCCTCAGCCCATCTTTCTTAGGCCTCCTTGTTCTGACCCCTGTCCTTTCAGTGCCCCCCCACCCCCCTAGAATCTCCATGCTTTCCCAAAGTTCCTGTCTTGTGCATACTCAGAGTTTACCATGCATCTCTTCAGGGACACACATTTGCAAGGGTTCAAAAAAACTCTATTATTCTTACTTCATCTAGGACATGTAGTATACTGATTTAGACAAAATAATAAATGCTTTCACATATTCCCCTGCTTTCATTGCCTTTATTAATCTTTGGGCATGGGTGAAAATTCTCTAAGGAGTCTAGATTCCTTTTGCCCTCTCTTCAGCATCCAGTTTCCTTCTTCATGCACTCTCTCTCATTAAAAATGACTTGTGAAAAACCCTCTTATAACCTGCAAGCCTTTTTGGCAGTTGACTTCTGATCAGGAGAGGGAAGGGAAGGAAAACAAAGAGAAAAAGAAGAGGGCTTGAAATAGGGTGATGTACATTGTTTGAGGTTACTGAACATGTAGAAAATTGTGGTGTGACACAAGGCCTGAGACCCTGAGAGGTTAGGAGACAGTGGGAGAACACAGTCATAAAGGTGGTAAATTTGTCAGAGTTACCTTAGAGCTTTGACAGAGTCAGCCACTGTCCTTTTTCACCCCTTCTCTGGATTTGTGACTTTTAAAACCAATTGAAATGAAACACTATAGTATTTTAACATAAACCATAGACAGACAGAGACTCTATGAAGAATGTGACATATTAGTATGACAGAGGGCTCTGAAAAATCCCATTACAATAAATAGGCAGGGTATAATGAAAGGTGTGCATTAAGCCCTTTATGGTTTAAGCCGGTGTGAGAGAGAGAGAGAGTGAGAAATTGGTTATAAACCTTATTTAAATCATGTTTAACTTTAGAAACTGCACTGGGTGCATTGGCAAGAGTGCTGAGAGAAGACTGGAAACAAAGTGTGGAACTTGCTACTAACATAATTTATATTTTCTTCTGCTTTTCAAGGTAAGTGAAAGTCATTGTGCACAAATGAGCAGCTTCCTCTTACCAGTTGCCTTGCATTTTCTATTTTCTGTTCTAGTGCTCTTCTGAAATATATATTGAAACACTTTTACTGAAAACCATCAATAGAGGTGCGGAAACTGAGGCACTGATAGTAAACTCACGGTTACACAGTTTTCAGCTGAGCCAGGAATAGCCCTTGTTTTTGAGTTGCAGTTCTGTACTCTGTCCATTGGACTATGCTGACTCCTTTATAATCTCCCAAGTACATTTGCTGACTGAAGAAAACAATATTCAAAACACAGGCAGTTGATTGTAATCTATTAGCGTAGATAATAGTAAAATATCACCATAGCTAGACTACTGATGGAAGGGGAGATGTTAGGTAAGTGGATGGTGACTGATTTATTTGTGTAGAGTCTTTGAACCATTTTATAATGTGACAATTTAGAGCTGGTTAGAAAATGGACTTTCCATTCGAGAGGAAGCTACAACAGTTTGCAGAATATTTTTGTTTCAGTTCTGAAACAAAAAAAAAAATTGACACTTCCTATGAAATGAAAATCCTGAAAAAAATCTATTTGAGACCATTTTGTCAAGGTAGTGTTGAAATGAAATATTCTTATACATTTTAATTCATTTTGCTTAGACTATTAATATAATTAATTGTCAAAATGAATTGAAGTGGAAGGGTCATGTTAAAATGAAATGTCTCTACTTAAAGTTGACTTCTCTGACTCAACAGGAACAGATTCCTATGAAACATTTTAATTTCAGTGAAATGGCATTTGCTGACAAAAGATTTCCATTGAATTGTTTTTGACCAGCTCTAATAAAAACATTTCATATTGTACAGCATTGTAAGATCTTAACGTTTCAGTTGAAAGCACTTTTTTATTATTTATCTTTTTTTCTCCTGTGCAGTTCTTACATGTATATGTATTTTTATGTCTAGTTTTTCTCAGTTTCATGGGCTAATCACGCACTACAAAATTGGAGCTCTGTGTATGAACATAATAGATCATGAGCTGAAGAGACATGAGCTCTGGCAGGAGGAACTCGCCAAAAAGAAGAAAGCTGATATCCTTTTAGTGTATCTGGAAAACTTTGCAGCTTTTGCCTGGTCTTTAGTACTGTTATTAGTTGAAGTGAGATCTATATGCAGCAACTCATGTCAATGCAACAGATTGTAAAAATGTGTGTAACATCTTACTTACAGGATGAAAACAGGTGAAAACAAAAAGCGAGAGAAATGGGCAGGGAAATACTTTGTTGAATGGTTTCAAGTTTAATTTTTATTTGTGATGTCTTGCAGGATGTATTTTATTACTAATAGAATACCTTTCACCAGGTCTTTGTAAATGTCTTTGGAGTGTGGGCCACATTTTATTAAGAAGATAAGCAATTTCATACCTGGTGAGACCACAGTTCTGTTTAACCTAGTATCCTGTCTCTGTCAGTAGCAGAGAGAAGATGCTAAGGGAAATATAGAAGGTAGGGAAGAGTGGCACGTTAGGGCACCTATACACATGCCCAACACCTGCTCAGGCACATTTGAATACATTCTAATTGGAACATTCCAGGAGCCTCGGTGTCATGTGCATTCAGTGTCTCCGTGTTTCAAAATGGCAGTGGGGGCACTTTAAGTAAAGTTCATCAAAAGAATTTTAGTTAAAGCACGCCCACAGCTATTTTGAAGCGCGGGACACTGAATACACACAAGACGCTGCGGGAGTTTTTAATTAGAGCAGCTCCAGAGACCCGCTCTAATTAAAATGCTGTTCCTCCCTCTCCCCCGCCACCCTGGAGCACTTGTAAAGATACCCTTAGAGACTTAACTGGCTCAGAGGCATGAGGCAACAGCCTATAGAGTATTTTTGTAGGTCGTATGCAGTGATCTGTCCAGTGACCCAGTTCCCCCACATCTTCCATGGACAACTTCACCATTTGTTATCATACAGATAGTACCAGTATAATTTCCCACTAGTGATCAAAATATAGAGTATTGATTTCTCTGTGTCCTTTGTATTACAGTCATCCTTAACTCTAGCTATTTACTTGATGAAGATCCTGAGAATCAAACACTGAAAAAGGAGTATGACAAAACCTATAAAAAATACCAGGGGCTGGTTGTCAAACAGGAACAGTTACTGCGAGGTAAGATCTCCTAAAAGATGAACAATAAGCAGGAGAGTACCTGACCTGTGGGTAAGGGGATTGTATTAAATACTTGTTGTAAGATTTAGAGCTAGATTCTGCTGATAATTTTAACTAATAGGAAGAACTTTTATGAATAATTGGGGGGAAAAAAAAGAAAACCCAGTAGACTTAATCTGTATTCTTCAGATTTTGCAATGTGGTAAAGATTGTTTTTGAAGTGATTAGTCAGTCTTGAAGAAAATCCATCAACATGTATGCTCCTGCAGGTGAGCATGTACTGCTGATGGCACTGTTCCTGCCACTGATTGGTGCTTGTGTTTTGCAAGAACCAGATCATCTGGTGTGTGTGTTAGTTCCACTGAAATTGGTGGAGATGCCAATTGATAGCTGAAATCTATCAATACTAGACATGCTAATTGACTGCTTTATTCACTTTCTTAGTATAGAGGCCCAGGATTGAATAAGCCAGGGAGACTGCCTGTCCTCCCCACACCAGCCCCACCATGGGTGAATCCTTTAAATCAAGGCTAAGGATAGCAGAAGGAGCCTGCATTTTACTGTGTATACTGCGTGTGTGTGAATAGTTGCATTTCTAAGGAAGTCAGTCCAAGACTACTGATTTTAATTTACTTTTTAAAAAGTGATTTAATGTCTTTTGTAATACACTTACTGTTAATACAGTTTGAAAAAACAGGCCTGCAGCACTGAGAGGGAAAGCTTGCTTTGGATACTAAGTGTCTGTCAAAACAGGAAGACTCATGCTGAGGAGTTATACCATGCAGCAGCCAGCAACCATGGCAAGTTCTGGCAGGTGCAACTCTGCAAAAATATAGTTGGGGTTAAAAGGAAAAGTAAAATAAAAGGACACTGCCAGAGGAAAAATCCAAAACATTCAGTATGCATTACTACTGATAGTAGTAAAACCTGGAGAAATTTTGCATTGCATGTGAAAGTACTGCCTGATCAGAACGGTAACATTTTATACCCACTGGACATAGGTATGGATGATCATCAGTCATGGGGAAAGTTTATGAAAAATGTAACTAGTTAAAGTGAAAAGTTAGCAGCCTTTAAAACTAACTTGAGTTAAGGTAAATGTTAAGTATTTCCACTTTCAACTAGTTTAAAGGTAAGTTAAAAAGAGAGTAACTAGTTTCAAGTTGTTGATTCATGAGAAATGCGTGAAACACGGTGAATTGTCTCTTAGCATCATTTTTCATTTTCAAATGCAATGAGTGGATTTCTTTTCCATAAACCCACAGAAGCACACTAATTTACCTAGAACTCACCCTGCTTTACCTGAAAACAATGTTATACTTGTCATACAGTTCTCAGAATAACGATTTACCAATACCTATGTAATGTTAAATCCTTCTCACCCTCTCCATGCGAAGTACTTTGTAAAAGTTAATGCATCATACAGGTATACCAGAATAATAGAAAGGAGATATTCATACCCAGGTGACAAATGAAAGCTGTTTCCACAGAAAACCTCTGTTGTTACAATTTTTATTGCTCAAAAGGTATCAAAGGGGTATGAAATACATCTGAATTAGAAAGAATTAAGGTGTCTGAAAATCAAAATTAGACTGAAATGAGAAAATCAGTCTAAATGAGAAAAAAAATGTTCAGTTGCATAGCAGAAACTATTTAAACATGCTTATTGAACTTCAGCAAAAGCTGCATTTCCAAATTTACATCTGACCATTTTCTTCCTCTGTCTTGCAAAACTAAGCCCTCACTCCTGAACAATTGCTCTACATGGGCAGATGAGGGAACGCTTGTTCCCTGTCCTGCAGCCAACTTGCTGCCCTGTTGACTTCTGCAAATGCACAGAAAATGCCAGCATGGATTAAGGCAGACAAGGTTCCTTGGGTGAATTTGATATCTTTTATTAGACCAACCCAAATGGTTGGAGAATAGTTATTAAGCAAGCTTTCGGGTTCAAAAACCCTTCGTCAGGCTAAGGAAGCTTCAGCAGTTGGTGTGCGTTCTTCCTGGATGGACCAACTGCTGAAGCTTCCTTAGCCTGACGAAGGGTTTTTGAACCTGAAAGCTTGCTTAATAACTATTCTCCAACCATTTGGGTTGGTCTAATAAAAGATATCAAATTCACCCAAGGAACCTTGTCTGCCTATGTCCTTAGACCAACAGGGCTACAACCCAAACCCCTGCAGCATGAATTAAGGAACTCTGGGACTTGTAGTTCTTAAGAGACCATATCTCATAGGAAGGCATGCTACTCTCTGTCTCTCAAACAAGAAGTCCTAGAGTTTCAATAAAGAAATATCATTTCAGGTAAGTCCTAGAGAGTGGCTGTGTCAGGAAAAACTCTGGGAAAGCTGTATTTCAGGTTTTTTAAACTTTTAACTTAAACTTTAAAAACAGTTAACCTTTTTTTAAAACTAGTTTTAAAGTTAAAAGTTGACACCTAAAAAAATTAACTAGTTAAAGTTAAAAGTTAGCCATTTCCTTAACTTTTTAGCTAGTTAATTAACTAGTTAATTCCCATAACTGATGATCATACAAGGTACAAAACAGGAGAGAGTTAGATCCTTAACTTCAGCTCACCTTTTATGTTGTTCTTTGGGTGGGGGGCTTTTTACCCTCTTCCCCTGCTGCTCCTCCCCCAAACAATAAGGTGTAATTAATATACATCAGTCTCTAGTCAACTTTAGCATCAGTTCACCACTATGCTGAAATGTTTTCAGTGCAATCACTACAGAGTAATTGTTCTTCCCTCCCCTCCTGCCCTAAATTGTTCCTTTAGAATTTGAAAAAAAAATCACATCAATGTGGTTGTAAATTTTATAGAAGTAGTTTTTGACCACCTATTTTTAATGGAAAATTGCTCTTTTTTATTTTATTATTTTATAGTTCTTCCTATTAGTTAAAATTATCAGATGGGCCAGCTCAGAATTTTTTTTGCAAATCCTATTTTCAGCCATTAATGTACTTGTGAATTGATGCAGTTCCACTGCCTTTAACCTGTTGATATAATTTTATGTTGATGCGTTAGTTGCTCTCTATCTGCTGCTGAACCTTGCTGAGGACACACGCACTGAGCTGAAGATGAGGAACAAGAATATTGTCCATATGCTAGTGAAAGCACTGGATCGAGACAATTTTGAGCTGCTTATTCTGGTTGTGTCTTTCTTGAAGAAACTCAGCATTTTTATGGAGAACAAAAATGACATGGTATGTCTCATAGTAATCCAGTGAAATATGTTGGTTTCTTCACACAAGGGTCCTAGAAACGTCAATGCAAGTGAAATAGAGATGTAGTAACTATTTAAAAAACAAAATCCAAACCGCAGCAGGAATATACAACAAAACATGTATGCAACAAAATATACAATAAAACATTCTACATGTATTAACATGTAGAACCACAGAGTAAGATGTCCTCAACAGAGCAAAATTACCTGTAAATACAATGAAAGGAAGAAATGTAATGATTCAACTTTCCAAGCACTCTTGTTTGGCACTGGCGAGGCCTCACCTGGAGTACTGTGTCCAGTTTTGGGCCCCACACTTAAAGAAAGATGTGCAGAGACACATTTATGAGGAAAGTCTGAAAGGATTAGGATTATTTAATTTGGAGAAGAGAAAACAGAGGGTGGATTTGATAACGATCTTTAAATATCTGAAGGGTGATTATAAAGAAGACGGAGAAAGACTCTTTTCTATGGCTGTAGGGGACAAGACTAGGAGCAATGGCCACAAACTGCTGCAGAGAAAATTTAGGTTGGAGATTAAGAAGAACTTTCTGACTATGTACATGGTTAAGAATTGGAACAGGCTAGGTTAGGCAGTCACTTGACTGGGATGGTTTATGCCAGGGATGATCTCTTCTTGAGCAAGGGGATTCCCTAGGTGACCTCATGAGGTCCCTTCTAGCCCTGCGATCCTATGAGTTTACATGTGTCCTTTCCCAGAAGCAGACAGATCTCCATTTGACAACTTGTTTCAGGGAAACAATTTAAATTAAATTGCACTTGAATTCACTTCGCCACACTCAATTGACAGCACACACCAACTGCTAAAACTTCCTTAGCCTGATGAAGGGTTTTTGAACTCAAAAGCTTGCTTAATAACTATTCTCCAACTATTTGGGTTGGTCTAATAAAAGATATCAAATTCACCCAAGGAACCTTGTCTTTAAAATGCACTTAAATTCAAATGCACAGAAAATGGCCATTACTGAGAGCATAAAGAAAATCCTGTCCAGGGACTTGCTGGAAAGTCAGGGAAAGGTCTCAAATACCTTCTGTATGTTTCTTGTCCTATTTTGGTACCTACCTTTCTTTCTTCTAATGTAGATTGTCTGTATTTCACTTAAAGCCTTTTGATCCTGCAAGTCACTCTTCAGGCAGAACCCTTCTCTAAGCCCCACTTCAGTTTTTACTCTCCTTCTTCCATCAGTTCTTCAGATGCAGCCAAAGTTTAATTCAGACTTTCTTTAGACAAAGTCCGTTTTTGTTGAGAGGAAAATTTAGCTACAAATCTGAAATGTTTGGGAAGTGTAGCTGCTTAGAATGGAAACGTATTGACACGAATAACTCTGGACATTGCTTTCATTTAAAAGTATAGCTTTAAAAAAAAAAAAAAGGCAAAGAAAAGCTGAGTTTGGGCTGATGTATAGACGTGGTAATTTCTCATGCTTTTCACACAGGTTGAAATGGACATTGTAGAAAAACTGGTGAAAATGGTGCCATGTGAACATGAAGACCTGCTGAATATCACCCTCCGGCTTTTGCTAAACCTGTCATTCGACACCGGCTTAAGGAATAAGATGGTACAAGTGGGGCTACTTCCGAAACTCACTGCACTCCTGGGTAATGTTCCCTTTTACCCCACTGCAAGCCTTTCAGTTGTTTTAATGTGGTTGTTTAGCCTTTGACATCACTTTCCCAGGGAAAGATAAAATGTTGGCTATTCCCAAAGAAGCAGTTGTTAGATTTGTCTTTTATCAGAAAATCTTTGCTTGCTACAGGAAATCTTCAACTATTGCTATGCCTCAATCTTTTTGAGTAAAGATTATTTCATAGGCGTAGGGCTCGAAGGGACCTCAGAAGATCTTCAAGTCCAGCCCCCTGCCCCAGGGGCAGGAAGTCAGCAGGGGTCATAGGATCCCAGCAAGATAAACATCCAAATGTCTCTTAAAGGCTTTCAAAGCAGGTGCTTGACCCACCTCCAGCAGCAGTCTATTCCAAACCTTGGGGGCTCAGACAGTAAAGAAGTTCTTCCTTATGTCCAGCCTGAAATGATCATGGGCGGAGTTTGTGACCATTTGATCTTGTCATCCCTTGGGGCACTCTGGTGAACAGACGTTCCCCCAGATTCTGGTGAACACCCCTAATAAACTTATAGGTGACCACCAGATCACCCCTGAGCCTGCACTTTTCCAGGCTAAAGAGTCCCATAGCTCTCAGCCTGTCATCATAAGCTCTGTTTTCCTGACCTTTGATCATGCGTGTGGCTCTCCTCTGGACTCTCTCAAGCTTCTCCACATCCTTTTTGAATTGTGGAGCCCAAAACTGGATGCAGTACAGTAAGTTCTAGCTTATTGAGAAGGTTCTAGCAATTCAGTTCCAATGCAGTCATTTTCTAGGTTCTCTTGAACTCTAGTTGATTTGATTTTATGTCTTGGTGTAATATGGAAGGTGTACTGGTAAGAGGTCATCAATCAAGTATTGATGATCAATAACCAGGTATCTATACTGTCTCTCTTGAATCTATCAGATGTTTTTTAATAGCACTTCCTTTGCTTCTGATTTGCCTGCGGATCTTAGAACCATAGACTGAGTTGTTTTTTAATGATTCTGGGGTTTTTTCCCCTCTAAGTGAATACCACAAGATAATACTGGCAATGACTTCATTGTTCTGATAATTACCTCATGCAGTGTTGAAAGTTTTAAATTAATGGCTGTAGAGGATGCATGGACTGTTATATTAGTTAGTGCCCTGAGTTCATTCAGTTCCTTCAGTCAGTACTGCTTATGTAGTTACAACTTTCTGGTGCCTTAACAGAGGTACATGGAAGAGGATTGATAGCCTGAGAATCAGCTGAGATGACCCTTGGATAATGTGTGTGTAGTACAGTACAGGAATCCCAGATTTGGCCAGCTCCATACATGTCCCTTGTCAGTGGATATACCAACCATCTGTTGCTAAGGCCTGTAGCAGATATGCCTAAAATACCCCAGAATGCTCCCATCTATTGATTTATCAGCTGACCTTTCACTGGCTCCAGGGACTGCATGAGAACTTGAACCAACTCCGTGATCCCTGGAGTCAGCCAGTAATCAGCTGATTGTCAGGCACTTTGCCAGTGCAGGGGGTGCCTGGGAACATGATCCTGGGCTCCTCTTACACTGGCAAGTATGGTGCGATTGGGATCTGATCCCCGATCCCAAAATCACATCTTCTGCCTTGTACATCTGGCATTGGTAGGAGGTATAATTGTTGGGATCACAGATTAGATCCCATGGCGTCTTCAGAAGAATCTTTGTCAGAAGCCCAAGCCTTGCAACTTGGGGTCTTCTTGGATACTAAGCATCAGTGGTTGCCAGGAATGTATTGTATTGTTCACTTTTGAGATGGTTATGCCTATTTGGCTGGGATTATTTAGTTACCTTGCAGGGGATGGTCCTGCTTTGAGCAGGGGGTTGGACTAGATGAACTCCCGAAGTCCCTTCCAATCCTAACTTTCTGTGATTTCTTGTGGTAAGGCTAAACAAGACCACTTACAGAAAACCACACAACTTAGATCAGTTCCACCTCAGGAATGTCTGGACCTCTAGCCATAAATCTGAAATAATTTCCTTGCAGCAATGACAGGTTCAAATCTAGGCAGGGCTGGATTTGACTGTCATCCTCAAGATGGGCTGGTTTGCACCCTATATAAGTGAGGTTTGTTTTTTTTTTACAGAACCTTCAAAGGTGAACTTCTGTTATCGGTGTGTAAAGTATATGGATTGGTTCATTTTCTCAGTGTAGAGACTTGTCTGACTGTCATTTTATGAAATTTCTTATCCAAGCCCTGCCACGTGTCTTTGGGGATGCTGCCATCCAGGGGCTGCTACATTTGCTTTCGGTGGGAGTTGAGCATGTTGGAAAATTTGGGCCACAATTCATTAAATACTCTGGCAGAAAAAGGGCTCTGTGAAATGCTGTTACTTTTAATTGCAACGTCCACATAAGTTGTTTTATGGGGATGTGGTCCAGAAAATGGAACTTGACATTTGATGGATGAACTTTCAGTCCCAACTGTGTTAGGAACACTTCATTTGTTTTTCTCCACTCTCCCACTTCCTGCCTTACCATTGTGTTTAATATTAGTTGATTTTGAAAATGTATACTGGGAGAGTAGTCATGAGCGTAAAATCTACTCCTGTATACCTTGATCCTGGCAGTGAACAACTTTACTGATGCCTAAAAATAATTTCTTTCAAACTTTTTTCCACTTCCCACACCCCAGCTGTGTGTGTTAAATATCACTTTTCTCCAGCTGCGAAACAAAACTAGGAGAGGAAAGTAGGCAGGTTCCATTTAAAGGGTCATGTGACATTTAACAATAAGCCAGGCTGAGGGGTATGATCTGAACAGAAATCGTTTTTAAAAAATCTGATTAAAATCCTGTTGCTTCACATGATATGAACTGTAAGCACTTTGGGGCAAGGACTATCGTTTTGTTTGGTGTTAGTGCAGCATCTTATCTGTGATTGGGGCTCCTATGTGCCACCAGAACCACAAGTAACTATCATGCTTTAAGTCATGAATGCTCAGCCCCCATGCTGCAGGGAAATTTTTAATATGCCCACCTCTCCCCAATGCCAAGTTACGCCAAGCCCTGTGTGGCTCGATTGGGCTTGGGACCCTGCCCTTCTCCCCCAAGCCTACTGAGTTGTTGCCACATGGCCAGATTGGGCCTGGGACACCTTCATGCCCCTGCAGCCAGGTAAGGGCTGGGCTGGGAGAGGTCATTGCTAGATGTGCAGATTTGGTCTGGGCCACCCCTCTGCCCCTGTGTGGCCACATCTGGCCTTGGCCTGCTGGGCCATTGCCTTGTGGCTGTATTGCATTCTCCCTCGCTCCCCCCGATGACCTGATTCGGGTTGGGCCGCTCCCCCCACCCCGCTTGTGGCCAGATCAAAGCTGGAGTGGGCCCAGGCCCTGCCTACCCCATGCACTGGATCGGGCCTACACACCAAATCCAGCCTGAGCACCACCCACTCAGCCTCTTGGGGAAAAAGGGTTGGACCACTGCTCTCAATTATTCTGCAATATCACAAACTGACCCCAGTATCCTGTTGGAGCATGAAGCCTGCCGATGGCCATCGAGTGTGTATCTGCTTTTCACCGTTTTATGTGATGTAGTTATCAAGTTCCTCTTTAACATTATTTTTTATATACGCTTTGAAACCATTAAATGAAATACTATCTCTTATTTTATCTGCTCTTTCAGGATTCAGTAGGATTTCTTTGATACAGTAGCTACAGCTCCTAAATGCAATTTGTGAGTAAGAACTCTGTGAAGCCTATATCTTTAGTGTTAAATACTTACATGCCAAATGTCCCTGTTTATCCCAGTTACTTTGCACATTCAACACACATTGCTCATGTCAGAGCACTTTCAGGTGAGCTGCAAATGTAAACCAAAGTGCTAATGTACCTTAACAGTTGCTGACAAGTTACCAAATAGTTCCTACTGCCATGGGGTCAAACTTGTCAGCTTGGGTTGCTGAACTTTAGCATTTGTGCCTACCATGCCTTTGAGTCTTTAGCACAGGGTTTGAAAGATTAGCACAAATTAAATATAGAAAGTATTTAAGAAAGAAGATGCGATTGTAAATAAATTAAAAGCAAGGCTTTTAGATGCTTGGCTGACAAGAGTTAGGTCTCTCAGGGTAGAGAACCAGCACAGTTTGACCTTGTAAAATAGCAAGTCAGTAGGACTCGGTGTTCTCCAGAGCCGTTTAGCAGCTTGAGAGCAGGAGTGGAGGGATCTCAGTTTAGGTTATGGGAGCTGGGAGATCTACTCATTACCTGCCTCTTACAGCACAGTCCAAAAGCTCCGTCTACACCTGGGATAGCAGCTAGATTAGATATTGATGGAGAAAGGTCATGTTTTCTTTCTCCCCGCTCATTTGCCCCAGATCTTTCTAGCTGCTGCTAGGAAGAGGTTGGGAATCGGGAGAAAGTAAAGGAAATCTTGTTCTTTCTCATCTTCCATTTATGTTTTCCTTCCATTTTTTAATGGCTCCAGTGCCTTCTTCCATTTACAGTTCTGCCAACCAACAGCACAGTCAAACTGAATTTGTCTGTTTTTCACTGGCATGTACATGTTACAAAGCACAATGGTGAAAGTAACAAGACTCTTTGGGCATTTTTACACATGCATGCGCTGCAGTGCCCGGCGCTGTGGCGCATGCATTTGTATAAACGGTGAAATGCACGACAGCACGCAGAAAATGGCAGCAGTTTGCTTTTGAACTAAAACGTATCAAAAGTGTTTTAGTACAAAAGTGCACTGGCTTCCGTTTTTTGCACGTCGGTGCACATTTTGATGTTTGTCAAATGCATGCGAGACAGCGCTGTACGCGTCAGCTTGCATGCTTAATAGAGTCTGCTGTGATGTACTGGATCTCTGGTGTGTCACAGCATGAAAAGGTATGTGTATAAATATCCTTTGAGCCTTTTCTGGTTACTGAAGTTAATCAGCCTTAACTATGCTAAGAATGTTGAATTCTGGATTCTTTGCACATGTAAAGCCTATCACATAGCTTTATATGTTTCCATCCTGAAAGAAATTGAAATGCTCATAATCTTGTGCTAGCATCTCCAAACATGTATCCGTGTGAATAAGAGAATGTTCACTCACTGGGTCTAAAGTTCCACTGCAGCCAGAGATGATTTTAATGGATACAGTGAGCTGATCAGTTCAAATTGGCAGTAAGGTTTGTTTTGCATGTAAATAATGCGATCCTTTGGTTACATACCTGTGTTCTAGAAATGAAAGTTCTGGACACCTTGCATGAACATTAAGTATGAACATTCACATTACTTTTGGAGGTACTCCCAAAAGTACATTAAAGGCATGACCTCTTTCATAGGTCATAATCTGTTTTGTTTTGTTTTTTACTTAATGAGCTGGAGATGGCCTAAGCTGTTCACATAAGGCTACAACTTTCATACCAGTCAAGTTTTTCATCCTTTGCCCATCCTCATTGGTTTTCTTGGCAACATTTGGCAAGTATCTTGCTTTATCCAACCTTTCCTGAAACTTGCACTGCAAAACAAAGAACAAGAAGTCCTGTTTTGTCTCTCTGGTGATCAGCTCTCGGTACCATACACAACTCTGCTGAGTTGTACACTAAGCTTGTTCTCTAATTAACAGAGGGGGAAGGGTTCTTTAAGCATTCTGTTGTTTTTATGAAGGTCTCTTTTAAAAGAGGCTTAACATATTTTTTCCCTTTATTGGTTGGCTTGGCCTATTTGTAATGAACCTTAGTATGGAGCTTCAAACATCTGTTTGAGAAAGGAGCTTCCTATAGGCTACTGCAGTGTTTTTCCAATGTTAATAGGCTTCATTTATCCTATAAAGAAACATATATTTTCCTACCTGATCAAGTGAGCAAACAATAGGGGTCAGATGTGGTAAAGACCCTAACAAAAAGCACATGTCCAGCTGTCAGGGTGAGGTAAAGTCATATCAGGATTGCTTGAAGTTATTAATGGCAGTAAAATTTATGCTTCCTCCTGTTTTCCCAATTAAGTTGAGAAACCTTTTTTCTACGGTGGCTCAGCAGCAGCTGGTTCCAATACTCAGTGTGTGAATATTGCCTGGGGTGTCTCTCTTTCTTTATGGTAGAAGCTGACTGAACCACATTAAGTAATCATTCAAGTAAAGGGACCAGTCTGTTGGAAAACAGTAATTATTAAAGGATTTATTTCAGTTGTGGGTGTTTTATCATTTGGAGTGAGAATAGGCACTTAGCTTTGCAAGCCTGGCCAAAGTTAAACTTTCCACTTGTTAGTTAGACATCTAAATAACTAGCCTAACTTTCAATACTTCTGAGAGGCCAGCATCTCCAGCAGACTTTAGTAGGGTATTGGGTGCTAAGCACATCTAAAATTAGGTTGTTTAATTGGATATGTAAATATGGATCCGCATATGGACCCATAAATATAAATATGCCACAGTCCAGCATCAATTTTTAATATGTTTCTGATTGTATTTGTGTATAAATGATCAAAACGGAGGCTTTGAAATCAAATGAATAATTTATGGCATTGGAGGAAGGAATTTTAAATCCCCCGAGTTCATTTAAACCCCCCCCCCCCCCCCCGATAAAGCTCTTCACCAAGCCCTCACTTCTTGTTTATTATAAATGTAATGAATTGTCAGGAAAGCGTTAATTCAGCTCTTTTCATAGCACAGTCATCTCTTTTTTGTGCTTGTTTACAGTAATCAAAACCAGTTCCTCTTTGGAGCCTATACTGTCTGTCACTTTATATGATTCTTTTAAGTTAATGCTGTCAGAAGTAGTATGTCCAGGGTCAGATTCTATTCCACCTATTAGATAGCTACATGGAATTAGGTGCCTAATTGTAATTCTGTTCCAAACTTTTAAAGTCCTTGAAAATCCATGAATGCATTGACTTTTATGACACACTGGCATCTTACCCTAATGATTAAGTTATAAAAAGCAGCTGGGAGGAGGCAGACTCACCCACTTTTTGCATTATCTGTTTTTCAGGGACTCTACTAGAGAGGAACAGAATTGCTCTAGGCACCTAACTCCATTTACATGCCTAATACATGGAACAGAATATGACCAAAGGTGTTCTTCCAACCTGTACCTATTAGTAATATTTCTAGCATGGAAGTTATAACATTTTATTATTGCATGGGTAATTGAATTATTTTGTAAGTATTGCTACATGTGTCACAAAAGCAAGTTAAAAATATCCATGATGAATCATGAGTGGTGCTGCATGAAATGGTGACATTTTAAACTTTAGATGAAATAACTTGGATGCCAAAACACATTACAAAGGGGGAACATTAAATTTCAGTCTTGATGGAGAAAAGGCAAGGGAACTTTTTGCTGCTAATGCTTCTCCTAACCTAAAGAAGTTCCCAGAGGGAGGGTCTGCATGAGAGGCATGCCTTTTCCAAATTATAGTACAGAGAAGCACTTCCTTGAGCTCAGCTGTGCTTTTCCACAGTGTAACCACTTCAGTTTAGACATACCTTATAAGACATGTGGATGCAGCAATTGCCTCCTAGTAACCTCATACAACCAAATGGAGAAAAGATATCCAAAAGAAAAAAGTGTGGAGGAGAAAGAAGAAAGCCCTGAACTGGAAAGGCCAAGGGTGGGTGGGCTGGGAAACTCTCATGCATTCAAATTTTTAAGGATATTTTGGAAGAAAGCATCTAAAATCTAGACTAGAGAGAGGTCTATGATTTTCGGTGGCAGATGACAGAACAAGGAGCAATGGTCTCAGGTTGCAGCAAGGGAAGTTTAGGTTAGATATTAGGAAAAACTTTCTTGCTAGGAGGATAGTAAAACACTGTAACATGTTACCCAAAGAAATGGTAGAATCTCATTCCTTGGAGGTTTTTAAGACCTGGCTAAACAAATTTTCTCTGATTTCTCCTACAGAGTTCCTCATTCCCCTTGCTCAAGTGTAGGGATGGGGACAGACATTTAGGAAGGTTTAGGGGAGGTTAGACTGCGTTAAAAATGGCCACCTGATCTAACTTAGTGTGCCCACATATGGACCCTTACACTTAGATCCCTAGTTGGGGCAATCTAAGTGCGAGCTATACAGAAGTTCCAGGGAGGTTAGATCAGTCAAAAAATGGCTAACCCGATCTAATTTAACTGTACTTCTTAGGTTCACTGAGTTAGATTGGGTACAGTCAGACTGATCTAACTGAACTTCTGTCTACTTTACAAGTACAGCCTTAGGACTGGGAAAGCCCAGCTGCTGGCCCCAGTCCTGGGGCTGAGCTTTTCTTACCCTGCCCTCCCACCCACAGGCAGACCAGCCAGCCTTCCCATACCTGCAAGCTGTTCTCGATACAAGGAGATAACCTGCACCGAGTGCAAGGTTACACAATAACCTCGGTGCAAGGAGACAACCCCCAAAATAAGTTGGGGTGGGGGAAGTACAAGCAGGACTGATGGGGTATTGGTTTGCTGGGAGGGGGTGTTTGGGGGTGGGAAGAGTCAGGGAGCTAAAATAGCCCCTGGCTGGGGAGAGAATTCCCACCAAACCCCACTTCTCACACAATGCTGCTAGCTCCCCTTGATCCTGCCAGTCCCCCCCCCCCCCCCCCCCCGCAAGTCACTAGCCCCTGCCCCTTGCTCCACCTTTACTTCAGTTGGGCTCCCAGCACAGGTGAATGCTAGTAGAACTGACACAAGCAGTGGTTTGCAGGATCAGGGGCAGTTCAGTGGCATTTGGGGGAGGGGAGCACAGTGGGGGTGCTGGAAAAGTCAATGGGGGTTTGTTGGAATCGGAGAAGGTCTCTAATCCTGCCAGTCCCCCCAAGTCCTCCCTGTGGATCCCACCTGCCCTTTGCCTTCCCCTGATTTACTTTAGCTCAGGCTCCCAACTCTTATCTAATAACTAGGGATCCTAGTTTTCTCTAATGAAAAAAAATCCAAAATTTTCTGATTAAAAAACAAACCCCAAAATCCACATTTTTCCATGATTTAAAACGAAACCTCCTCTGTCTCGTACGTATATGCATAGAGAGAGAGAGTGGCATTTTGTTTTAATCACGGAAAATTGTGGATTTTGTTGAGTTTTATTTTAAATCAGAAAAATATGGATTTTTAAATTAAAAATAAAACAAAACAGGATCCCTGCTAATCACTGAGTTAGGATGGGGTGGGGGACACATTTTTAACCCCATATAACCACTCAAAATTCTCAGAATAACATCTGTATGAAGCCTAGAAGAGCAGCTGCAGTGTCTTCCTTCTCCAGAGCAGTTCTGATGAACAATCCCACCTTCTATATCCCTTCCGTTTCTTCTTTGGAGACTTTGAACTGATCCAGAGGGGAAAAAAATCATGCCAACATCTGAAATAATTAGTATGCTGGTATAGTTTTTGGGTAAGACCTGATGTTAAAGTAGAAGTTTAGTATCTGTTTAGTCTTATAATTTCATAGGATGGGGGCTAAAGCACTTGTATAATTTTATAAGGGAAAAAATCTTTATTTCCTGGGGCTTTGCTTCTTAGCCCCATATTCTGTGAGCACACACGATTTTAGATTCATGTGCAGGAGTAGTCCCACAGAGGTCTTTGGAACTATCCATCTGAAGGATTGAAGCCTTAATAAGTGTTTTGTATTTTAGAAATTATCTTTTCATGATCTGGTAGCCATCTCCCTGTCTCCGTTCACAAGTGATCTTTTCTATTAACAGAATGCCCCATGCTGTTATTTCCTTTGAAATATTATCACGTGGTTTTCTCTTCCAACTTTTTGCCATCAAGGCAGCGAGCACCTTAAAGCTATCAGAAGGAACGTTTGTCGTTTAGCATTACGGTTGGCTACGTTTCTTTGGGAGACCGAAAGACTGTCAGTAGATCCCTTGGCTATTTCACTTTTGGTCTATTCATTAGGTGATTTAAATTTCTTGAGCAGTAATTTTCTGCACAGGTTTCCATTAACTATGTTAAAAGTCCACACTCCGATAGTTTTGTTCCCCATCTTTACTTCCTTCTTCTTTAAACCTTCAAGCTATAATGCTGCAAAAAGTGAGGAAGGTGGTGGAGTGACTCTTTACTGCATCACTTGTGTGGAACTTAGAAGTTCAGCAGCAGAATTTTCTTTCTATGTACTATGAAAATCAGATGCCACAGAAAACTTTGAGCCATTGGAGTCCAAGAAATGCAGTCCCAAAGGGCATTAAATAATGTCAGAAAGGTCTGTAAACTGTCTCAGTAATGGGATACATTGTTGGAGTATAAGAATGAAAAGAATCCAAATGACCAGTATCACAAATCATAGTGTAGACATGTTGAAGTGGATTTATGTAAGTGTGTACTTTCACAAATTTGTATTTTCAATTATATCGTACCTGTGTAGAGATTAACTTGGAATATGTTTTTAGTTTTATAAGATTCGTAATGGATCCCTTGAATAGGAAATGGATTTCCATATAATGTTCTAGTCACCTTTTTGTGAATAAGGCTTTTTAAGAAAGCCCTGCATCCTAATTTTAAAGGCATGTTTATCTTTACAAAATTTCTCCACTCATGTCAAGGCCCGGATTTTCTTTAACTGGGTCTAAGCAAAGAGGGAAACCATTTTTGGCTTACAAAGTTATTCATAAGTGGCGGTAGTCTATTTCACAGATCTTGTTTTGGTTTGTCATCTTGGTCTTGCCCAGAGGACTTTTTGATCCTGTTTATTCTGTGGGTGGGGAAAAAATGTAATGGTATCTTCTACTTCATCTTGCATTTTGTCTCCTTTTAGTCTCTAATGAGCCACTTCCCTGCTCAGTGTTGTGTATTGTGTGCTATAATGATTTGAGAAATCTGAATGGCCAGTAACTGTCTTTTTCCTGCACAGTCTGATTCAATTTATATGGATGAGAAATTCTGAATGGTAAAGATATGATTGTTGCATAGGAAGGGCAAACCTCGGATTAGGGGAAAGGCTGGAGAATCAGAAGTGCTAGGCACATCACTCCCTTGTGTGCTGTTGGCTTCAGAAATAGGTATCCCAATGGGCTGCTAGGCTAGAGAACATCTTTGACCTTTTTTCTATCAAGAGGCATTGCTGACACAGTGACTTTAATTACATCTCCTTTCTTTTGAGTTTTAATAATGTTTGCAATATATTTTTCAGACACTAGATGACTGTGCTTTCTGTGTAATTTAGGGTGGTGTGTTTCATGGTAAACAACGGAGCCAAAGCCAGAATTCCCTTTGTGCTGACACCCACTTTTGTCTGTGGTTGAAGCTGTCAATTTAATAAGTAACTGAAAATTAATGTTTCTGTGAAAAAATTCTACCCAGAGACAAACATGTAGC
The DNA here is from genome assembly GCF_030867095.1 of Alligator mississippiensis. NCBI lineage: Eukaryota > Metazoa > Chordata > Crocodylia > Alligatoridae > Alligator > Alligator mississippiensis. The sequence goes on from NC_081828.1 coordinate 46,018,521, forward strand.
ATATGAAATATCAAGGGATTGACTTTTTTGGATTAAAGTTAGGAGAGTGGGCTTTAAAATTAGTTATGTTGGAAGCTAGCTTCCCATTATAAATCTAAAGTGACATAAGAGCTCGAACTGACTTGTAATTCATAAACAATTTAACATATTGTTGTCTTAGTCTAATCCTTTTTCAGGAAGAACAGGTGCAAACTCTTAGGATTTCTTTTCTTTAAAAAGTTTAATCAGATTAGTACATACTGGATGCATCTACATACGGATTTTAATGTGCAGTAGACTTTTACTGCACATTAGTGTCATGTAAAAAATTGTGACATTACATTAATGTGTGCAGTAAAATAATCTACTGTGCATTAAGCGTTACTAAAAAAGCATGCAAATGCATTACTGTGCATAGCCTAATGTGCATTAATTTAGTACCTCATATTGGAGGTACTAAATTTTAATGTGCATTAGAAAAGGCACATTAATGCAGGTGTAGACATGCTCACTCTATGTAAATTGAGTTGTCATGCATTTAAACCATATACTGATTAACCTGCATCAGAGTTGGTAAAATAACATAACTTCTTACTAGGATTTTTTTACTTTTTATCTAGCCCCTTTTTGTATAATTCTAGGATCATTGCTAATTATGACACAGGGATGGGCTTTAATAGAATAACCTCAAATATGTTGCAGTCTTAAATAAGGGATACCAGTTTAGTCGTACAAGATAATGCATGGATAGGTGGCCACCTTTAAATTTTTGCCCTACTAGAATCCTTATTTTAATTTCCCTAATGTTACTGTATTACTTAAATCTTTGGGCTTTTGATAGTTTTGGGCTTGAAGCTTTAATTTAGAATTGTTATGTCATTTAATATGTATTTGAGAGTTTGCTTTGAGTTGTTCATTTTTTTTCATCATAGAGCATTTAATCTTTTGCACATGGGGTGTGCTGAATATATTTCACTTTAAGTGGTGACATTGTTGATTGCATTAGAGACGAGGGCTACTTGAATTACTGATGCCATTCCATTTGGATAATTCAGTCCATAACTTTTTATTCGTGCTCTGTATTACATTTTATAAAGCTGAATCTGCTGCTGAAATTCATGTTCACTTTCTAGCTCTACTCTGGGCACAATTTTTTTTCTTCATTGCAGAGCTAATGGAGAACCTTAATCATAAGGTCACAAACTTGGCTAAAGTACAGGGCCAGATCCTGAAATTACTTCACTGTTTTAGCATGATCCTTGTTTAGGAACAGTTGCCACTGAAGTCAATGGGTACTTAGCTTTCATAAGAACTTCTTAAGGAATTCAGGCTTTAGTCCGTAAGTACCAGGGCATGAATTCTTGCTTATGCTTGAAGCCTAAAAGTCTGAAGCCATTTTCGAACACAGATCCCATCATGCATTTATTTCCCATTCTAATTTGCAGAAAACTGGTTGTGAAAACAGCCCAAGGGACTTGATATTTTTCCACGCCAGCTGTTCCAGCTAAACTACAGCTGCAAATTAAAAAAAAAATAAAAAAGATTTGTTTCTATAAACTGTTGAGTATATTTTATAACGGCAATAATTCCCACAAAATCAGTTACTGTAGTTAATGACTGGTTTGTTAAGGCATTAACTGCCCTCAGCTGGGAATGACCAATTTCTCTGGAATGGTTGTATAAGTACTAAGGATAATTTAGTAATGCTTTCAAATAATGATTTGGTTAATTAATGGTAAATTCTTGTGGAAATCCTATCAAAGTACTTATGACCTCCACATTTAATATCCAATGAGTTCATCATGATTCATGTTTATTGCCATAAATACTGAAGAAATCCACAATAACTAGGCCATTATTTTCCATGCCTGCCTTTACTGCTTTAGGCAATTTGGCTAATCCACCTTCAGTCATTAAGTGCCCGATTCTCAAAACTACCAGTCTTTGCAAGGCATAACATTGGCACATTACCAAACTTTGGTGATTTTTTTTAATGCACAAATTGTTGGCAGATTTTTTTTCCTAGCTAGGGGAATAATTGATGCCTACTGTACAACTCATAAGGAAGTCTTTAGCAGTGACTGGATTTGCATATGTAGCCTCAGGCTGTGGTCTAAAATAGTAGAAAAGGTACCGCACCCTATTCCTTTATGGCTCCCATACTTAAGAATAGAGCTCTTCTTTGCCTAGGTTCATTGTGGGTTTGGGACTTTTTGCAGCCAAGGTCTGAAATAATGGTTGACTCAGGGTTTAATTTGGCAACAATCAAATGAAAATAATACAACACAGGATGCCCTTGCTCAGCTCAGTCTTTTAAGGTCCTAATAAGACCTTAAGATCCACTACTCACAGTATCCATTTTAAAGAGTCAAAGCCATTCAGACCAGACAGCTGGCTTATCTGTGCATCAAGCATTAGACTAAAGTATAGCATTGAACCTATGCTGGTTGTGTTAATGGATGGACCCCATCCAGTCAAGTTGTTATTCTTAATCCTATTTTCCTGCAGTATTTGACTATTTGAATAATGCACTGTTATTATTCTGCCCTGACATTAGTTGGGGTTCATGATAACCTGGTTAGATGGTCCTGTTTCTTTTTAGCAGCCTACCTCTAGAGTATTGTGACCTCAACACAGCTTTAAAGCCATGGAAACTGAAATATTTTCTTTATTTTTATTTCCCTTCTTTACAAATATAAAGACAGAAATAAAAGGGAAAGTGAATCCAGGAAATTAATTAGAAGGCAAGGTAGAGATGCATCTTTGATTCAGTTAGTATAAAGGTACACTTTTACCTTGCTGTCTGCCTGAATTCAGACTGTCAGGATTTACTACCTCTCTGCCCAGGAAACTAAAGGCATTGTTCTATTCCATGTGCCACATTGCTCTATTAGGACTTCACAAGCCAGGGGATGGAATTGAAATGGCATGATTCTTTCCCTAGTATTTTTATACAGAAAAACACCGTTTCCAAGATGAAAGTGAGGTTATGGTTTGAACTTTGGCTTTTGCAAATGGGTAATCTCTCAGTAGTATGGGAGAGATCAGTTGTGATTATGTTCAGCATGGGAAAGAGCACTTAATTGTCCTTTAGCAAATTGTGAGTTTGTAATGCCAATCCCTGAAAGTGTTCCATGTTCTTTAGGTAAATGAACATTGGGAAGCAACAGCAAAAATAAGTATGTCTGCTTAGGGCTTATATTAAACTGAGGCACAATAGTCTGATTTCATAGAGAAACTGCCACTTTCTGTGATCTTTATGAGGAGGAATAGATCAGTGATGGCTGCCTCAAAGTGTTAGTGTTTTGCCAGCATCTCACTATTTCCAATTTAAATATGGGTGCAAACTATGGTATCACTAGTATTGTGTGGAGTAACTGTGAGTAAGTGTTGATTTGGTGACCTCTATCCTGATCTGGCGCATAACAGTGTCCAGAGAAGTGCATTAATCTCACCTATTGTCAAAAAGCAAAGAACTATGGAAATATAGGGCTGGAAGGAACCTCAGGAGAATATTCTGCCCCGGTAGACTCTTCAATATTATTTTTGTTAAACTAGTTAATTATATTAGCCAGATGTCTATTTATAACCAACAGTGCAATAGACACTAGTGATTTCCTAGCTGGCAATTTCTACAAAGGGTAAGTTTTGGAGTGAGACTGAATTCCCTTTTCAGTACTAGAGAGTAGAACCCTGCAACGGATGGGGAAGCATTAATTTCCAGATGGTTGCTTTGGGGAAACTGGAACTGCCTGTGCCCAGTCTGTCAATGTTCTGGGGATAAAGTCTTTGATTCTCAGAATGATAGTCCAGAACCTTTTGCTAAAATCTCTCACTCTTTTCTTGTTTAAGAAAAACTGTTTTAGTGATGTAGAATTTAAAAGCTATGTTTCTTATAATCTTAAAGAATTGGATTTGAAATCCTGAATTAACAGGAATATACAGTAACTAAAAAGTTAAGTTTTTGTTGCTAACACTGAGTTTTATGTCTTTTTTTCTAGCAAATGAGAGCTACAAGCAAGTAGCAATGTGTATTCTGTATCACATAAGTATGGATGATCGCTTTAAATCAATGTTTGCATACACAGACTGTATACCACAGGTATGTGTTTTTCTTGGTGATGCATTTACAGATGCATTCTCCCCCTCTTTTCCACTCCTTCCCCCTCAACTAAACATAACATTTGTTCCCTTCCCTCTAGCTTGTGGTGACACCTGCAGGTGGTAATGGGAACAAGTGATTCTACCTAAGCAAATTAACAGCTCTTAATTAATAAGATGACTTCACTATACTTGCTAACTTTAAGCAATCCTCCATAAAAGGAAAAGGTCAGCAGATCTTTTTCTACCAGTGTCTGACAAATGAGACGCATCACTTTCTTGGTGGTATGACAACCAGATGAATGCCCAGCAGAAGACTGCAATGGTGAAAGGAGATTAAAATGGGTTCCCTGTATATTTCTGGCATGTCTCTTGGAGAATTTCGCTTCTGTAGGTATAACAGGTGTTCCTTTCCAATTCCATTTAGAATCAAAATGTCAGTGTCTACTGCATTATAGGATATGAAATGGATATCAGCCAAGCAAATGCTGCACCACTACATGGACTGACAATTCCTATTCTGATTGAAGTCATGCAGCATAAGGAAAAGGCAAAAATTGTATAGTAGGGAAATAAACCCTCATTTACTGATCTTTATAGGCTAAAGACTAGTCTTACACCTCTTGCTGTCTCGCCTTGCAGCTCAACTTGGGCACAATAATCAATAAAAACAATTTTTTGTTTAAAAATAAGTTATTGGTGCTCTTAAACAGCTATATAAACTGTTTATTCTGGGCAGTTATTGAGGCTAGAGTTGAGACCAGAGCCTATAATACACAAGTATAGGAAGCCCTCCAGTAGCTTTTTCAGAATTGCACCACAGCATTTTCATTCCTGCCAAACATGTTTTTAACATCAAACGTATCCAGGATGGGAAGTTGCCACGGAAAGTTTTAAGAACATTTCTGGTCATTATTGCATAACAAAAATTGTTATGTTTTTCCAAATTGGGAAGGAGGAGAACAGGGGATGGAGAGGAAGAGTAAGATCTAATGGGAATAGCTAGTGTATATTACAAAATACTCTTGTCGACATCCTGCTGATTGTTTTTGCCACAAGATAGAATTTTATGTTAGGAAGCCTGGGTGATAAAAGGGACCTCTTTCTTTCTGAATTTTTGCCTGCCAAGCCAGAGGTCTTGCTTTGTGGTTTGGGGCTCAGTTGTTATGTACTTACAGGAAGTATTGGCATTGTTCTAGAGTCTCCAGTGCCAAATGTAAAGCATCATGGAAATTCAATAATGTCACACTCTGAGCATTTAAATGATATCCTTGTTCTGATAGGCATTGGCTGTTCAAAGTAATGCTTATAAGGTTTGATCCAAAGCCCAGTGAAGTAAATAGTAAGACGCCCATTGACTTCATTGGGCATCAGATCAGGCCTGTGATGCCTACTAATTTTAAGGAAGTCTGAGACCATTATGAATGTTTACCTCTCTTATTTAAGTATTTCATCAGACTGTCTGGAGACCCTGGTCATCAAAACATATATTTTGATTAGCCAGTTAGTTATTTTAGATGCACATGCATGTACATATTGACAGCAGGTCACAAGTAAAGTTAATAAGCAATACAAAGGTCAGAGACAGAGCTCTGGGGTGATGATGATGAGGGAATGTCCTTTCAAAAGCCTTCGTGACCTTCTGTGAAGAGGTTTATAGGCCTTGCACACCAAAGAAGGAGTTAGACATATTAAGATCCAGCAGCAACCCACATGGCTCAAATAGTCAATTGGGGTCCAAGCCCAGGTGCAGTCAAACAATAAAAGGAGAATGCACGCAGTTAGAAAAGGGGCTGAGAGAAGCTCCAAATATCTAGGCTGGAGGCAACTACCCAAAAAGGGGCATGTGGAATGTTTACACAGAAGAGGTCTAATGGCACTTCCCTTTCCTCACTTTTCTATTTGAGAAAAATCATAAAGTTGAAAATGTCCAAGGGTCCAAATATGAGTATTGTGGAAAGTGAACTGTAACTGGCTCAAACTCCATCTTAGACTGCTACTAGAAGGAACATCCAAGCATTTGGGGAAGAGGAGGAAAGAGAAAGCTGCTAAACAGTTGTGGGAATTAAAATGTTAGAAAATAATAGTAATAGTTATTTATCCTACTAATAAATACTTTTTTTTCCTAATGGAAATCCATGTCCTCTACCCCTCTCCTGTCCCCTCTTCCGCACTAAATTGTTTTTAACTGTGGTTTTTATACAAAATGAAAGCGCGATTCTTCACTAATAATTGGGCATTTTCCATTGTGTTGGAGGGCTGTTGGCATGCTTCTTGGATAGCTATTTCATAAACAGAAGGATGGTACCACAACAGCATTCACCCTGCTGTAGTTTATTGCTGCATTAATATTCCACCTCATTTCCATAAGGATTTGAAATAGATCTGGATCATTCTTCACCTATGCTTCCATTAAAAAAATGTGCTGCCTTTCATTGCAGTTAAACTGCAGCCACTTGGAAAATGCTTGTGTTGAATTGCCCTTTGCAGAAGGGTTGCAGTATTGTGCAGCTGTAATGGTCCAGGGAATATTCAAGAAGCAAGTTCTGTTTGGTAATTTTTATTAGCTTAACTATATAAGTGAGAGAGAAGTTAGACAAGTTTTTGGGGACAATGTGCTATTCCATAGGTCTGGGTAAGAAGCAGAAGCAATGTAAGCTAAATACCAGGTAAAATGGACTGCTGTAGTGACCCATAGGGACAGTGGGTAGGGAAGGTTGGTGACTGAATAGAAAAGGTGTTGCCAGTCTCTTCTGTCCTCAGCCAGACAAATTCCATGTCTGCAGTCCTGGCTGGTACATCTGGCATGTGCAGTGAGTTGGGAACCTGGCTATGTCGTGCTTGCAGACCAATTGCATGAGTCAGTATCCTTCCTTTGAACATGATCTGAAAGGGGCTGCATTATCCCAGGTAAACATCCTTGTGTATTCCAGGAGTTAATGGGTGCTACTCTAGTAACAGTTAAAAGCAAGTATTAACAGTTCATTCTTGTTTAGACCTCAGCAATGCGTGTTTTGTTTAAATAGGTGCAAATGCCATCCAGATGCTTATAAAAGCATTTATTGGTAATAACCTGGCCAATCAAAAGGCATGGTTAGGCAGTGATGTCATGGTGATATTTAATATTTTACCACAAAGCAGTGTATAAGGATCTCTGCAGCGACCCACATGTTTTCCACCACAGTTGTTCCGTTTGGCTCGTCTTTGATCTGCAGGCTTCTTTTTAGCTTAATGCTGGTAAACGTCCTCTCTTGACAGCACCTTTTGCTCCTGTCCGCCATTATCTGCTGAAGTTCAGAAACCAGAGCATCACTTCAAACAGCAGAGTTAGGGAGTAGTGGCTCAGAAGAGATTCCTGAGGCATGCAGCTCTGGCATAATCATTCAAAGATGTTTGAGCTGAGGTTGGGGAGGGGGTTGGACAGAGGTGTATGTGAACAGAGAGCTGTGGGGGTTGGCCTCTGGTCACTGGTAAATAAGTGAAGTCAGGTGCCAGAGAGTCTAGACACAGTGATTTCAGTCCTGGGTCTGTGGTATCTGATACTCAATATGGGACTTGTCTGATTGAACACTACTGCCTCTTCATGGCACATGCTGCAGCCTTTTTACTGCCTTCCTGTTAAATCAGTAAAAGATGACAATGGACATAGTAAAAGCAGAACAAATTTAATTTTAATATTTCCTATTTGGCAGCAATTACTCTTCCTTTTGAAGTGGCACGAGGAGCAATCAAATTAAATGAAGACATAATGGGAAACATGGAACTCATACAAAACTATTAGTTTAAAATTTGAACTGGTTTAATTGAAACTGGAAGGGGTTTTTTCCTTTTTAAAGAAAAGTTGCTTGGTAATGAACAATGTAATCCTGTTATATAAAGCACTCAGTTTACATAGATTTTTGCATCAAGTGTGCTATGCAAATATTTATTTTTAACACACAAATAATTTGAAGAACTTTTTAATTTAAAGTTTCCTGTAATGAGAATTTCTAGGTGAGAATTTCACCCATTTGTTCTATTGCCAGTCTTATGCTGATTAATTTATGTTCATAATAAATAACAGGCTTATACATTTAATAAAGATTTTTATAAGAAGCTCTTAAAACTAACTAGGGAAATATGATTAGGAGGAAATCAGTGTTAGCTTTTAAATCAACCTGTGAAAGTTCCCTGCAAAAAAAAAAAAAAATCATTGCTCTATGACCTAGATATGTTTTTATTTATTTGGCAGTCCCTTTGCAATGACAACCTGATATCTGGCAATGGGTAAACATTTTAAATCACTGCATGAAAATAATACTTTTGGCAAACTTCCTCACATGTCTATGGCACAGTTGCCTCTCAGATGTTGTTCTTTCTCTGAATATATGTAGGTAGCTCCCCATTCCATCTTATGCTTAATTCATAATCATTCAATATGCCATATATATGCTTGTAAGGAGTACTCAGCAAAGATACAGCTAGTTGGCTTGTTACAATGGTTAGTGTTTTCTTTTGTTGTCCCATCCCTGTCATAGTGATGTCCTGTTATTATATTCTGTCTCTTTCCTATTGAAGATCAACATTTTTAAGGTAATTCCAGCCTTGTAGTTGAGCTACTTTGTGTTATGATCCTAACAGGCCTCACAAACTAAGTAGCTTGATTTTTCTCAGGACTCAATTGAATAATCAACCAGTGCACTACAAGCCTGGGCTTGATTTGACGCTCCCTTATGTGGTGCTCTAAGGGTATTGGCAGAGATGAAAACACAGACTGGTATTTTGATATGGATGGTTTTCATGTACTAGATTGTTTGCTGTAATTGTTTTAATCAGAGTGGGTATGTGAGCTATGATGGAGTAGTGAAGACAGGAACAGATTATTTAGATTAGTGGCAAGCTGTAGGCATTTGGGGGGAATTCAGTAGCAGGTACTACAGGTGTCATCGATTTTTCTATCTCTAGCAGCAATGGGAAGATGTATTTTCGGTGGTAAAGGTTAGCGGATGCTGTCTAAGGTAAATGCAGCCTGTGAGTTGCTGCAGAAGGGATCAGTGCCATATAGCAGAGGAATAACGGCTCAGGGCTTAGGTGTCCCTTCCACTAAGTGCCACTGCAGTCTGGTTCCAGTATCTTGTAGGCCAGATTTGGCCTGAGGACCATAAGGTTGTTGTCCCTTATCTTAGAAAGTGCAAAGAACTCATCACAGCCAGTAGACTGGTGTTAATTTATGGATAAGTACTGAGTACACTCAGTCTACTAAAGCAGCAAAAGTGGAATATAGTAAACCAATTATTTGTAGCACCTTTTATAGTCTCTTCCCCACCAAGAATAATACATTTAATACATAAGGACCATATTAAAATACTTGTGGCAGTTTAACCACTCACAATCAATATGTCTTCTCTCACTCACATTTTACCAAACCAAATCCAATTCTTTTAGAAAAAGTGACAGATGATTGCAGTTCTTTAACAAATTTTAACCCTCGCTATCTTCAAATGCTATCTTAGTATTCATGATGATTTATAATGGAGATTAATTTGTAAACAAATGTAAAGAGTATAACTATCTTCAGCTCTTCTCTTTTTCTTATGCTTTGGAAAACGTAATGACTCGTGTGTGTTTGTGTGTCTTTAGTTAATGAAGATGCTCTTTGAGTGCCCTGATGAACGTGTTGACCTGGAGCTCATTTCCTTCTGCATTAACCTTGCTGCTAATAAGAGAAATGTGCAGCTAATCTGTGAAGGTAAGTATCTTGGATTAGAAATTCCCCAGTGCTACTTTTACACAATACCTTTTCAGAGTTAGACCCATTCTTAAAAGATCTTATGTTTTTTCTCCAGCCTGTGGCTTTGTTACACATTACTCTGTGCTAGCTTGAGTTTAGAGCAGTCATGTGTAGGTCAGCAGTGTCCTGGAAGACTGAAAGGTAAGAATTCCCCTGTCCCTGGGACTCCCCCATACCCAGCTTATTGTGGCTGCCCGCACTGTCTTCTTGAGAGAACAGGCAGGGAAGAGTTAATCTGACTTCCCAGTCCCTGCCGCTGCCAACCTGCTGCTCTTCTCCAGGCTGAGCCCAGCCTAGAGAGCAGCCGTGGCTGTGGTTGAGCAGGTAGGGTAACACTTCTCTGCCTGCCCCCCCCCCCCCCCCCAACACAGACAATGGTGGCAGGCCCAAGTAAGTATGGGAGGGGACAGGGAGCGGGAACTTGAGATATTGGTGAGGGCAGGTGAAGGCAGTGTGCCCAATCTGGGACAGCGGAGGAGGGGTGGGTGGGGTGTTTACACTAACATGTAGCCTAGAGTGGCAACACATTAGTATAATATAAGATGGGTAACCAATCAGAGAGAAATCTTGGCTTCAGTGTCATAACTTTAAGCTGCCTAAAGAGTGCTTGAAACTAGTTTCAGATGTTAATGTGTGGACAATCCAGCAGTTAAGAGCTCCAGGAGCTGCCTAAAATTGATGTGTAGCAAGACCCTTAGATTCCACTTTATCTTTGTCATGTTTTTCTTTCTTACTTGGATCATTTTTGTGAAAACAGGATTTCTTATACTTCACCACTTTACCTGGTCTTCAGTGTTGGAGCTAATTTTGTCTTGTACATTTTGTAGAGTTGTTTATACATTGTGTAACCTGAGGCCTGATTCCTTTGTTGGTGCTTTCAGCTACATAAAGTACTCGCTACACACACACACACACACACACACACACACACACACACACAGACTATACGAAGCGTGATTCCTGTGTTGGTACTCCCTATATATATATATATAGGGAGTACCAACACAGGACTCACGCTTCGTATAGTTTGTGTGTGTATACTATAAGAATAAAACTGTTAACATTATTAGAGAGCCCAGGCAGTCTGCAGGATTTGGCCTTTGCTCTCAGATGTTTGAGTCTAGTGGCAAGAACATTATTTCTTTAGTGTCCAAAGCTTGTTAGGCACATGGTAGCCCCTGGCATGCATTCATTTTAATGGCAGGATAGGATCTGCTCCCTGATCTCAAAAACTGCACATTCTGCCATGCCATGTGCATGATACAATGTGTGATTTTTTTTTTTTTTTGTGTGAGGGGGGGATCCAGGAGTCGAATCCAACTGGTACCATTACTACTTGCCAATGCAGGGGGGAGTCTGAGATTGTGTGCTTCCCCTCCACTGGCAAGTTGAAAGCCGTGTGCTTGTAGCCCGGCTGAACCTGAGCGATCCCAAGGCCATGACGGGCAAACATTTGATTGTTGTTCCCAGTCCTGGGACTGCACCAGAGCCAGTTCCAGATTCCCATGTAGTCTCAAGGCTGGGGCTGACAGTCAGCTGGTTGTTGGTCCCAGCCCCAGGATGCCACTGGATTGGGTTTCAAATTCCTGTATACTCCTGTGGCTAGAACCAACAGTCGCACTAAATTTAAACTGCAATGGAAACCAGCCACAAAAAATGTTACATACTGTATTTACCCAAATATAAAACAAGGGGTTTTTTTCCCCCAATCAGCATTGGGGGAGGGGGAAGCTCATATCTTATATTTGCATACGAAGCAGAGTGGGGAGCAGGTGGCTGCTGCATCTCTGACACTCCCTCAGCCGAGGTTGGGGCCAGAGTCAGACCCAATGCAGTCTCCTGCCCCTCCCCCCCCCTTCCCCTTCCCCTCTGCAGCTTCTGCCCACTGCCTGCCCTCCCCTCCCCCTTAATATCAGGAACAACTTGGCTCCAGATAAAACTGGAGTTTCTCCCAGGCACAGAGAACATGGAAACTCTTTTTCCTGCCGAGGCAATTAGAAGTGTTGACACTGCTGTATTGTCTGCCTGGTCAATCAGTAGCACTGACAGTGCTGCATGGACAGGCAAGGGCTGAGTTGCCATGTGCTGTGCTCTGTGACAGCAGCCTGAGCAGCATCTGACAGGGAGGGGGGAGGGAAGAGGCAGAGACTAGGGCAAGTTGGGGGGCAGAGGCTGTTGGGAGCTGGGGACTGGGGAGGCGGGTGCGGGGGGGGGGCAGGAAGGTTGCAGAGGGAAGAAGTAGGCAGGGCACAGGGCAAGAGGGCTATCTGAAGCCCCCTCCCCCCACCACTACTTTCCTTGCTGTAGCAGTTGGGGATGGGGGGGGGTTCAAAACAACCCTCTAGTACTTGGATTCTATACCTGGAAGTTTATGTATTTTCCATATCTAGAATCTAATAATTGGAGGGTTGTCTTATATTGAGGTAATTGCAGTATCTTTTGTGGCACGTTTTTTTTTGTGGTGGACTTCCCATTTTGTTGCACCATTCATTCCTTGAACATGTAGCAGGGTTATTATTTATGGTGCAATTAACAGGTTAATAGCGTCTTAATTGTAACGCCTGCTGGGAGCCTAAGAGTACATTGTGCCTATTAGGTTCTCTTGAGCAGCATGGTTACAAGTGTTTGATGTTTATAAATACCACTGCAAGAAATGTATTAACATATATGTTTCTTCTTCGCCAATATGAGGATGAGGAGAGATAGGTAAGGTTTGGGAAATGTACATGAAATAGTGGTAATTAGGCAAAAATAGAGTCTATGGTTATTGAATTCTTCTTTCAGCCTTAGGGTTGATAACTGAAGGATTCGGCCGTTTATCTAGCTTTCTGTGTTGATAGGTCCAAATATCTCTTAAAATTGGCTATTATGCATCTGTCTTGTATTCTCTTGGAGCTTATGCAGGTGAAGCTTGTCCCATTTAATTAAGACCTGGACCAAAAAAATATTTTCTGCTTTTTATTTATCTTTGTTGTTTAATCATTATTAATTGTTTCTTGTTGTCCCATTAAAACTAGAATTGGGGATTTTAATTTAATTTGATCTGGGAGACTTGACATGCTCTTTTCCATTTCAGGAAATGGATTGAAGATGTTAATGAAGAGGGCTCTGAAGTTCAAGGATCCGCTGCTGATGAAAATGATCAGGAACATTTCACAACATGATGGGCCAACCAAAAATCTGTTTATTGTAAGTTGCATTTATATCTTATTAGTGACCTCCATGCCTTCACATTGGAAAGGGCTTTAGTTTTAGGCTAGTGCTGCATTTTAAAGGATAAATTTGCTTCTGCTTTAACAAATAGTCTGTTTCATTCTCTTGAGTTTTCTGGATTATTTTTTCACACACTTTTTTTTTTTTTTTTTTTTTTTTTTAAAGTAAGGTTAGTATTTTAATTGCCTACTTTTTAGGTCAGTAGTTCAAAAACAAGGAATCACACATTTATAATCATTGCCAAAGTTAGTCGTAATCTTTAAACCCTGTTCTCAGCAGAGAAAAAGACAACAAAATAAAGTATCTTCTCAGTATTGCAGATGGTTCCTGTAGGGCAGGGGTTGGCAACCCCTGGAACACGTTCCAAGCATGGCACACGAGGCCATTTTGCTCGGCACACCACAGCCAGCCCTGGCTCTGGGTAGCTGCTGCCAGCGACAGCCCGGGCTGCTCTCAGCAGGGCTGGCAGCATCCCAGCTGCCTGCTGGCAGCAGCCTGGGCCTCCTGACTGGCAGGAGCTACCCAGATCGGGGGCCGGCTGTAGCCAAGAGGCTCCAAATGACTGTTCCAGGCTCCGGCATTAGCTCCCTACTGGCGCATACACCCATGCGTCGGAGTGGGTGGTGGGGGAGGGGCCTGAGGCAATGCAGCCCCGGTCTCTCCCCGGCTCCCGGCACAGAGCTGGTGACTGGGTTCTGGAGCCCGGCTCAGCTGTTTGCAGCCAGCCTGGGCTCTGGGCAGCTGCAGCAAGCAGCAGGCAGGCTGCAAACAGCTGTGCCGGGCTCCACAGCTCTGGCATCAGCTCCATGCTGGTGGTGACTGCATGGGCACCTCGAGGCGGGCTGTGCTGCCCCGCTGTCCGCCCTGAGGTGCCCATGCAGTTGCTGCCAGCACAGAGCTGATGATGGAGCTGTGGAGCCCGGTGTAGCTGTTTGCAGTCTGTCCACTGCTTGCTGCAGCTCCCCAGAGCCCAGACTGGCTGCAAACAGCTGCGCCAAGCTCCAGAACCCTGTCATCTCGCCAGAAGCGGGGGAGAGACTGGGGCTGCACTGCCTCAGGCGCCTCCCCCACCGCCCGCTCCAATGCATGGGTGCACTCACTGGTAGGGAGCTGATGCTGGAGCCCAGCACAGCTGTTTGGAGCCTCCCAGGTGCAGCCAGCCCCTGCTCTGGGTAGCTGCTGCCAGCTGAGAGCCTGGGCTGCTCCCAGAAGGCAGCTGGGATGCTGCAAGCCTGGCTGGGAGCAGCCTAGGCTCCAGCAACTACCCAGAGCCAGGGTAGCTGCTGGCAGCCACAGAGCCTAGGGCGGGGGGCACGGGGCAGCAGGGCTAGGGGGAAGGGGCTTTGGGTGGGGGACATGGGGGACAAGCAGGGCATCCTGCCATATACCCCTTTCCCTCATTTTGTTTTTCTGGCATGCCAGCACTCCAGCACCTTCCAAGGTAGGCATTGTGGTGTTTTTCAGCACTCCGGCCAAAAAACCTTGCCTACCCCTGCTGTAGGGAAAGATCCAAGTATAAGGAATGTCTCTTGCTGTTGCTTCTTACACTGCGTTTGTTCTGTAAGTTGAGGGCTGTGATCCTCTGGGACTGCCTGTCCAATACTCTCATTAGCATTGAATTCACAGACAGAAAAGAGTTGGTGTTTGGTTATATTAAAAAATGTGGTAAATAATGAGAGAATTTGATTTGCAGATCTCTTAATAAAGTTGATACTGAATAGTATTAAGTCTTTTAACACCACTATACAGCTAGTAAGTAGAATTAATGGAAATTTCATGTTCGTTCATAAGGCTCTGGGAGAGTGACAGCTTTGGTAACTATGGCTGTATAACATTTTCCATCCTAATCTCCTTTTTTTTTAGTCTTTTGGTAGCTTTCTAAAACTTCTACCCTTTGGGACTGAATTTCTGTGCATGCATTTTCTGTCCATAATAAAGTTTAGGAAAGTTTGAATAAAATGTTTTATGTTATTTTGAGAATTAAAGGAGTGGGGAAATTTGATACTTAAAAATTGTAGTGTAGTTTAGTTTATAGGGTCTCAATTAAAATATTGAAAGTTTTAAATTTGACTTAAAAATAGCCTTCATTTCAGAGACAAACCCTGTTCAGCATTCGGGTGTGAGCTGTTTTGGATTTGACCAAGTTACGAATCTTTTAGCATCATAAGCTGTACATGGACAGTACTTTTACTAATTAGCTCTGATATATTTTGTTTAGGATTATGTTGGTGATTTAGCAGCTCAAATTTCAAATGACGAAGAAGAGGAATTTGCGATAGAATGTCTGGGAACATTGGCAAATCTGACCTTACCTGACCTGGACTGGGAACTTGTGCTGAAAGAATACAAACTAGTTCCATACCTCAAAGATAAACTAAAGCCAGGTCTGTATTAAAAGTGGTTAGTCTTCCAAAATGGTCTGTTTTCCTCTAGTGTCTTTTGGATGTATGAATTAACATAAATCCTGAAAACCAAAAGAACAAACACAGCCAAAGATTCAGCAAAGGGCGTTCTTACACACACACAGCTATCTGCTGTTTAATTTACCAGGTTCTGCAGAGGATGACCTTGTTTTAGAAGTAGTAATAATGATTGGAACTGTGTCCATGGATGACTCCTGTGCTGCTCTTCTAGCCAAATCTGGAATCATTCCAGCACTCATTGAACTTCTAAATGGTATGTTATCCAGTTCCTTCTGGGACTATTTTTTTCAAAGGTACTTCCCAGTTGACCTAGATGCCACCTCCAAGTGTAACTTAGGAGAAGCTACAGATGTCCTTTATGTGAGTGTGGTGATGCAATTCTATCACTGGCAGAGACTGTGCTGAACAAAGGTCCAGGAGCATAACTATGGATGGGCAACAGGGACATGACTGGGTGTCAGTGTGGTGGGGGTCGAAGAACTGTGCTGCCACTAGTGCCAACCTAACTGCTACTGCCTTTGCTGCTGCTGCTGCCCAGGATTCAGAACCTTGTTTATGCCTCTGCAAAGGTCTAGTCAGCTTGCTTTTTCCACACCATTCCAGTTCTTACCAAAGTCAATTGGAGTCTTGAGGCTGACTGGAAGTTGGGTGAAGCTCTGAAAGCTTTGTGTTTGTGGGTGGGAATGATTATTAAAAATTGCAATCAATATGTTGTCTGCACCCTCCAGTTTACCTAAGAGCTTGACACAGCGCTTGTTAATATATAGTAGTAGCCTACTCTGTTTCAGTGACTTGAAGAAATGCTTTTCTCTTTTCTTCAAGCTCAACAGGAAGATGATGAGTTTGTCTGCCAAATCATTTATGTCTTTTACCAGATGGTCTTTCACCAGGCCACTAGAGATGTCATCATCAAGGAGACTCGTATCCTTTTTAAATGTGAAACCTTTAGAATTACAGTGCTTTTAATCTGCTGC
The DNA here is from genome assembly GCF_030867095.1 of Alligator mississippiensis. Lineage (NCBI taxonomy): Eukaryota > Metazoa > Chordata > Crocodylia > Alligatoridae > Alligator > Alligator mississippiensis. The sequence goes on from NC_081828.1 coordinate 46,034,981, forward strand.
TGTTTCTACATATGCTTCTCATGTGATGGAAATCATTCACTGTAATTTTGTAAACTAAAGGTAAGATTGATTTGGTATCATTTCAATCAAAATAATGTCCAAATATTTTAGGTATAAGATACAAGGATCTTTAGAAGATATTATGCAGATGGCTTGCATATGGTAGTTAAAATGAGCATTGATAACTTTTTGTATCACACCATGTTATCAATGTTGTATGTATGTTGTGTACTCTACAGAAAGAGTAATATGAAATATTTGGGTATGACCGTTTCTTATACCCTTTTCCTTGTAAAGCCATGTACGTTAGAGATCATAATTTCAGCTTTAACAGGCTCAGAGGGAAAAGTAAAATTGAGTCAACTTTTAACACTCCTGCCATTTCTCATCTCTCCTCCTGCTCCTCTCTTTTCTTCAAAGCAACTGTCATCTAGGTTTTTGGGTTTTTTTTTTTACTTCCTACCCCAAGAGTTCCTGTTGTGTGTATTGCTCTCACAAACCATTCCTATCCTTCTGCTCTCTCTTTGATTTCAGTTCCTTGCTTTCTTTCTTTTAGTCTGTTTCTGTGCTAATGGCCATTCTGTTTCTGTTCATTTTTGCTTCAGTTCGTTGACTTGCTCAATTTGAAAGAACTTAAGTAGAACTCCAGTTCTCCATTTATCACTTCCTCTTGCTATCTTTCCTGTTTTGAAATATGATTTAAATTGGGGCCCAGTCTAGACCCACTGAAGTCAGTTGAAGGGCACGTTTACTACAGTGGGCTTTTTGAATCGGGTCTCAGATTTGTATGCTTTTCATGTCAAATCATGTTTGCCTTGCATTCTGTGAAATGTCTAGCACACTGTAGGTAGTACATAAGCAATGAGTAATAGTAATGATTCCAAAGCCACCTAAAATATCTTCCAGATACAAGAATATAATGCAGTCTATGGTCTGATATTTTTGGTCTTTACTGAACTAAGAATATATTCTGTGTGGAAACCTGGGAGATCTTGGGTATAATATTGTAGAATACCTTCTAGTTCTAAAAGGTCACAAGATATCAAATCTCAAGTCTGGTCACTTAATAGCCAAATGTGCCCATCATGTCCCTCTCCCACTCTTATAATAAGTAAGTAGTAGTTCTTAAGAGTGCTTTTTTTCTTTAAGCCCAGATTCTCTTGCTCTTTTCCCCATAGGAGCTTGCTTACAATCTTTGTTTAATCAGGCTAGAAGGTTTTGAGAGATCCTGGGACTTACTGGAAGGAGTTGCATGTTTTAGTAGTGTTGCACCAATTCTGCTATAGATTTACCATATTTAGTCAAATATAAGACAAGTTGTGTCTGTCCCCCCAGTCAACATCAGGGGGAGCCCCTTGTCTTAGATTAATATACAAAGGGGTGAGGGGCAGGCAGCTGCTGTGGCTCTGACTTTGGCCCTGACCTTGGTCAGGGCCAGTGTCAGACAGACAGCAGTCTCCTGTCTATAGTAGTCAGCAGTCTCTGTATATTTTTTTTATATATAGCAGTCTATATATATAAAATTTACCTGTGCTCACTGCAATTATCATCATGTGAAACTGTTAGGTCCCTGGCACATGTTACAATTAAGGTGTGATTAACATGTAAATTCTGTCATAAATAGTAGCAATGCTACATGTACAGCTGATTTATGGAGCCATAAAGTGACAGACAAGCCACAAAGATGTTCCATAAAATATGTGGACCATCCTTTTGGCCATAATTTGCACAAATAACATGCCCATGCTGATGCTGACCATCAGCTGATTGTTGGTATTGGGATGGGAGTCAGCAATGGGATGGGGACAGTTCCAGTCTTGATGCCAAAAATGGGCTGCCAGGGGAACAGGTTGTAAGGTTTCCTGGCAGGGCAGACAGTCAAGGGATTTCCTTCTATGGGAACTTAGCAGCCCCTGTGCCTGGCAGCCTCCCCTGCCTTGTTCTACACCCCCTGTAGGGATGTGGGGCAGGGCACTTTAAAACAATGGATCTTGGGGAGCTAACAGTAGTATACAACTCTTCTTGACTGCCTTTACTCCTCAGGTCCCAGAGCAGCTGAGCTTCACACATGCTTTGTAAAAGTCTCAGCAAACAGGGACTTAGGGACTGGGGAGATGCTTCTTGATCCTGGGGTCCCAGCAGGGAGTCTGTGTTTGAGTGCCAGGCATGAGGAGTCAGTCAGTTGATTTCCACCTCACCCCCCTGCACCCTTCCCATCCTGCACTTGCAAACCCATGCCTTGGGCTCCCTGCTGGCAGTGGCCCCAACCCCAACAATAGTACCTCCTGCCATGCACGTGGCATGATTGTGCCATTAAGTGAATGTCTGCTCACCCTCTAATTCCAGGTAATGAATGCACTCTCCAGATCTAACAGTAGCCAATCTTTCCTTTGTTTTCTCCAGCAAGGCCTTGAAGGTACTATATGATTTATACTGAAGTACTTCAGTATCTTGCACCAACATCCATTTCTTCCATTTCCTATAGTCTTCCTGACTATAATACCTCCATTCTTGGTTGTTTTTAATTGCGGGGAGGGGCATCTGTTTTTACTTCTGTATAGTCACATAGTCAACAACAGCAACAAAAATGCAGTTTGAGTAACATCTCACTCATCTAGCCAAGATCAGACCTGTAGAAGTATATTCCAGGTTTCCCTACACGTATGCTTTAAATGTTATTGTTATGTGGGACAAATAATTTGGAAATCAGTCTTTAACTTTTTTTTTTTATTGCCTTTAAGGTTTAAAAAGAGCCTAATCTATTTCACAGAAATGCTAAATATTGAATAAAATGTAAACCCTGTAGCACAGTGTTCATATGTAGACTTCTCAGTAAGAGGAATGTATATCTCCTTCAGGAGTTTTATATGACTATTTAGCTGACTTAGCACATGAAGCTCATGACTCTCATGTGTTGCAGAATGTTCCCCAGTGTGATTCCTAATAAATCCTTCCAGTTAGAAGAATCCATGACTGTGGTAAAATCAACTTTACATCCTTAACCATTGCTTCCCAGAGGCTCCAGCATATCTTATAGACCTGATGCATGATAAGAATGCTGAGATCCGCAAAGTCTGTGACAACACTCTGGATATTATAGCAGTAGGTTGATTTCCTTTGTCTAGCTAAAGAATCTATGTGATTAGAACCTGCCCATTTTCTGGAAGAGGAACAATATGCATTAGCACATTGTCTGAAAATATTTTCAACATAATCTTGACTTTTTTTCCTGTAAAATGAGTTGCAGAGTTGCATTTTTGTTGAAAAAAAATACATACACTTTTAAAAATCCAGTAATAGTTAAATTACATATTGTAAACATTTTGAAATGCTTTACTTCTCTTACTTTTCACAATTTGGAATGTCTGAACCACATTTGATGAGGACTGTAAGCTTTCTGTGTTTTTTGTGGTTACCTAACAGCTTTTTTCATTCACTTGGATCTGTTTTGTTCAGTGATCTTTTCTCTAATGTTTAATGTGAATATTATTTATTTAAAAAGGAAAGTGCATGGGATAATATTAGAAAACCAATGTTCTGTACCATTCAATGATCAGAACAGTGTCTTTGGATAACTAACTTGTCCGTCCTATGGTTTTAACTTGGTTCCCGGTGCAATGGTCTGCTCTTAAATGCATAGTGCAGAGGCCTGCAGTCCTACTGCCTTGTCTAATATCACAAGCTGAGCTATACTGCATCTGGTTAGTGTTGAAATGGGGCACTTTACCCCCAGTACAACATTATTGGACACTATGCTATTGGAAGTTCTGTTTCTCTGGTGAAATATTCCATAGAAATCCTTGCTACTCTTGACCATGAAAATTTGCACAACACTTCTTAGAGATTATATTCTTATTTAGGCAATCTCATATCACTTTCCTAAATTCCTGTTGGTGAATTCTGGTAGATGCACTTCTCTGGTAAATTAAGGAGTTAAGGCAGATAGTATAGGTATAGCTTTGGGGATCCATTGGATCAACAGTATTTGAACATATGCCAGCTGAAGCACTGTAGCCAAACAGAACCTTGTCATAAATTTGGAGATTACTGAAACATTGCTATAACTTTATTCTTGTGGCTTTGTGTGTGTCGTACTTCTTTCTCTGTTTCTTCCCTGTCTTCATTTAAACTGTTAAGTTTTTGTAGAGCTATGGTTTTAGCTCCCAGTGTATGCCATAGTAGTATTGTATTTCTTGGCTTATTTTACGTTTACAATTAGTTATAAAAGTACATTACATTACAGTTAGTAATGGCAAATGGCTAAAATTTGCCTAAAAGTACAAAATATTAATATAGGCAATTTTGTACTTCCTTGTGATGTTTTATCTATCAGTCAAGCTTTACTCGCACTTTATGTAGAGGTGTGGCATGAAACCCAAGTCAGTGGGAGTTTTGCCATTGACTTCAGTGAAGCCAGTGTTTCACTTGGGATGAATTCACACTTACTGCCAGAATTCTGATGTGTGTCCTGCTCATGAGTCAGTCCACCAAGAGGAAAAAATAGTCTTGGGGGGCAGAACCCATTCCTGTTTTGTGGGGGAAGATGGTTTTGTCTGGTAAGGAGGGTCCTATAGTATTAAAGTAATATTTCTAGTCTTGCATATCTGAAGACTGTCTAACTGAAAAGAGTGGAGGAAATGTGAGAAATCTGCATGTAAGTTGTTTAAAGTAAGACTGTTAGAATTCTGTTGCTTGTGCTTGTTAATCAGTCTACATGGCTTGGAATATATAATTACCTTGGAATTCCAGGCCATTTGTTAGTATCCCAGGCCAATCTGATAAAAGCCTTATTGATACAAATGAAGCCATGAGAAATCATTCCTGGGGAAGAACTATTGGGGTAAATTAATCAGGGATGAAGAGTAAAAAATGTTCTTTGGGAACAGTGCAACTTTGAAAGTGACGATAGTCTGATCCCAAAAACAAAGTTATCACACTGGAAAAGTCATATGGGTACATTTGTAGCCATTCTTGTGCTTTCTGTTTACTTGTACAATACAAGTTGCACTTTCAAAACTCTGGTGAAGATGTGAAGGCTTCCATGTCAACCCCCCAATCCCCCCCCCCCCCCCCCCAAGCAAAAGAGTCTGAGTTCAATTTGCACCCTGTGTCAATTACTAGGTTATTTCCATCTCTGACCTCCTGCAAGTCCCTTGTGTAGTATAAATCCCTTGTCCCTTTTCAGGCCACTGCTCACGTGAATCCTGTACTCTTAAACTGGACCCTGAGTTTCAGTCTCCTATGAATCAGTTATGATTACCTAAGCAAGTGTGACTTAAGCTAAAAACCTCCAGGAGCAATGATAAGGATACCCAGTGACAAGATGTCCTTTTTTTAAAGCAACAGGTTATTTACTGGAAGTAAAGGATTTTAGAGGAAAAAAAAGATTTAAAGGAACAAAACACGTATGTAGCTTGCTGGATATTTAACCATAAATCTACATGGGTCTACCTATCCTAGACACCCTGTCCATGAGATCTCTGTAGCTTGGCTGGCATAGTTTGTTCCCTTTACTGCAAACCATTTCTCTTCCAGCTTTGGGTTGAGAGAGGGGGGAAAAGGAAGAGGTTTTTCTCAAAGCTCTTCATCCATTTGATCAGCTCTTCCTATCCCCTTTTTTTTTTTTGAGGCCAAGTTATTTTTTCACCATTTATAGTCCTGTGATCTGTTAGTTTCCAGCGTTGGGAGCATGAGGTTTGCAGCTTATTGGAGGCTGTATACAAGACTCTGCAAACTGGAAGTTTTATCCATTTTCTTTCAAGTGTGTGTTTAGCTGTCATTATCTGGGGCTGTTCTCTCTTCTTCTCTCCGCTCCCTCATGCTTCGATTGTTATTTCTCCCACTCCCTATTAAATTAGATTTATGCATTCATGTAGATAAAACATATATTCAGTATACAGTAACTTCTGTCATTGACAGGTCCTTATGCAGTGTTCATGACATGGGCAGATCCTGGTACACTCTATTTTACTATGTAGCAGCCCACTCTATATTAATATTCTGGGGCTATGGACAAACATGAATTTTAATCATTTTAAAAGGGGAGAGAGGGAGCTTTCACTCAGCAGTATGCATCAGCTATTTCACTATAACTCTTAAGTCTGCATGCTCCTGTAATGATAAAGGTGTGCTAAGTCATAGTAACTTTACCCTGAATTGAAACAGGGTTAAAATTGCAAAGGGTTTGCTGTACTTGTATTGGTACAGGAGCATACAGATGGAACTGTTACATTGTAACACCTTATATTAGTATAATTTGATATTGATTAAGGCTGTGTGAAGCTTCAGTAACTGATTTGGTTTGGAGGAGATTCAGGGATCGGATCTCTGAATCTGAATTGAATCGGGAGACCAAGTAAAAGCTCCGAATTGATTTGAAGCATCCGAATTGATTCAGAAAAGTTTTAGCCGATTCAGCCATAGACTAAACAGGCAGCTGACAGCTGCCTCCAGCTGGTAAGTCTGTTGGGGTTGGGAGAGGGGGGAAGGAAGAAGCATGGGGGAGGGAGGGATTGGGACAAGCTGTCCAACCAGGGAGGGGTGCAGGGGGGCATGGGGAAAAAAGTCCCACACTCACAGGCTCTGGCAGCAGGGATTGGGGACTCATTGCAGAGTCCTCCCACGCAGCGCAGGGCAGTGGAGGGCAGCGGGGATTGCCCCCCTGCCTGGCATCCGCACAGCAGCTGCACCGTGGCGCAGGTGCAGCATGACTTGGCAAGGCACCGTGTGCTGTCTGGGAGCTGGGACAGGTCCACGGGTCAGCCGGCCCCCAGCACCACTCAGCCCCAGTGGCCCCAGCTCCCAGGCAGCATGTGGTGCCCTGCTGAGTTGTGCTGCACTCGCGCCATGAGGCAGCTTCTGCACAGGTGCCAGGCAGAGGGAGGGGTAATCCCTGCTGCCCCACACTGTGTGGGGGGAGGCAGGGGAGGGGGCTCTGCCATGAGCCCTCAGTCCCTGATCCCCATTGCTGCAGCTGGTGAGTGCAGGGCTTTTTTTTTAAAAAAATTGCCAGACTGCTGGGACCAGGGGAGCAGGGATCGGGGAGCAGGAGACCACAGAGCCCCCAAAGCTCCTGCTACAGCCAGTGAGTGCGAGGCTTTTTGAAGTGCCAGGACTAGGCTTGGGCCAGGCAGGGGATGGGGCCATGCAGGCCAGCCATAGGAGCTTCTCCTACTACAGCTGCCCCTGCCCAGGGAGAGGCAAGCACAGCCAGAGGAACCACCTGGCTGTGCCTGCCTCTCCTTGGCTGATCCAAATCGCTCCTAATCGGCGCCAAATCTTCTGAAGTTGATTCGGCTGAATCGATTCAGGACAGTGATCTGAATCAAATTACTGTCCTCTGAATCAGCTGAATCCGAATCGAATACTTCCCTATTTGCACAGGCCTAATATTGATACAGTGTTACTACATTTGCCTGTATTCCGACTCAGCAAAGCTCATTTGATATATTTAGGGACCTACTGAATTAGCGGTGGAAGTGGGCTGTGCGGCAGCTCCTTTAATCTTACAGGTTCCCCTGTGCACACACCCCCCCCCCCCCCGATTGGCAGAGGGGCCATGCCACTTGCTCCTGATTTGGCAGGGAGGCAAAGTTTACGTTTTAAATATGATGCCACTTTTACCTCCCAGCTGCTCAGAACCAAGCAGCAAGGCTGTCGGGGCCCCTTGGCTAATCAACAGCAGGGGGGGCATGCAGGGGAACCTGCAAGATTAAAGGAGCCACCACACATCCCATTTCCACCACAAATTTGGTAGGTCCCTAGATATATTTTAGAAGTCTTGGCACTGACTGTCCACTAAACTATTTCAGTTAGTTCAAGTTGAGATATTATTTCTAGACAACTAGTCTGATTTGTTTATTCATCAACCAGTAGACAGGACCAGAATGTTCTGCAGGCACATTTGTATTTTGTCTTCTGCCAAATAATGTTGTCAACATTTCCAGAATCTTTTCCTAAGTATCAGTGCCTATATCATGACTCCCTATGTCAAGGAATTGCTTAAAGCAGTACAGGAAAGGATAATTTAAAATAGTGGCTTAAAATTAAGAAAAACCAAGGCTGACTGAAAAAGGGAAATTTTCCACTGATAAGATTTTTCCTCAGTCTAAAAGATCTCCCAGTGGAAGCAAAAGGAGCCATGTCACCTGAGACATTCAGAATGAAACTAAGAATATGGACAAAAGATACTTTTTAATTGTTTTAAAAGGGGAGGTAGGGCTGCCTCTCAGGAGTATGCATCAGCCCATTATAATACAACTGTTACCTCTACAAAAAGTACAATACAAGTGAGCTGTATGTGGAGAGGAAACATGTTGAGAGAATAGGTGGTAGTGTGCCTCATTGTGCATGCTAGCAGGTCTGAATGAGGCTTTGGAGCTGGAGAACAAGCAACAATGGGAAGATATATTGGTACTCATGTTGTTTGGGGGACCACTGTAGCCCAGGAAGTGTTTGGGCGCTGCAGAGTTTTTCACTAGCTCTCCTTTCTGGCTGGTCTCAGAAGTTTGCTGTTATGGGAGTGAATTGATCTGACTGTTCTAATACAAAGGCTCCCTAACCCCCTTCTCAAACAGTTGGTACTTTCCCATTTAAATGTAATGTTAGATCTCTCACTGATAGAATTCTGTATGGAGAAAATGAAAAAAAAATCCTATTTTCTTTAATAAATCTGCTGAAGAGAAGACTGAAAGGAGATCTGATAGCAGCCCTTAACTATCTGAAGGGTGGTTCCAGTGAGGATGGAGCTGGACTGTTCTCAGTGGTGACAGATGACAGAACAAGGAGCAATGGGCTCAAGTTGCAGCAAGGGAGGTTTAGGTTGGATGTTAGGAAAAAAAAAATCACTAGGAGGGTGGTGAAACACTGGAATAGGTTACCTAGAGAGGTGGTACAATCTCCATCCTCAGAGGTTTTTAAGGCCCAGCTAGACAAAGCCCTGACTGGGATGATCTAGTTGGGGATGGTCTGCTTTGAGCAGGGGGTGGGACTAGCTGGACCTCCTTAGGGCCTTTCCAACTCTGTTTTTTATGATTCTGTGATCTAAATGCTACTTGCAGGTTTAAATGTAGATCTGTAAGAGGTCCTTTGTTTTTCTGGCATGGATTTTAGATCCTATTTTGACCTGCATGACTAGAGTTGTTCTGAAGGGATTGGTTAGGGCCACTTACGTTCTGTGTTGACCCTGTTTCACCTTTTGAGGCTATGTACCAGTAATTCTGTGCAAGTCTATGGAGTAATATCATAATGAAGTGTATGTGGCCTACAGAGTATTTGAGCCTTTTTAGGATGAGTCTAATCATACAAGTGGAAATAGGATCTGAAATCTATGTAAGTGGCACAAAATACCATTTATACATCCACATTTTGATATTTAGGTAGCGCTTTTATACATCATAGGTCAGGGGTGCTCAACCTCTGGACCACAGGCTAAATGCAGACCACAGAGCCATAGGTATTGGCGGAGAAATTATTCGCTTAAGGTCCCAACCTGGTAAGGGAACACTTGCGAATACTTCCGACCCCAACGGGGCTCATTTCCCAGCTGAGACTCAAATAAGCAGGAGACGAGGGTGTGGTCTTTCCAGTTTATTTGGCCGAAGGTCCCTTGACCTTAGGAAGGCAGAGGGGCCCCAGTTGTACTCTCACACACGTATTTATATTCTCTGGTTACATGAGATTTTCACATGCGCAAAGCTTTAGCAGAAAATTACTAGTATTGCATGACTCTTCTTCAGCCTGCGGGGTAAGCTCCAGTCACAATACAATTTTAAATAATTTTACCAAATAAGGCACAAGCCTGCCGTTAAGCTTGTTTATCATGCTTAGTTACTATGGGGGAAGTTGTGGGCACCTGAAGGTGCAGGCTGTGCTTCCTGTGTTGCTAGAGAAGGAAACCCCCTTCTCTGCGCACAATTACTAACAGTATCCAGCCTGTGGGGCTCCCCACAGATTGGAAATGTGGTGGCAGGAGAGCAATGGCAATAAATATGGCCACCCTCCCATGCTGCCAAATTCCCAAGTCCCACTCAGCAGGTTAGAACCCTGTCACACCCTCAGTCCCCACCCTTGTGGCTGGATGAGGTTGGGTCACACTCCCCGCCTACCTGCTGCTGGGCTGAGGCAAGCCCCCTCCCACCCCAATGGGGCTGGGTTGAGGCTGGCCCCTGCCCCTTCCCTCCCCCCCCATGCCCCTTTCTTGCACAGGGCTGGGCCACATCCCCTCTTTCCTCCCCCTGCTCCCCCCTCACAGGGACAGGTTGGAGCCAGGATGCCCCGTGGCCCCCTTGGTGCAGCTGGATTGTGCCCTGCTGTGACCTTCCCTGCTCCCCCACCCCCCATGCCAAATCAGGGCCACCAGCTGGATCCAACCCAAAGAAGGCCTGGGCATTGCCCATCCAGCCTGCTGGCCAAAAGAGGTTGAGCCACCACTATTTTAGGTAAAATAGGATCTGGGTCAGTATGCTCTTATCTTAATTAGGAGGTTACCCAAGGGATAGGAGGAAACCACAGAGCACTTGCTTCATGGTTGTATTGTAATCTGGGACTACTCTCTATTCCAAACTAGAGATTTCTCCCGAAGCCAAAAGTCCTGATCATCCAAGTGAGATCGAACTACATCTTAGATTGGTGAGGGAAGACTGGCTGTAATGAGGATGAAAGTGCTACAACCTAAGAGGTCCGCATGAGGGATGTATTTCCCAGATCAGAGACCCTCATGGCACAGTCCATAAGGTTATTCTGGTTCTGACAGTTGCTTGACTTGCTAATGTCTTTGCTGCGTCTGTGTAGTGGATAATAGAGGATTTCAGTCTCTAGGACTGTCGGGACTGATCGTCAGCAGTAAATTCACAGGGGAAAAAAAATGAATGAAAAGAAAAGTCAAGTTGTAGTCTTGTTGCCAACATGTATGGAACCTTACTAGTTGCTATGACAATGGAAGTCAAAAAATAATTGTGGGGAAAGATTTCTAACACTTTAAACCTAATTTCTTTTTAAGGAGACACACACCTTTTTCACTCATCAAGAAGCAGCACATAGGGTGATTGAAATAACACTGAGGAAAATTAGATGCCTTGCAGGCCTTGGGGGAAGTATGCTTTTTGCAGTAAAGTAATTGTCACAGAAATTATGGAAATGTTATACTAGTGATGATTTGTTTAATATAACTTGGCTGGTTTCCGCCATTGATGAATTGAAACAGATGTGTTGCTTCAGTACAGTATGTACTGTGGAGTCATGCATACAGTATGCACTGGTGGATGCGAGGGACCTCTTTCATCAACAGCAAATGTGGTCGCTGGATGTTCTTGCATGCTCCAATTTTCTGGATGTGGTGCTGAGTCCTGGTATCGGACAGCTAATTTATGAAGTCATTACACATAATCGGGACACATTAACTGTCTCAGAAGTATATAGAGTGCATTCCCTCAGATGCAGACAGATACAAAATAGACCTTAGTTTTCCACTGAGTGCTGACCATTTTTGATTTGCTGCTTTTGGGAGCTTGTGCATTCCTGACACTTGCACTGAAAGCCTGTGGAAAGCAGTGGCATTTGGCTCCCTGTTAGCCTCTAGGGACACTTTTATATGTGTTCCTGGAGTGGGGTGGGGAGCAGTGCTTCGTTTAGAGTGGCTCCGAGAGCTGCTCTAATTAAAGCACCGCAGCATCTCATGTATCAGCATCCCTGCACTTCAAAATGGCAGAGAGGGTGCTTGAACTGAACCCCGTTCTGTGAGCTTTACAAGTGCCCCTGCCACCACTTTGAAGCATGGGGATGCTGATACATGAGACATGGGAGACTGCTGGAGCGTGGTACTGTAATTGCCACCCTTCAGCAGACTCAATCAAGTCTGCTCTGACACACTGTAATTACAACGCGTCAGGGCAACCTCTATACTAGTTAGATCCAGGTTAGGTAGGGAACAGTGGGGCTCAGCCCCCTTTCCATTCCTTGTCTACCACTAAAGATGGAAGATCCTCAACACCCACATTCCTCATGCAATTCTTTTTCTAGCCGTATTTGTTGCTTTTTAACTATGGTTTAGTCTTTGATTATCTTTTGTTTTTTTATTTTAGATCAAAGTTAAGTTAAAGCTCCATATTGTGATTTCATAACTCTTCCACCTTCCCTGCCCTCTGCAGCACATTATCAGGTCAGCATGCTGTACGGATTTGTTTGAGCCCAGGTCCCATCTGCTATGTCAGATCCTGAATGGTCTAGATTTGAGTCCTGTCCTTTTTGCAGCAACAGAATGTCTGAAGGCCAATCATTTAGTGCAGCTTGCTGCTTCTCTGAAGGGGCCGCTTGCCAATGGTATGTTACAGCCTTGCAGCTTTCGTCCCAAGGGTGCACGAGGAGTTGGAGACCATTAAAGCTCACTGTATACGTCCTGATAACTTGCCATGTTTCTCTGTATCTAACTGAAGTGCCAAGGCTATTTGATGCCCTCTGTTTTGAAAATGTTGAGGTTTTAAACAAAAGGTGGAAAACTGATAAGGCAGTGTTTCTAGGAATTCCCAAGAATGATGCCAAAGTTCTTTGGGATCTGGAATCAGGGCAGCACAGAAGAAGAAAAATAAATTCTCCAGCTCTTACCTGAAACCAAGGAAGTGCATATTATAGGGATCTATGGACAACTTTGCTTGGAGAGGCAGCTCACTCTGAATGCAAACTAGCTTACCACTAGCTGCTTTGGTTCCAACTTTGTTTTCTCCTTTAGTGCAGAGTGCTATGTTGCATCTGACTGGGAAGTTTCTATGGTCTGTTTATTTCCTTTTGTGTCCAGAAGACAGAAAAATGGAGTGACAAGCAGCTGGGACAGTTTACAGAGTGAAGCCAAGTGCTACACTGGTGAAACTAGCACTTTCTGGCCCACTGTGAGGAGATGTAACAGAACTGAGTGGGAACACTAAAAAGGGATAGGGATGTCCTAACCTCCTCATTTAATTCCTGTTCGTCTCCTAGCAAGCCTTCCTTGCCACAGCTAGTTTTTCATATTCTTTGTCATCCATATTTTCCGAGGCACAACTAATAATCCAGGCCAGGCCACCTACAACTTCCACCAAACCCATGCTTCTCTGTCTTCATCTAGCCATTTAAACTATGGCTGCCTCTCTTGATTGCAGTAATTTTCCGTAATGAAAACAGGGCAAAATATAACCAAAATGAAGTAGGTGCAACATTCTTCCCTCTAAGCTGTTGCACATCAATTTAGGATTTTTTTCCCTCATTCAACTCTCTGTTACTAGTGCACTCTCTTTGAGACTTTGCCCATTGCTTTGAACACATACCTGTGATCCTGGTTGTGGTTTTATACGGTGGAGGCCCATATTACAGGATCATTTAGAGAGCGTTGTAGAGCACATAAAGGAATGAAAAGGTTGTGATCAAATTTAAAGTGGGTGCATCCCCTCCTCAGAGTCTGATAGATATTTGCTATACATTGTTGATTTCACATGACATTTCACATGGTATAGCTAAAGCTAGGTTTATTTGTCTTAATAGTATTTTAACTTAACAAGCATAGTTATACTGTTAATCACATTAGTACAATCCCATGGAAATCATCACAGGTTACAGAGACATAAATGAAGGCAGGAATTTGGCCCATTATATTCTGGAGGCAACATACTTTAATAGCATTTCTGCCCAGTTCCCAACCAAGAGAACATAATTCTTTTGGGCAGTTACTGATAGGTGGTTAATCTAACTATTCTTGTAGTATGTGTATCTTGTTGCAGAAATTGTACATTTAGGTAACAATGCAATGTATCATTTTACCAACTATAACTCTAACCTTAATGAGCAATTTAACTTACTGTATGGCAGCTTTAATTTAGTATGAGCAGTTGCATTAAATGAACCATATTACAGACCCAGTTAGACAGCAACCACATTAAAGTGAAAAAGTAAATCTGTTTTCCATCAGCAGTGATAGAACGCAAAGCAGATCTGTGTAGCTCTATGTTATCCTATAGTGTGTTAATCAGATACAAGGTGTGACGGAAACCAGTGACAAAGGGGACCCCTGATAGGGAACAGACACGGTCTGATAATAGGCCAATTAACGCTTCATAATGTTTCAGTGGTTCAGCAGTAAACAAAGTTGGATGTAGAACTTCAAAAAGGATGGCGCATTCCGTGCAGAATCAAACCATACATCTTCCATGACGCTTGGGGATTTATGGGAACAGAATGCTTAAAACAGTGATGTCAGAAGGTTCCAAGGAGAATAAAATCAACCTCCAAGTATTCTTCCCTTTTATATAACAGCATATAAAATGCTCAGCTCCTTATAGCATGTAGAAAAAAATTAGAAAGACCAACTCCACCCATGCTCCCACACCTACTTCACCAGTGGTCTAACATTTGAAAGGTCTGATGGACTTGGCCATTGTTAGTGTGTGCCATAATCTTACTAGTCTTCATATTTCATTTCTTGAAAAATGGTATCTTCAAGTGAAGAAGGCTTTTAATGGTTCTGAATTTAAGTCCTGCAAAACGTTTTTAGAAATTTAACAAGTTTTTAGGGGTTCTTGGGAGTTGCTTTGATCTTAACTTATTTGTTTTAGTTTCCCTGAACCTTCACCTCTAGTCATATGACCCTGGATTTTTTCTTTTGCACCAAACTCTTGAAGTTTTTCCATAATGTCACATTTTCCTGTGGAGAATATACAGAAATTATGGCCTTCGTGCAGCAGCAATAGGATGAGATTCTCAGCTCTGTTACGTAGGATGTCAGACTGCATGATTATAACTAGATTCTTCAAGCTTTAAAATCTATGATCACTGCCATAGATAGAATCCTGGACAAAATGGACCATTGTTCATATCCGGTATGGCAGTTCTTTTTATTCCTAAAACCCAGAAGCCTTACTTTGAACATTTTAGAAAAGCACCAAAATTTACCTGAGATGATAAATGTGGTGTTACCTTAAAAACCACATGTATACCAAAGAGACAGTTGGCTCCATGCCAGCGTAATTCACCAGTCCTCTGCCAACTTTTGACTCTGAGATTTAAAGAGAAGATATAATAAGTCTTTTGTGTTCAGCTGTTATATCTGACAAGCAGCTTTTATAATGCTGTGAAGCTGAACTGCTTGTGCAAATGAGATCAAGATCAAAATTCAGGAAAGGATGAAGATATTTGTATGTGCCATTTGTTAAATGTAAAACTAGGAATGAAGCCATCATCAGTGTTCCTGTTGGGGACCTTTTAAAGTAAACAAGCCAGTGCGAAAACTATTTAATTTTTTTACAAATTAATCTAATTTGCTATTTGTTTATTTTTTTTCCTCCTTGTAATCATCGTTTCTGGGAATGGTTTTCTTGGGATTACAGAACAGCTGCTGGCAGTTACAAGGTGTTTCTCTAAAGCTTAAAAGGAGCTTAAGACTGCTGAGGGTTGACATAATAGATAGCCCACAGTTTAACTCTGGCAGACACAGATACAGCAAAGGAAATGTTTCCAAGATGCTGATCAGATGTCATCACCAAAAGTTGCACCCTTTCATTTTTCACATATCACTTTATAAATCTTCCTGGAGATGAACTTACCTTTTTTGAGGATTTTTTTTTTTTTACTTTGTGCTGCTAGTTCTAGATTTTTCTTTCATTAAAAATGAATTACAGCAAGAAGGAAGTGTAGGACCCATCTATTCTTCTTCTTCTTTATCTTAAGCATGTTGCGGTTATATATGGATAACAAGAATTCACATTGGCTTCAAGCATGGAAGACAAACACTGCATTGAGGGCTCTGAAAGCCTGGTGATCCAGTGTTTTGTGTACATAAAGCCATGGAGCAGACAATGGTTTGAATCACAGCCTCTTGTGCTCCAGGATGGCAGGAGAATGAAAATCCCAGTGGCCTAGTGACCAATGTATAAATAGGATAAGAAATAAAATCTAAGATACTTTTTCAAAAGTTTAAATCTGTGCCACAGATGTGTTTGTGGAAACCAACCTCTGAAGGTGTGTGCATTGATGAGATTTCAAAATGGGAAATCCATATCCTGCCTTGTGCCCAAAGAAACAAGGCTGCTTTACTCCCATTAAAACAGAATTCTAAAATCCATTAGTAATGGAAAAGCATTTCTGATGTTGCACAATGCAGTATGGTTCCCTGTGAAGTCTTAGAAGCTCAAAATGGAAGCTCAAATGTTCCTCCAGATGGGGAAATGAACCAGGCTTGTCTCTTAGGCAGGGTTTGAGTTACAGGGGAGCTGTGGTGGAGAGGGTTGAGCCCTCCCCATAAGAAATTGGAACAGCCCCCCTTCAGAAATGAGAACCACCCTGCAGGCCAGTCAACAATCCTTTCCCCCCCACACCTGCCGCCACAACAGCCCGGAGCCCATGTGCCAGCACGCAGAACCTTGGGCCCACCCCGCACCTTTCTAAGCGACCCAGGTGGTGGGGGCTTCTTCTGGCTGCCACTGCTGCTAGCCCCAGCCCTGCGGTACTGGTGGGGACCTGTGTGCACAGCCCTGACCCCGGCCAACTTGTTTTTGCAGGACACCCCCTCTTCCCCCCCGAGTCGAATTGTAATTTGAATCCTGCTCTTAGGGACTGACCCAGTAACTACTGAGCATAGTGAATCAGGCCCAGAAAGTGAGAGCTAACCTAGGTTAATACCAGTGCATGTGAAATAATTTGGAGATTAGGTTGGTTTAATACCTTGCTTGAATTCAATTTTAGGGGCAACCAGATGTTTAACTTAAGGTCATTTGAGTTAGTGTCTCATTTCACCACTGTTTTATCCTGAGTTAGCCAAATTCATTTAACAAACTTTTTTTTTCTTAGTACTGTAGGCATACCAGTAGGATGTGGAGAAGGCCTCTTGGAACTTGTTTCTCCATTTGGAAAAAAATGGCATTGTGTAATATTTTATTTTCTATTGGCAAATCTGTGCTCCAGTTTACAGTCCCCAAGAAGATGGATATTAACAACTGCTTATCATTTACTCCATGTTTTGTATCTGCGCACAGATGTGGTAGTTGGCTTTGGTAATGCCCAGAGGTGTTTCCTGAGGCTAGAAGCTTGAACCCTCTTTTTCTGTTGGCATTAGGAAGATTAAACGTGGCTCACCACTGAAAAGTGACCACAAACACATTGATATTCAAAATGCATTGTAAACTTTGTATTTTACTATAGGGAAAGATTTATACAGCTTTGTACCAGCTTGGAGTCTGCATCAAATCTGTCTCATAGTTATGCCACTTCTTTCTGATGCCATTATAGATCCAGTTCTGGAAATTATAGAAGAAGTGAGAAATTGAGCTTTTCTGTTTTCTGTTCTGTAATCCAGAGATAGGTCTCTCTCCAAACTTTGAAAGAGTTTTGGTTGATTCCAGATTTCATCCCTGCCCTTCATTTCCATAAATGGCTAAACCAAAATCCTAGATATAGATTCATCCAAAACACTCAATAAGTTTGCTTTTGGACCCATATTTTGTGTCTTGGGTTTATCTTCTAGTGTCACATTGCATTTCATGGTGCTAACTATAGGAAGTGATTGTACAAAGAGACCATACAATGCAAATTGAAGTTTTGAACTGGAGTTGCATCTCCTCAGAGTCTAACCAAACCATCATTTGATGAAGTTTTGTGGAGCAAAATAAATATTGGTAAATTTTATCTCAGTCTTTTGAGCCTTTCTGTTTCTTAGTACAGTAACTGGCTCCAGTCACCATTGTAGTTACTGACCAAATACTGTATTTCCTCGAATCATCAAAGACAAGGTTTCCCACCATATTCAGTATGGAGGTGGGGAAAGCCTCTTCTCTTAGATTTAAGTACAAGGCAGGAGTGGTGGCTGCAACTGAGCCACAGCCACTGCCCCTGCCCTGCCCCTGTCTGCTCCCCACCTACCCTTCCCCTGCTGTTGTCATTTGCCTTCCCCTTGTAGCTCCAGCTCCAGTCAGGGCCCTGCTCTGGCTGGGGGGAGGAAGCACAGAGCAATGGTGGGGACAAATTTAAGACAACCCACAAAAAATTAGATTCTAGACTTGGAAAATGATAACAAATGTATAAATTTTCCATGTTTTTATATATATATATATATATATATATATATATATATATATATATATATATATGACTTGCAAAATTCCATTTAAGATGAGCGGTAATTGGCTGTCTGTTGACGTGTCCATTAAGGCTGGAAATGGAACACTCTCCCTCCACCCTAGTGTTCAGGAGCCATGAGGTAAACTTCTGTTATTGGGTAAATAAAATAATACTGTTCAATCCTTGCAACATATTTTACCTGTTCAAAGCACTGTATAATGAAATAGAGGATTTTGGTCTTTGAGGCCATCAAACTTGCATCTTTCCCCAGCCAAAGATTCTTTCATTTATCCACAAAAACCAAATAGATTTCCTGTGTCTAACCTCAAAATCTTGATGGTATTTTTAACAGGAATATGATGAAGAATGGGCTAAGAAGATTCAGAGTGAAAAATTCCGATGGCACAACTCTCAGTGGCTAGAGATGGTAGAGAGTCGGCAGATGGATGAGAGTGAGCAGTACTTGTATGGGGATGACCGTATTGAGCCCTACATCCATGAAGGGGATATTTTAGAAAGACCTGACCTTTACTACAATGCAGGTGAGATAATAGTATGTATTCACTAACTACCCAGCACTGTAATACTGGTATGTGAGAGCAAATCCTCAGCCGATCCTTGACTGAAACTATGCTAATTACAAGTAGGGATCTGTCTCCCTAGCACAGTGATTCTCACAAGGTGCCGCAGCACCCTAGGCTGCTTTGAGATTGTTTCAAGCAATGTTAGCATTGTTAGCTATGCAAACATGAGTCACAAGATAAACCCAGAGATTCCAAATACACATCCATAACATTAAAAACATTTTGACTCGTCTTTCTTGAGTTCTTCGCAACAGAAAAAAATCTGTATCATTTTTCCATGGTGGAAAAACAAGTGAATACTAAGACCTGGCATTTTTGAGGAATGCCTTGTGTCTAAATGAAGGGTGCCTTGAGTCTAAAAAGGTTGAGAATCGCTGCTCTAGTATTATATTATGTTAATGAGAGACTGCAGTGCACCCTTCACTTTAAAAATGTTCTAGAGCTCATGGAAATTCAATAGATCCTTAAAGAAATATCAATCTACTTTAGCTGGATCATAAATGCTGCATAAAATTATCTTGTTCTTATGCTTCATACTTGCTTTTTTGTCTATATTTTGCTTGCTTTACAAGTGAAAACCAAACCTGTTTTCTATCCCTATGAGCCTTTCATAGTAATACAGCTAAGGGAGTTGAAGCTGGATTTTCTTGCGCCTTGTGTGTCTGTTAAGTTCCAAGTCTGGAATACTTATTACAAAAGGTGATGTAAGACACGGAACCCTGCTGGACTTGCAAACTGCTAATGGAGTCTGCTTTACTGCCAGCTAGAAACATCAGCTTATGACTTAGTATGAAAGCCATAGACAGAGAATAGTTATCTAGGCAGCCTTGTGATAGCCCTGTTGAGAGTTTCTTCTCTAGCGCCTCACTTGAAAGATATCTTTTTAACTTTGGAACCTCCTTTTCTTCACACAGCTAAACCATTTATGAAAAAGTGACACCATATTACTTAGACTTTGGTGTCTGTGTGTATTTGGAGTCAGAGTGTCTACACATGTAGTCTCTGTTTTTACTCATATTAGTGATACATAGCAATGGGGTATTGGGAGATGGATTCTGTTCTGTCTCATGCATTGTTCCAGATGTTGCTATCACAGTTTAGTTAGGAACGTGGGACCTGCCATATTGGATGAATGCTGAATCCAGTCCAGTATCTTTTCTCCAATGCTGGTTCTTGCCAGCAACTTTAATTGAAGGTACGATATACCCTTCAGGAGGCAATTATAGAACAACTTGCCTACAGGATAAATTTCTTTAACACACATTGAGAGGCTGAATTTATGCTCTGAGGCTTGACAGTTTATATATTTTCCAAAACTCTTGGTGGAGTATGTGTATGCATGGTTTTCCTAATCTTTAATGTTGGGTCTGGTTATATTCTTATTTTCCATATAAATATCCAGTCTTTTGTTAACAATGTATGAGTCAGAAAGCTCAATTTCAGAACACAAGAAAAATTTGAAAGAATTGTGGTATAACCACCCCTCCAACCTTTTATACTGTTAACTGGTCAACATTATCATGAGTCACTGAGAGAATAAACATGAAGCTCCCAATGCCCATGTTATAGTTACTCTGCAAAGTATATCGACACTTAAGTGTCCTTATTTACAGATGTGCTATTGTGCGTCAGCCACAGCAATAGTCATACTTGGATATACTTTCTTCTTCTGGACTCTTTCTATTTGATTGTACTAAGCTTACAAGACTAACACCTTCAGCAGTTCAAATGTAGCACAGGGTTCTTTTTTGGAGTAGAGCTTTTTTGTACTTTGAGTAAAAAAAAAAAATATGAAAAGGTTCCTGTTGTACTCTCTTCTTTCCAGAGTTTCCTTGTTTCTCTGAACCACTTCTTTTTCCAAGTAGTGTGGGTTAGGGATAGAGTGTGTCACCAGTACCTTTGAATTTTACTGTCTTTTAATCAGTAGTGTTACAGACTTAACATTATTTGGACAAAGATTTTTGTGTTGGAATTGATATTTGACCAGGGAAGGAGGGGCAGATTCCCAGTGATATATTCTACAGATGTCTGAGAAGTCTTTCTGTTTTTAAAAGGTATAAAAGTCAGTGATTTATATTTAAAGTACAGATTCACTTTTCAGTTTTCTTCTACCAAGTGCCAGCATTAGTGTGTTCTTGGGCTCCGTTAGATTTATACTTTTGAAATGTGACCAGTGGGGACGTGCTATAGCTTTGAAAAAACTATGGATTATTATACCAACTAGAATCTTTTTTTTTTTTTTTGGTCATTTGGATTCCTTCAGGACAGGCCATTATTTATTCTTAGGCACAAAAGTACATTTCATCCAGTCAGAAACCCTTTTATTTATGCAAGTACAGTATACTTTTTCAGGGTGACCTGCTCCCTGATTGGTAGAAGTTCAATACAGATCTTTTTTCTTGACTAGTAAGAATTCTTCAGTTCACTAATGGCATGATGGGTTACTATTACTGTGCTACCCCAGGCTGCTTCACACAAAATGATTAAAACTAAATCAATAGATTGGCAGAATCTAAAGAATTTTTCATGAGCTCTAGGTCATCTCTATGTTGGAAATACACATCCCCAATTTATCAACAGATGCCTATTAACTGCAATAGTATTCTATGTGACTGACGCTTTCCATGTGCTTTTATTTTCCTATAAAAGTCATGGGTTTGTTGGCCAGAACTCTGAGCTTTATGGTTTGAATGTTAGTACAGTTGATTCAGGTTACTCCAGCTTCAGAGTTAAAAATATAATGCTTTTCCATTAGTTGTGATAGTTTACCATCCCTGTTTTCAGATAAAAACATTATATAAAATTAAGTGTTTAAAAAATTAAACTACTTAATTTGCCTGTTTTCAGTGAAATTATTTTCTGATTTAAAGATGCTTGTTTTCCATTTCAAGTTTTGCTTAAACAATAGTTCAGATGGCAAAACAGGAAGATATTACTACAGTTCATTAAAAATTTTGTTTTCCTTTTTAGTTGTCCTGTCCTAGCACATTTTTCCCCTGGCTGAACAATGCTGAAAGGATTATATATTTATGTTGGAATATTTGCTTATCAGATGCTATTTTCTTGCACGCTGTACACACATGTGTACAATTAGCTGTACACCCTATGCTTTTTCTTACACCTAAAATATATGTCTGATCATGGCTAGTACTTTTCATTTACAATCTGTTATACTGTATTCCGTCACTTTCCCATGAGCTGTTTTCTCCTAAATGAATCTCTGTAGCACCTCATCAAACGTCTCTTGGAAATCTAGATGTATCAGTTCTATTCCTTTTATCATTTGTCACTATATTATCTTCAAAACAACATCAGGTAAATTTGTAAGAAAAGGAGAGATTTGTTTGAATGCCCCAGTTGTCATCTTTAAGCCTCTGTGTCTGTAAGTTACTTTCCACTGCTTCCTGCACAGGCAGCTTTAGTAGTTCTGAAACCACAGAGGTTAAGCTAAGTGGCCTGTGATACTCTGAATCTTATCTCACTTTCTTTAAAGTGGAATGGCATTTGTTACTTCCTAGTCATTATGAATCTCTTTCTATCTTCTGTTAAACTATTAAAGTATCTGTCAGAAGGCATCTGTTCTGCCCTTTTTTTTTTAATTGGTATATTCGCTCCTCTAGAAACCAAGGAGGACTTCAAGACATTTTTTTAGTTAGGTTTTATTACTACATAGTTTAGTATAGGTAGCATTATTTTATCTAATAAAACCTGGCAATTTTTCCCAAGTCAGTTGTTCCCTTATTAACAACTAATATGCCATGAATATACGAATACAGATGGAGCTAAACTGTGCTGTCATTTTACACTGAAATAAATCTGGAGTTTAGGTCCTTTCTTCAGTGGAGTTGCTTTAGATTTACATTGGTATAACACAGAGGAGAGTTAAGCTCATGAATTCCTGATCTCTCCTGTTAACCAAATAAGACCATAATTCCTTTAAGGGATCCTGGTAACTTTACAGACATGCACCTACTTATGTGAGTGGTGAATGTAAAAGGAACAAAGGAAAATTAGTTTAAGCTAAATTACTGTGTCCATTTCCTCAAGCTGCCCATGAGCCTATCATAAAAACTATTTTCTATCTAGGCTAACCTTACAAGATGTTAAACTACCAGGAAGATTGGGAAAACAAGATTGTGAAGTTGCCTTCTCTTTTGGTTTAATTAGCTTAAGACAGTGGTAACAGTGTACAGGCTGAAGAATCAAGTCTTTTTGTTGCTGTTTCATTTTATTCCACCAACTTGGAGGTTAATGGTTCCCTCTTTTAGTTGCTTTGGTTTTGGTGCTGTAATGGAGTGAAAAGGAATGGGATCAGGCCTTGTCTGTCACTTTTTTCTCCTGCTGACAAAGGTGTGAGAAACTTGGCTCATATTTGTGACTCATTACAGAGGAGGGGTATTGGGCTATAAATTGATGAGTCTGATGAGGGCTTCAGCAAGCCTCTATTTCTTTCTGAAGGTGGCCTTGTCATTGATCCCTATACTAATGCAGAGCACTACATGGAGAATGCCTAAGATAAAACAGCACCTGTCACCCACTTTTCTCTTACCTCTAAAACACATCTTTCTGTTAACTTCAGTGTCTGTGTTCTCTTTCTAGATGGCCTGGTGCCCCCTGATGGAGCAGTGAGTCCAGATTTTTTCAGTGATTATCATCTTCAGAATGGAGATCTAGTTGGGCAACATCCCTTCTCCAGCGGGTAAATTACTTTTTGAAAATTGTTTACATAATCAGAATGTTGCTAATTCTGTTTTTTTGTTGCTGCTTAATTTACGTTTTTCAACTCTAATAATCTTTTTTTCTGCTATAAGCTTTAATAGGCTTACATTCTAAAAGTATACTTGGGTAAGTGATTTATATTGAGAAATATGATTTCCATAAAACTGCTATAAAAATTCATGGTGTTTCTTCACACTGGAAAATCCAGTCAAATGCCATTTGAACTAGACTTGTCTTTTAACACATTAACATACACAGAATGTTTTTGATAGCATTCCAAAGGCAATAAAATAGAACAGAAAACTAGAACACACAACTAATTGCATGTTAAGACAATTATTCAAACATTATTCAGGCATCATTGTTTGGAAATGTCTAAGGAGAAACTTGAGATTTTGATTAACTAGCAGAATTATTTCCAATATTCTTACATTGTTAAAATATATGTTTCTCAGCTGCCAATATTATTTCCTGATTTTATTTTATTATTTAAAAAAAATCTTCCCAGCAAACTCCCAGCTTGAGTACTGATGGTATTTGCTTTGAAAATCTGGATAAGGAGTGAAATATGTCTGCTTTTTGGCTTGATTGGGTGATTTCTGGATGTATGGGAGATGTTTCCTTTAATTGACCTTCTAATCAACAACCTCTCTTCCTCTGAATTTTAGCAAGCTGTTCCAGCTTGCATCTCTGGACTGACTTCTCTCCCAAGGTCAAATTGGAATGCTCCCATTTCAGAGAACAGGATCCCATTTCTATCGTCTACGGCTTTTGTAGAGCTTAAGAAATGCTGTATTGTGTGTGGGATACATATGCCTAATTATGATAGATGGGTATGGATGGTGTGTCTCCAATAAAAGTAAAGATTTCACATGCTAAATGATCAACTTACAGAATTCACTTCCATTAGAAATTACCGAAATGTGCCCAGCACTGTGGTTGAATTAATTCTTCAAAGGAACAGGATTGTTTCAACTATTAATAGCTATAGTAATATATATATAAAGTGTGAATAGCTCCCAACAACTTTATATAAGGGTCAGAAAAAGAGTTCTTTCCTCCCCCATCTTTTCATAGTTGGCTTGATACATACCTAAAATGAATCAGAAGATAAGATAGTATGTTGGACAGGGAAGTGGTCTAATTTTGTTTCTCTAAAATCATGCACTAAGAAGCAAAAGAGAATTGCTAAGTGATTCCTTAGAGAAAAAGCAGAACCTTTTAGAAAGCTTGTTCTCTTCAATTTCCTTCAGTCTGCTGTATAACTTCACACCTGAAGTTTTGCATGCCAGGGAGGCTGATGCTGCTCTTTAAGGAGCATCACATTTCTGTCAACCTCTTCTTTACATTCTGACAGGACAGGTATTCCCAGTATAGATTGAAACTTAAACAGCTTCTGAAGCATGACCCTTCTAAGATTAGTTTGCATAATTGCTTTTAATAATGGGTGCCATCTTTAAAAATGTATTTAAAAAAAAATGAAATTACTTCTAATAGACCATCTGATGTCATGTTGCTTATTTACTTCTAAATACATAGTTTGCTTATTGAAGCACACTTGTGTTGGAGAAGTGGAAGGAGAGGTAGGTGAGTTAAATGCAGCTCTTTGGAACTGTAATGTGTGGCTTGCAGCTGCCCTTCACTTTTAATATAAAGGTGTAGTTAATAGGGTTGACAGGTTTCAGCATGCACTAATCTTGATCAGCCAGGATCTAGATGGAACATTATAGGGATACATAGTCCCCAGTGGCTGTACAGTTCTGCTAAAGAAGCGGGTTGCAGTCTGCATTGTTTTCAGTAAAATAGGAGTAGCCCCAACAAGATACTGTTGGTTTGCCAATGAGGCCCTCAGGGAAAGTTTGGCCATCCTTGAGCTAAACTATGGTAGACTGCCAAACATTGAATTTCAAGCTCATCTTTAAAGATATGTATTTGTAAGATTTTCTAAAATCTGATTTTCCTCCAGCTAAAATGAATGGTAAAATACATTGAGTATGTTTTTAAAATAAAAACATATATTTGTAGAACTTCCTTGTAACCAACTGCAAGGCATTTAAGCTTAGAGGCCCACTTAGATGAAAAGGGCAAATACAAATAGCAAAACTTAGTACCTAACCTTGTGCAGAGCCCAGGTAAATAAGTTGAGATTTCCATTTAGAATTCTGTTTCTGGGAGTGCTTTTTTGCTATGATCGCCATGGAATTATCTGTGATACAAGGAGACAACCTAATTGGAAACAGCATGTACTGTTGCAACTGTTCCGTCGCATTTGCAACACAGAGAGATTGGATTGTTTGATAGAATAGACACCGGCAGTTGGACAGTGAATCCCAGTTTTCAGACGTGTATCATTATCGTTTTGAACTTCTTGGCGCCAGAAGCCAGGATTTCCTGATGCTTAGAGCTAATGTAAAATGCATTAGTGCTCCAAGGCATGAGCAACGGAATTGCCAGTCCCATGAGTTTGGAGATTCAAGCCCTTCTACCTCTCCAATTCTGAACTGGTGTTGGAAGGTAAAGCCGTTCTTGCTAGAGAAGCTAATTAAAAATAATAGCAGAGAGTCGGGGTTCTTTTTATGTATTATAGTGTAGATTTCATCCATACCAAAATATAATTCCGAGGGTATTTTTATGCTTACATTTTAAAGCTAACAAGAACCTTATGGGAAGGATTATTTTTAAGCCAGTCCCAGCTTTTAATAAATTAGGAGTTTTGTTATAAAACTGGTTTGGTTTTCTATTATTAATTAGATGAAGTTTGCACAAGCTAATTTAAAAAAAAAGAAGAATTGGACCATCATCATTTCCCATATAACTTATTAGCTAGTAGATAATGTTTGTTACTAGAACAAGGAATGGCTGACTGCTGAGTTGGTGCATATTTCTGTGTGCTTGGAGTCTGTTTGCCTCCAGTATTTTTCTATTTTTATGCTACCTTCTCTTGGTTTGGGCTTTTACATTTGGCTTAAAATGTTCTGTAATAGGAACAAGTGTTTAATTGGCTGTGGGGTTCTGAGATAAGTTTGTCTATGAAAACTGAGAGCATCTTTTGAAAGTTGAAACAAGGGGACTGCCTTAATGTTGAGTTGCTGCCATTTGGCTTGGAAGAATTCAGTCATCTGTTCTTCTTTCTGTTGCAGTATGAGAGAAAATATTGATATGCATAGAGTTTTCATTTTACCTGAGGTGTTTCCTGCCATAGCCAAAAAGAGAAGGAACTTGCAGTCTATATACATTATTCAGGCAGACCAAAAAGGACCTCCCTTTTTCCCCCAAAGATTTTTTCAATATAAGTTAGGTAGTTGCATGAGAGTAGTAGATCCAATTGGTTTGGATATTTGCGAAGGAAAAAAAAATACTTTTGGTGTTACATGAGTCATGATTGCCCATAGTTTCACTAGATGGGTAGGAGTTTTTGTCAACGAAATGGACGCAACTGGGCTCAAGCTGCTTCAAGTTTCCATTGTAAGTTGCTCCAGATAAAGCCTGCATCAAGAGACCCAGCCAGCACCAGCTTCCTTATATTAAATCATTACAGTTATCATACTGCATGGAGCAAACAGAGACAAATAGGCATACATTTAACTAAGAGATAAGGGCATATTCTACTTCTGGAATATCATCCATGTTTTCACCAGTGTAGTATAGGAAAACAGAAACGGGACCCTCCAGTCAAAGCTGGGTTCAAGGCTGCAGCTGTCCCAGCCTCAGTGAAGCCTTTGGGACTGTTGAATATGTACAACCCGATAGAAAAACAGCTACAATAAAAGAAAAGTGACTTCCCTCCCAGTGCTTATCTCCTGTGGTCTGGGCCTTGTCCCGGTCAGCACAAAGGCTGCAGAGCTGGAGCCATTGTGGAGTCTGATTCAAGTAGGGAGGTCAGTAATTCAGGCCAGCAACTTAGCAGGAGTCCAAAATGGTTAGACATTTATAGGACAGACATTGCTTTTTTGACCATTGCTCCAAGTAATAATATGAAGAATAGCAAGATCTGCAGTTCCAGTGGGCTGGAAAAAGAAATTTAAGGGATGTAAAGTCATATTTCAAGGACATAACCTGTCCATTATGAGGCTTTTTTTGTTTCTTACTCTTAAGTACCTGGTACTGACCACTGTCAGAGACAAAAATACTGGGCTAGGTAGCCCAACTTCTATGTGCAAAGTATAAAATACTGGGAAGGACACCATAGGGGCTTGTGGGCTTAAACATCACAGCACTGCTTCAGCTGCCTGATGGTTTGTTCACAGTGCTACCTTGTTCATCACTTCATCCAGAAGTTTCAGTAAACAGAACCATTGTTGATGTCAGTGCCCATCTGGTTGAAGGAAAAAGAGGTGGAACAAAAAGACAGAACCGTATTTGTTATACTCATGTCACCATAGCAAAGAAATGTTATACAATACTTGCATTCACACAACAGGTTACTCAGCAAAGAAGCAGATAATCATCTTGGCAAATGTTATGGCCTTCATTGTAGTGAACCATGATACTTTAGTCAGAATAGCCTACAAATAAACATGAGACATGTCAGGTGAGTTTGTGAATTGTTGACCTCGGGTTAAAGATCTATCTTGTTTTCCAAACTCTAAACAGGCATTTTTTTTAATTGGATTTATGTCATTGTGCATAGTATATTAAGGAAAGTTTTTCTTTAATATGCTATTCAGTGAAAGGGTGATAAAACTATTGATACTGTATATTCATTTTCCAGAAAGTTCAGTGAGACTGACTTGCATACTGCTTCAAAAAACCTGAGGGAGTTTTTGACAACTTGTATTCAGGCTTCTTCATTGCCTAGAAATAGATTTTTCTGATTAGATTTCCAGCTTTAAGGCCCTTACAGCATCTTATAGAAGCAAATGAGTATTAGGCACAGATTTGAAATTAATTATTAAAATCCAAATTCATGACTCCTGGTTCCTGATACCTTTTAATACCTAATGAAAGTTTTACTTCTGCAGTAAACAAATTCCTACCTTTGGTTAGCATGGTAACAAAGCAGTGTCTGAGTTACACAGGGAGAGATCAGCTAGAAGATTTCTTTAGGAATATTTATTAATCAAATTTTAATGACTGTCTAAAGATTGATTACTTTCTGCTTTCTAAAACACAGCAGGCGAAATTTGTGATGGCTGGGCATCTCATAATGGATATATTCATAGAAGGCTTCTTTTCCTGCAGGAGAGACAGTTTTTTAATCTGTCCTGACTATTCCTAAGTAATGGCATGAACTTGGTTTTTAGTAAGTGCCAATTTTCTTGTAAACAGAGAAAATTTGGGAGCTCTGACTAAGCTATCTGTAACGTTAGAAAGATGAATAAGTAGGAATGCTGGAGCTACACCAAGTTCTCAATTTCTCTTGCAAAAGAACATTTTGGAATGTCCTTTTCTCCAGTACAACCTCCTGTAACTCATTTATAGCAAGGTAGCAAGTTGCCATTGCACAACTTTCTTAATTTTCACTGAGACAAGGGTTTCTGTATGTTGTGTTCCAGTATATGCATTAGCATATCCTTTGAACAGAGGTTTAATTGAAGCATCTTTCCTTAGAAAAGTGAGGTTTGGCACATCAAACAAATACAGTTTTATAGTGTGGCTGTTTGTCTTAATCCATGGCTGGACATCTTTGCTATTGACTAATTTTAAAGTCAGTGAACTGTAGATGGATTTTTTTTTTGATTGGGTGGATCATTGTGATCTGTTGAGATTGATATGTGTTGAAAAGAGACTGGGGAGCCAGAACCACCTCCACTCTGCAGTGTCTTTGTTCAGACTGTCTCTCTACAGCTGCTGGGAAGTGTGACTCCAGCACATGTAGGCACACCTGAGTTAGTCTTAATATAGTCATCTTGGGCACCAGTAGCAGTGAGGCTGTAGGAGCAATGGCTTTAGCCAACACCTGCATGTGCCTGAATAACGCATGCTGTTGATATGTCTGTATAGCTTTATTGGTACCCAAGCTAGATGACAGCTAGCTTGGATTTGTGTACCTCGACAGGTAATTGTGGTGTGGATATACACTCAGCCTCTCTGCCTCCCTTTTCTAAGGAGCGTATTGAAGATTCACTTAAAGTTTATAGGGGCAGTTCCAAAGGGGTTGCAGTGGTGAGGATGTACTGCCATTTTGGATTGGACCTCACTACAGGAGCCTCCAGGGATTTTTAAGTCCATAAAGCAGGTGAAAATGGCACCCCCCTTCCTGCTTAGAGGCATGTCCTGTTCTCCGTTCCCCACCTGCCTCTGCTGCTTTCCCTGCTGTTCCAGGGATGGGGAAAGCACCAGAGCCACTCCTGCCCACCCCAGCTGGGCTGCACAGGGGCTGAGTTCAGCTGGGTCAAGGACTGTGGCAGCAAGAAAAGGGGTTCTCTTTCCCCATACTTGTTTCCCCTAGGGGGACTAGTCAAGGAGGGTGGGGGGAATTACTCTCCTGCTGCACTGTTAAAATTGTCCCTGTTCCTACATGAGCCCATCCTGCACACAGCCTGTCTGGCTCTGGTATTTCCCCACCACCAGGACTGTAAGAAATGCAGAAGCAGCAGGTGTGGTAGATAGGGTAGAGGAGTGAAAGAGATGTGCCTCTAAGCACAAAAGGGAAGGGAGGTGGGGATTTTCACTTGCTTTGGAAACTTAAAAGTCCCTGGAGGCTCCTGCAGTATAATCTCCCTGCACTGACTGGGGCAGAGGAGACTGGGATAGTGGGGTGCAACCACTAGGAAATCCTGGTTCCACCTCTGCTTGTAGTTGGCCTCAACAAAGTTGTCCTGCTTCAGTCTGTGAATCCTTCAGAATCTGTTTTTGAAGCAGGAGAATCCACAGTTGCAGGAGTTTGAGTGAGAATAATCTTTTTTTAAGGTGGTCTTGTATTCTGTTTGTATAGCTCATCTTCTGAGGCACTGACTCTTCAGTTGTGCTTTCTTTTGTGACTGGTTCATTTTTGTTTCTTTAAAAAAACTTTGGCCCTTTACTTCCTACCTATGCAGCATCTGGATGGAAGGTGCAGATCACTTCTGAAAGTGAAGGCCATGTATGGATTTAATATGGGCAAGCAA
The DNA here is from genome assembly GCF_030867095.1 of Alligator mississippiensis. Classification (NCBI taxonomy): domain Eukaryota; kingdom Metazoa; phylum Chordata; order Crocodylia; family Alligatoridae; genus Alligator; species Alligator mississippiensis. The sequence goes on from NC_081828.1 coordinate 46,065,405, forward strand.
AACAAATTACCTCTAGTGGATTTTCCTGTATACTTGCAGACCTGCCTGGCTGTGCATCCTAAAAGAGAATATCCCTAAGATTAACAAGTGCATGTTCTCACTTGTGGTCCATACTGGATCTAAATCCAGGGCTAGAGTAGTGGAAGTCTAATGTACCCTGTTCATCATTGCATATTAGGAATAACAGAGGCCATAACTGTGGGTGGATTTGAACTCAAGGAGATGTTCTAAAGATCAGGAATGCACTTTTTTAGGTGGGGAGCAGGGGAAAGAGAGGGGCAAGGTGGTTCAGAAATTACTGAGTGAAGCACTTTGGTCTTTTATGCAGGATCTGATAGTCTCTGATAGGTGATCTGATGGTCTCTTTTGGCCTTAAGGATCTATTAAATTATTCCACAGGAGATTTTAAGTGACATTTTCAGAAGTGCTATGCCCTGACCTCCATCTGCTCCCATTGAAATCACTGATAAAAGTGTCACTGACTTCACTGGGAGCAGTGTGAGCCAACACTAAGCACATAAGGACATCCCAACCTGAATTTCTGAGCAAGATTGTGTCAAATTGCTAAAAGTATTGACGTAGAAAACAAATATAAAAATTACCTCTGTCTTTGCACTGATGCTTTTGATTTTGAGGGATCTTGTATTTTAGACTGGTTATGTCATTAATCAAAGCTTCCTTTAGCACATGGAAGAGAGGGGGGTCTGTAGCTGTAAAATGGGAAGGGGATGATCCTATGATTAAGATTGGGATCAGGGCCAGGAAGTATAGCAGAACCAGGATGAGAACATTGAGGACCTTAACAATTCACAAAAGTTTTCTGTGCCTTTATTTTCCCACCTGTAAAATGGGGCAGAACATATTTATTAGGCTTAGGGGTGAGATTTGAGGCTATTTGTTTAATGTTTTAAAAATCTCTTTTAACTATCGATAGAAAAACTGAGGGTTGTATGTTGTTGTTGCTACCTGATTTTACACTGATAGAATACCATTATGATGTTTCTTAGATTTCCAGTAGTTTCATTTTCTTCTCTCCTTTTTTTTTTTTTTTCATTTTCTTTTTCTCTTTTTCTTTTAACTTTTTGCATCGTTTAAACTTTGTAAAAAAGTGACACTTTTATTTTTTGTCCTTGAAAAGTATTCAGGGGGGAGAGATTGTGTTTCTGCTATTTGGACACTATTCATTTTGCATTTCCCAAGGAGAATTGAATTAGGTTTTATTAGTATATTGAGCCTATAACTTTGTAACCAGGTTTTATTAGTTTATCACACATCAGTATTAACAAATTGTAAATTCCACTGAAATAAACAAGAAAAAGGGCTTAGGAGCTATGAAGTTTCTGAAAGAAAAAGGTTTTAATCTAAAAAAAAAAAAAAAAATGCTCTACTGCTACAAAATTAAAATATACTCAATCTCTTTAATTCTTTGTTACCATCTACAGGTTTCATTTTTTTTAAATGTAGCTGTGTGGGGTCAGGAGGCTTCACAAAGTTTATGATCCAATTTTATATTCCCTGAGGTCTGAGTGGGTATTGTAAATGCACGTAATGTTACAGTTTACCTTGTGCCTAGAAAGTGCCAACAACAGACTAGAACCTGGCTCACTGTCAGGGTTCAGATTATAGTTCCTGAAAAGCTGATAGAAAGTTTCTTTGATTTCTTTTGAACAGTGAATCATGCCAGAATGACAAGACTCAGAACACTTTCATTTGTATGTGGGATCTTTTAGTTGTGGGATTCAGTTATTGCTGAATTTATTGCTGTTGTAGTGCTGGATACAGGTTTTAGGGCTTGTTTACAAAGCCACATGTAAAATCAAACTGTTATAACACAATCAGGGCACTATTATCAGTTTCTGTACAAGTGTAGATTGGACCAAACCACCATGTTATGCTGTTGAACCTTGTTACTGCCTTTTAAATACTAGGGTCCTGAACCTTCAAGGATCCTTGTGTACTTGTGTGCCCTGGGACTTCCCCAGGGTAAGGGTGGGGTGTGCCTGTGCTGTGCCCAAGGTCTCACCACTGACTGGTTTGGTACTGTCTAGACAAAAAGAACATTTTTTCATGGCATCATGGCCTCATGCAGTAGGGTTCCTATGTAGAGAAGCCCTGTGTATATGTATTGGTATTATAGTAACATGAGTTCATAGACACTTAGGGCATCTTTTGGAAGTCTCTCTATTTAAAGAGCCGGCAACATTTCATATATTCAGCATCTTGCACTTCAAAACGGCAGCAGGGGTGCTTTAACTAAAGGCCATTCAATGAGCTTTAGTTCAGGTGCCCCTGCTGCCATTTTGAAGCGTGGGGACACTGAATACACGTGATGCCAAGGCTGCTGGAGCATGCTAATTAGCACACACCAACAGACTCAATAGAGTCTGCTCTGATGTGTTCTAATTGGATTGAGATGGAGCAAGTGTTGGGCATGTGTATAGGTGCCATAAGTTCACAATGCACTATCCGATCAACTAATCCAGGGGTGGCCAGCCTATGACACGTGCCACATGTGGCCTCTGTGTGGCACGCAAGAGACCAAGGAGGAGACAGGCAGTGCAACAGTAGATAAGGCAAGGAGCAGAAAGCAGTGTAGAAGATCAGGTAGGGAGCACAGGGCAGGGAACAAAAAGCAGAGCAGCAGATTGAGCAGAAAAAAGGATCTGAATGGCACTTGGGGGGGGGGGAGGGTGCAGGGCTAATTTATAGCACACCTGCCAAGAAGGTGAGCCCCCACTGATCTAATCCAACCTCTAACCCGCAAGGACTGCACTTTTTTACTGTGGGGATGTAAAGGTGCAGTAGGGCAGTTCTTGTGCCTTTGTCCAGCCTGCGGCTGGTCCCTCTGTCCCACCTGGCCCGGGCACTGTCCAGCCCATGGTGCATCCCGCTGTCCCTGAGTTCGCAGTAGGGCTGAGGCAGCTCTGCAGCCAGGCTCCCATTTCCTGGCAGCCCCAATGGTGCCAGCTCCTTCTGGCTGCCACTGCTGACCCTGGCCCCATGCAGACCAGCCAGGATCCATGCCTGTAGGGCCCAAGCCCTGGGCTGAGTGCACAGCTGCAGCCCAGCCCACTGTGCCCCGTGTGGGAGTTGGGGTCCCTGCAGCACCTGCTCTGGACCTGCCTGCCCCAGCCATGATGAGCCACAACAGTGGTGACCGGGCAGAAGCTGCTGCTGAGGGTGGGGAAAGAGTGAGACTCGACTACCTCTCCCTCGCCACTCCTGGGTCCTCCTTGCTGCAGCTGCCCAGAGTCTGTGCCAAGGCTGCCCTGCAGTTTTCTCTCCACTATCGTCACTCCCTCCAGCACTGCCTCTGGGCTGCCCTGGGCCCCTGCACCTGGCAGGGAGGGGTTGCAGGACAGTGGCAGCAAGAAGGGCCCAGCAGCAGCAAGGGAGAGGCAGCAAGGTCCTGCTTTTTCCCCTACCCCCAGCAGCAACTTCTGCTCAGCTGCCACCACCACCACTCTATCTCTGGAGCAGGTGCTGCAGGGATCCCAACCCTACATTGTGGGGAGGAGGAGGCAGGGGGAGCTGGAGCAGGGGCCGGGCCTGTGCATTCAGCCCAGGGCTGGGCAGAAGCTGCTGCTGGGTGCTAGGCAAAAGTGAGACCTAGTGGCAGGTGCAGTTGCCTCCCGCCTCACTGCTGCAGGGACCTACTTGCTGCTGCAGCTGCCTGGAACCTGTACTGGGGCTGCCCTGTGGCTCCTCCCTGCCAGACATGGGGCCCCAAAATGGCCCAGAGGCAGCATTGGTGGTGGCAGGGGCCCCAGCTGAGCTGCCCCTGCTGAAGCTGGCACCTGCCCACGTTCACGTCAGCTTTCTGCCTGCCTGTGGGCCTATCCTATGTAGGTTTCATCCCTCTGAATAATTAGAGTAGCAGTCTAATAAATGAAATCACATATTCTATAACATTTTCATTTGTAATCTTTTCAATAAACTGCAGATTCCATTTGGGAAGAGACTAGGAAATTGAGCTTTCAGTCCATTTCCTCTTTGCAAGGCCATTTTTGATTCCTGATGGCTCTTTACAGTTTTCAGTTGCTGCATATTCCACTGTATTGCACCTGCATTCAAGCCAATTTAACCAATAAGCTTTAGATGTATATTAATAATTAAAACATATGCCAAAATACTGCTCCAGTTAGATTAAGTCCCTTGGAAGTCCTACAAAAATTGTCCAAATCTGGGTCTGTCTCTTTTGAAATGTAATGTTAATTAATTCCCACATTCTGTCTGCTGCTCATAGCCCCTCCAGATGTGCTACTAGGAATAGACTGGCTCCTAGGTTACAAGCCATCTGGGCTCTGTAAACTGATTTGCACTTATATTAAGCAATAAGTGAACAGAATGCAGAAGAGTTATTAAAGCAAATGTACATTGCCTATAAATCTCAAAGTAAAATATTAAAACATAGTAAATGAGAATGGAATGTGTAAATGAAGACTTGCCTATTTTTAATGAGTTTAGCTGTGACTGTCTCCTTTCCAACTAAAGGAGAAGAATTTTTTTTTTTTTTTTTAATTTTAGAGGGGGGAAAAAGAAACTATAAAACTGCTTACAGAAGTATCCAAGACAAAAACAAGGAAATATAATGTTCTAAACTTGACTGGTCCAAACCACTTGAGCTGCTGTGACAGCTCATAAAACTGAGAGTAGTTTTTAACTGGACTCTGTTTTACATTGCCAGAGTGAATTTTCCTTGCAGGAAGTAGCCTGAAGGTTTATTTAGTTTCCAGACTGCTGCTTTGATCTCTCTGCTCTGTCACTTCTCAGGTTACATAGCTCTTTTTCACTGCAGTAAATCTCCAACAGTTAATGAGAATAAAATTTCCTCCTTCTCACTGATCGCATGCTGTTAAATGCCAAACCACAGCCAGCAGCATACTTGCAGAATTCAGCTGCACTGTACAAAAACAGCACAATCGGTTTAATCTTGTTGTTTTTGTAATTCATTTTATTGAGCTTTCCTTTTTTAAGTGACCTATTTTATCAAGACAAGTGGTTGCAAGGCCAGGCCTGGAAGAAAGATTTAAAACTGTAATAAACTGAAGTGGGAGGGGCAGGGGTATGTATAAGCATGCTCATAGGATTCAAAATTAAAACTACTTTGAGTGGTCTTAAAAGGCCTTATAGGTTAGTGGGAAATTCCTTCAGGGTTATAGTGTGTGTGTGCTTGGGCTGTGAACTAGCCCTTACTATATAAATTAATTTAAACAATTAGTATATAAATTAATTTAACATGTCAAATTAGTTGCCTGGCATAACTGAAATATAATTAGAATTCTGTTGGCTTTTAAAATTTGACTTTCAGAATGTCTGTATTACCATCCTCAGGTATTCAGGTATTACAAGTCAGGAATCATGATACTAGTTTTAAAAGAACACACATTTTTTTTTAAAAATGGAACTCAGTAAGTTTATGAACTGGCTTATATGACATAAAGCCTGGGACAGTAGTGAGCTGTATGTGAGGACCCTGGAGAGCCCTTCCAGTCTTCTGTTCCTGTGTACCTTTTAAGATTCACGGCTTCAATGTCTTTTCTGCACGAAGGCTGGAAACCTTTTTTTTTTTTTTAATTAAGGTGAAGATTCTTGCATAACAATATGACTCTGGGATCTGGAGGTTTAAGAAAAAAGTCCCAATATACATTTATACCCGGTACATTCCATAAGATGCAGTGGCATAGGGAGTTCATTGAGCACCCAGGGCGAGGGTATGCCAACGACAGGTGGGGGGGAAGCAGAGTGGGTGAGAGGAAGGGAAGTCTTACCTTCCCAGGTGATGGCTGCTGCTGCCACAGCTCAGCATCAGCAGCATCAGCTCTCCTGTGGCCAAGCTTCCTTTGGAGTGGATCCTAGTGCCCTGTTCTTTCCTCCCTGCTAGACATACATATGGGGAGCAGAGCTGTGCCAGCTCTGGCAAAGGCTCCAGGGGGAAGGGGGAAGAGCACTATTCTGTCTGTTCCACTTGCTCCCCTGATGCATTGTTTGGTGTAGTGCTGCACTGCCCAGCTCCTGTGGCTGGGCAGGGGAAATGCAGATCTGGTGCTGCAGCAGACACTCCCAGCAGGATGGATCTTGGCACCCCCTCATAGTTGGTGCCCAGGGTGGGTGTCTCCCTTGCCTTACCCTAGTTACACTACTTTTAAGATGTGTACTCCAAACTTAGAGTAGGTAGAAAGGTTGTATAGGAAGATTTGGAGATGTAGTCCTCTTTTAAAGTACTCTAAAGTCTTTGTTGCATCGGGGCCAGATGTTACTCAGACTTCACTGTGGCCTGCACTGGTGTGCAACCAGCCAGAATTTTATCTGTGTTTTGTGTGGCAAAATAATCACAAGTTTGCTAATCAATAATTAACATTCTCTCCATTTTTGTTATGTGCATGGTCTATTGAATGTCACAGATCCCCTAGTAATGCTAACTTGCAGAAAGCAGTTTTAAAGCTTTTATTGGCTTCTGCTGTAAGTCAAATCAAAACAGACTTTTTTCCCCAGCATTTTTTCTGGGCTTTTGATTGTGGTCCGACCTTTCGTTACATATTTTGTCATGGTGTATGTAGCTGGGCACATGGGATGTGTGCTACTAACTGTCATGTACTTATTAGCTAGCAAAGCAGTCCCTAGCACAAGGCTTTATCTGTTCCTTGGTACTGATGGCAGGGGCCAACACTGCCATTAGCCAGTGACTCTCTGGCTAAACACAGACGGTCAAAAAGCTCAAGGCTGAATCGATTCAATCTTTGCAGGTTAGTCTAAGCTGCGTAGATTGAATGATAAGGTTGTGAACAGACATTCACTTTTGATTTCAGAAATGCAGCCACATACCTGCAGTGGCCTAGACCAGAAGCTGGGGGGTGCTAGAGCATGCCTCCCTGCTGGCTGAATCAGACAGCTTGGGCCAAAGCTAGCCTGCTGACCCTGTGGGGGGGCGGGGAGGAGGCTTGCTGGAGAGGTGCAAAGCATCCTGGGATGCTGAGGGATTGTGAGTTAACTTGAATCTGGATGGGATCTGGGACAGAAGTTCAATAAACCTATTTAACCTAAATCAGTTAAGTCTGATACTACATCCATCCAGCTTTATCTTAAACCAGTTTTGGCCATTATGAAAGTGGTTTACATGCACTGGACTTCTGTTGTGTTATAGATCTGAACTGGCTTCTGATCACTTATACCAGTTTGTGTGTAATTTCTGTCCCTAGTCTCTATGGGAGTCGCTTATAAAATGTTGAGGAGAGTGGAGAGTTGACTTTTTTTTTTGTTTGATTTTTCACCATTGTCACACCATAAGGAGCTGGAGTAAATATTAAAAGGAGATGGGAATTTGGAGTGCAGTAGTTAGGAAGCTTCTCTGGCTTTATAAGAGAGCCTGAGAACTGCATTTTTAGTTTCAGGGCACACTTCTAACAGCACTTCTTGCTCATTGCCCCAAATGTACTCTCACCCAGCAGATATGGTAAGAAGCAATTCTCCCATGGAAGACATCAGGGCTATTAAAAAATGTTAGCCCTAAAGATTTGAGGCCAGATCCTAAGCCCAAAGACAATCTTACCCAGTTTTCTTGGCCATTTTCAGGATCATCTTCATTGCCTTTTATTGCCTGACTCTTTTATGTTGTTGTCCCAATGTTTTGCTGTTAGTTTCAGAAATCAGTACATCTTATTGATGGGTTTGCTTCACTTGGAGTAACCCAAAAAGGGATTTGTTTTTGTTTTCTCTGGGATAAACTCAGAATTGAAAAATAGAGTTAAACACCTGCTTTCTCCTTCTTCCTCCACACCACAATTAAGCCCCAATAATGTTCAGGACACTTCTCCAGAAAGCAGGAGATCTAGGTGTTAGGCTCCCCCAAGCCTCACCCAGAGAGGGTTTGAACCTGCATTTCTCTGGCTTAGCATAGATCTTTAATCATCAAACCACAGGTAAGACGTTATAGTCTGTCCCTCTCCAGTGTTCCTTTTGAAGCTGAACCAGTGTTCCTAATATTTAATAGTCATAAAACAGATAGGGAGAAGGGCAGGCTAAAAGAGAAGTGGATCAGATGAGGCCTGACCTATGGCGTGGTAGTTAGTTATAGCACTATGCTGGGAAATCATAGGCATACAAGTTTAAACCCCCTCTGGTGTCCTAACCACTTGTCTATGGGACTAAAACATGGGAGAATTATTATCTTCCATCTCCCATTTCTGGCTAGCTCTGTTTTCATGACTTTGGCATGCTGTATGTCCACAGTGGACATATAGCTGCATACATGCTCAGCAAGTGCATAGCTGCTTTAGCATGCTCAGTCTGTGTAGGCACACTTACGTGTCTACAGTGTAGGGTTAAGAACACTGCAACCTGTATGCAAGTGCCAAAACATCCACTTACACTGCTAGAAAACTGTTTTTTGTACACACAAAGGGAAACAGAATTTCACCCTGTAGTCAGACATCAAGTTAGTGAGGAAGCATGAAAGTGAACTGAGGTTCTCTCCACGCCCAGGCTACACTCGAATCAGTTGACTGCACTCCTTCATTGAACTGAGTTGGCAGGTTCTTGGATGACAAGCCTGCTTTTCAGCAAGACTTTGTAAATGGTGTCAGTTTGAACTGGTGCTACTCAGCCGAGTTTTGTTCTAAGAAATGTTTCACAACTGGATGGTAACAATCACTCCTCAGTAGTGTACTTAAGAGCTCTTTTCCCTTTATACCTAGCTGGACTCTCGCATAGAAAGCACAGTGCTCATTCCTCCCCAGTTGTCAAATTTTGCTGCTGGTCTGTAATTGAGAGCAACAATAGGATTTTGTTAAAACATTTTTATGCTTAGTGCCAAATGGCACCATAAAACTTGGAAACTTTTGTGTACCACTTAATCCAGGGTTGAGACTGATTGACATCTGGATAACAAGAGGGTTAAGCTATTTTAATGAATGACTGAAAGATACAAGTTTGACAGGGTTTTTTGGTGCATAATCTCCTTTCAAAAGGAAGTAGGCTAAATCAATGTTGTTGTATCTCCCACGCAGCCCTATTAAAGTCAGTTGTTTTAGTTAGGATGTAAAATAACCCCTTAATTTGGGCCAGTACATGAAACTCAGCCTTGTGCTTTCCAAAGAGCACCAAGATATGTCAGAGATTCTGTCACGTGTTAAATAGCTTGGTGAGGTATTGGTTTTGGGTTCTAGCTGGTTATTTTATACAGAGTTGTTTTCTTTTGGCCAATTAACAATTAAAGGTGACAGTAGTAACTATGTTTAAAGAGAGCTTATACGTTAGCTCTTTTAAATCCTCTGGTTTTAGCCTCTTGAGTTTGGTTATATTTGTAAACCCTTCTCCCATTACTTTGTACCCTGCAATGCAGACCTGAAAAAGGGGTTTTTTACAGTTACAAAATACATGTTGCAATTCATCCTTTTCCAAGATGAAATAAATTTTCTGCCTGGTAAGTCATCCTTTTATGTGATCTCCTAAAGCCAGTTTATAGAGGGCTTTTCCAGGAAAGAATACAACCCTTTCTGTAATTAAAATGGTTCTTCCAGTGTCATTGGCTAGGGACAGACATTACACACAAACCAGTATAAGTGATGAGAAACTAGTTTAAACCTGTAATAGAACAAATGTTCAATGCACATAAACCAGTTTGAAAATGGCTGAAACCAGTTTGAGAGAAACCTGGTTGAATGTAGTATCAGACTTAACTGATCTGGCTCAAACCGGTTTATGCAATGTCTGTCCCAGACCTCTTGCTGGTTTAAGTTAAACCAGACACCCCACTGCTACCTGGCTGCAGCTCGGCAGAGACTGCTGGCTGTTCCACCCCCCTCGCCACTCTGTGCTAAGCAGGAATTCCCCCTTCCCCTCTGCTTTGCTGAGAGGTGTCTGTGTATTAGCTAGCAGACCACATGCTGGCTACAGTCCCTGCTGTGGCAGAGGACAAAGGCAGAATCAACAGGTAGCTGGTAATATCCCTCCGTTTTCTTAATGGGGTGATAAACACTGTTATCAATTCCCTGCTGAGCTAATCAGAGTGCCCCCCCCCCCATTCAGAACTGTGGAAGGGAAGGGAGGGCTGCTACAGTGGCCCCCCGCTTCTAGCCTGAGCTACTGCAGGCATGTGCTTGCATGTCTGGGATGTCTGTACGATTACAAACTGGTTTAGCCTAGTCAGGTTAGACTAACCTGCAACAATTGAATCAATTCAGGCTCAGGCTTTTTGGATGTCTGTCCCTAGCCACTGTGAAAACTGCCCTGTCATTCAGGGAATTGTTGCAGTTCTGAGGCCACAGGTCTGCACTCCTTCACTGGCAGTGCAGGCATGATCTAATTAGGATTTGTAGCAGCTTTTCTAAGAGAAAAGGGGAGAGAAACTAGCAGGCTGTAATGTTTGAATTTAGAGTAAGTCTGTGTCTGTCAGGGAGTTGTATTAGGATTGCAGTACCACTGGTGAGAGCTAATAAAACATTTCAGTTTGATGTCCTGTTCATTTATTTCTTCCAACTGAGACTTCCCAACGATGTTTGACAGTTTGGCACAAGACTTCCATATCAGCATCTTGCTAATACTTTCTGAATAGGATGCATTTTCATGGAATTGCTACAACTGTTAACATTAGCACTGCCTTAATAGCCTGTTTAATATTCTGTATTGTATCCAAAAAAAGATCTTTGATCTGGAACTGTGATGAACCACATGTTTAACCTGTTGAACTCCAGGCTGTCCATATCATCCAGCTGTGACATTAAACAGAAGTGCTATTTAGGTGGTATCAGTACAGAAAAATAATGTTAGTTGAACTTTTGGTCAGTTATGCAAGCAGGTGGTAGTAGGGCCAATATTTAAAAGAAAAAGAAATCTTGTCCTCACAACTTTAATGGGTAACATCCAAGTAGTCTGGTGTATGTTTAGTCTTAGCTCACCCTGTCACCTATGAGAGAGATTTCACTCAGGAGCCTTATCTAGTCCTAAAGTTATCTGCATAGAGAGAGGATTCATCTCAAACCAGTTGGACAGGTGTGGTTTTTGGGGTTGTTTGGAGTGTATATGATAGATCCCATATTTATTGGGGCCCTCAAGACTCCTAGCTTACTACTTCCTCAGGATCTCTAGTGCCATTGGTTACCTGCCTGTGTACTACCTCCTGAGTATTTTCCTGAGGAGAGGACAAAGAGGGGCCAATAAGTGGTATGCCATTGACATGGCTAGCATTATGCCAGCATAAAAATGGTAGTACATGTAAAGCTTGAATGCAGCTGAAAAATCTGCAGTTGACCACATTAACTTCAGTGAGGAATGCCACAAGTGGGTGGGAATGGTGGGCCAACCTTACCCCCATGCAGCCAGGCCCTTGGGATCAGTAAAGGTTAAACCATACACAGTCTATGTGGAGAGAACTTTTTCCTCTGCTCCATTCCATTGTAATTCACAGACATGGAGAAGAAGAGGGGAGATAATGGGATCCTTCAGTAGAACAGGCTGGTAGCACTCTTTGTTAAAGTTGTCCAGTGCTTTGTGTTTTAAGATCCTGATTTCAGTGGCTTATAACTTTACCAAATATCAGTTTTCTGTTATAGGCTGGTAAAAACAGTTCAGCCATTTTTGAGACCAAGTTTGAATAAAAGTATTTTGCTTTACCTATATTTTAAGCAAAAGTCTGGTGTTTTGTTTTGGGTTTTTTTCCGCCCTTTTTTATTTTGACAAAATTCTAGTGCTCTTGTCCTTTGGAGCAGAGACTTGTAGTCTGGTAAGAAGGTAGCCCTTGTGCCTAGAGGTGCACCGATACATCTGATATTGGATTGGCACCAATATGAAGATAATTGATTTCACTGGAAATTGGTTTGATGTGGCCTATAATTTGGCTGAGAAATGCCCATGCATGGGTGCAGCTACAGTGCAGCATACAGGCAGCAAGGAGCACAGCCTGGCAGCTTGGAGCGCTTCATGCAGCTGGTAAGTCTGTTATGGTGGATGGAGAGGGGGGAGGGAAGGGGTGTGGGGGGCAGATCAGTGTCTCCACGTTGAGGGAAGGAGTGGGGCAGGGGATGCCCAGCTAGGGTTGAGATGGGTGCAGGACCCTGGGAGGCATGGGGGGAGGGTGCCCCCCAAATCTGTGCAGGGTGGAGTGCTGCTGCATGCACCGCAGGGGGGGGGGGGGGGCATCTGCTCCCGGATCTGTGCAGGGTAGGGTGGGATGGGCTGCAGCTGTGGGCTGGGGCTGCGCTCGGGGTGGGTGGTGGCAGCACTGGGAGGGGCGACTATGGTGGGGGCTACAGCGAAATCTGGGGTGGCTGCAGCTTTCCCACACCACCCTCCCAGCACTGCCACCACCCTCCCTGAGTGCAGCTCTGGCTCAGCCACCCCCTTCCACTCCCCATGCGCTGGGAAGAGCCTGGCGCAGCATTGGCCTCAGCCTGCAGCTGCAGCCTGCCCCACCCTGCCTTGCAGAGGTCCAGGGCCACACAGCGGGATGTGCAAAGCAGCAGGAGCCTCCCTCTTTTGCCCTGCACCCCCCAGACAAGCCGTGGCTCCATTCCATGCCTGCTCTACCCCGGCTGGGCAGCCTCAGCCCCACTCCCTCCATCACCACAAGGGCCTTGATCTGCCCTCCCCCACAGTGCCCCTTCCCTCCCCTTCCGCCACAACAGACTTACCAGCTGCAGATAACTGTATCGGAAATCGGATCGGTATCTGCCGATATGCCTCCTTAAAAATTGGCTCTCGGTATCAGCCCCCAAAATCTCTATTGGTGCTCCCCTACTTGTGTCCAAAAGATTTGGTTGTCCCTATGAAAATCTCCCTAACTTTGTCCATCTTGTAATTCTTTGGAAAATTGCCATGCATTCATAGATTTCATAGACATTAGGGCTGGAAGGGACCTCGGAAGATCATCGAATCCAGCCCCCCACCCGAGGGGCAGGAAGTCAGCTGGGGTCATAGCATCCAGTTTTCTCTTGAAGGTGTTCAATGTAGGTGCTTGAACCACCTCCGATGGCAGGCTATTCCAGCCCTTGGGGGCTCAGACAGTAAAGAAATTCTTCCTTATGTCCAGCCTGAAACGGTCTTGCAGTAGTTTATAACCATTCGACCTCGTCATCCCTTGGGGCGCTCTGGTGAACAAACATTACCCCAGATCCTGGTGGTCACCCCTGATAAACTTATAGGTGGCCATCAGATCACCCCTGAGCCTGCGCTTTTCCAGGCTAAAGAGCCCCATGGCTCTCAGCCTGTTGTCATAAGGTCTGTTTTCCTGACCTCTGATCATGTGCGTGGCTCTTCTCTGGACTCTCTCAAGCTTCTCCACATCCTTTTTGAATTGTGGGGCCCAAAACTGGACACAGTACTCCAGCTGCAGCCTCACCAAGGCCGAGTACAAGGGGAGAATGACGTCCTGGGATTTGCTTGAAAAGCATCTATGGATGCAAGCCAGCATTTTGCTCGCTTTACTAGCTGAAGCATCACATTGAAGGCTCATGTTCATCTTGTGGTCAATGATGACCACCTAAGTCTTTGTTTTCCATAGTGCTAGCCCGCATAGTGCTGCCGAGCCTGTAAGGATGCTGCAGGTTTTTCCTCCCAAGGTGGAGAACCTTGCATTTTTCAGTGTTAAACACCATCAGGTTCTCGTCTGCCCATTTGCTGAGCCTGTCCAGGTCAGCCTGGATCACCCTCCTGTCTTCATGCTTACTAAAGAGTTCTTAAATTTTAGCAACTATATTACCCAGTGATGTTGTCCATGCTGAGCAGCTCGTAAGCTGTTCAGGATTTTCCTAGGTCCTGATCCCACCACCTGAACTAAGAGCAGCAAGCTTTCTTGTGCTGTTAGTGAGTTTGACTACAGTGCCTCTTCACTCCTGAGAGTGCCGCTCTCAGGTAGCTTACCCACTGCCACTATACATACCTCAAACCCAGAAATGATGTGCCCAGAAACAGATCTTGAGACCAACAGCTGAGCAACCCAGAGTTTCCATATTTGGAACAGAAGCAGGTGATTGGGTCAGGCCCAAGAATGGCATCTCTAGGTGTCCCAGGGAAGTGGTGTAGACATATCACAACTACTCCTAGGCCCAGGCACCATGGTAGAGGAGGCTATGTGATTTTTAAGGGACAGGAGTAGGCAGAAGACTGAAATAAGGGGCCCAGGATAGAACCTAAGATTCCTGAATTGTATCATTCCTCTGCTGTCAGCAAATAGCTGCAAAGTCCAACAGCAAAGTGTCTCATGCCCCTTTTAATGTTGGTCTACAAAGACTTTGGCAATCAATCCACTACCATTTTCTATTATCCTGTTAGCTCAAGTGGCAGAGTTCTGTGCAAGAGATCAAACCATGACAGTTTGTCAAAGGATAGAATTATTTTATTTTTAAAATTTAGAAATTACACCAAAAACAAACAACATCCCCCTCCCTCAGGTGTGTACTAATGATATACACCATCAATTACATGATCCTAGGTATGTTTGTCTGTAGGACCCTTGCCTCAGTCAGTGCACAGGGTGGTGAGACAATCCTGGCTAATAAAGGAGATAGTTGTGTAAAACAACTGCTTAATTTGTTTCAGGAGTGGTGAGGTCTGTGGGAAATGATTGCAGGAAGAGAAAGGAGGGTCTCATGGGTAAGAGGGTAGAACACTGCCTTTGTAGACTTGGATGCCCTCCCACTGTATGCCAGTCTGTACCACAGGGTTCCTATATAATGCTGCTCAAACCAAACTTCCTACAGATGGCCAGCAGATTTGCACTTCTCATTTTCTGAGTGCCTAGCCAAAGGCTCTGCATCTAATTTACAGACCTGATGAGGACTTAGAGCTACAAGTGAAGCCAAGGGAAGTTATGCTTTTTAATGCTAGCTACTATGAGAAATCAGGTCTAACATGTTTCAAAGGGGGTACCTAAAATAAGTGGATACTTGCATCAACCTTTCTGTACATCAGCTTCACTTCTTTAAAGATAAATGAATCCACAAGAGTGTTTTGAACATTCATTAATATAGCTGTCTATTAAGAGAGTACAGCTCATAATGTGCATGGAATGAAGCCGGGAGGATAGGGGGGCAAGGGCATGTGATTGTATAATTTAGAATCTGCAATAAAATGTATTAACAAGGGTCATACAGGCAGCCTCACTTCAAGTATTCTAAATTCTGAGTGTGTGGCTTTGCAGTCTTAATTACATGTGTAAATATATTTAAACACTGATAATTATGTACAGAAAAACCGCATGTAAAGAATATTAACATTAGGCACCAGCACATGGCTATATGTATCATTTTATATACTTAATACAGGCACATTCCCTATCCCAAAGCTTTTATCCAAGCTGAGGTTGAGAGAGAGAAAGTATGGGAAAATAAACATCAAATAGGGAAAAGGAAGGTGGGGCCCTGTAACTCAGAACTGAAAATAGTTGTGGTTTATACTTTAACGTCATGACCAGTAATGGTAGAGTCTACGGTTACAGGACATGTTATTACATATAGAAACCTCTAACTTTTTCAGGGCTTCTCAGTTTCTATATTGCTTCCTGATATCCCCAAATTTGCTCTCTTATTCTAAGGGATGGAGAGAATTCATGAACAGTTGAGCAAAAAGAGAGGAGAGCTGGCTCAGTAGACTAAGTACATGGTCTGTGGGACCTGACTTCTTTCTGATCACTAGAGCCCAGACTAGGAGCAAAGTGACCAGGACTGGCTACCATCCAAAGGTTGCTCAATGGTACTCTCGTGCTGTTACTTTGCAAGTAGGCATTCATATCACAAAATTATCATCTCTGGCACTTTTTTGACCAGACTCAGCAGAAAGCCCAATGAACTAATGGGCTGTGGCTACTGAACGGTCCTCCCAACTGAAGACAGCCATTGCCTCCAAATCTGGGTGAAAGTATGTCATAAAAGTGGGTCTGAGGCGCAGCCGGCACTGTGTAGGCTGTAATTTATCTGCAAATAGAGACCATTAGTCTTATAGTCTTTCAATCTAGTATCTTTCTTTAGCACTTAAAAAGGAAAGCCACTGGGAAAAGAGGAAAAAACACTACCATAAATGGTGATAAATTCCTGGGTCTCTAGTTGGGCCTCGTGTATTTATAAATAATAACCTGCACCTAAGTTATACATATTTTAATGTAGTGCTTATGTCTCAAGGTTATGGAGACTATTGCTTTGCTTTCATGGCTTTGGTACCCCTGAGGGAAAAAAAGCCTTCCAGCATTCACTTGAACATAATTTATTCTCTCTTGTTATCCACAGGAACTTGATACAGCGTTATAAATTACAAGGTTTTATGGCATTGGGTTTTAGAGTGGGATGGCTAAAATGGTAACCATACCATATGTTATCAACCATACATACTGTCATAGAGGTAACAGATTGTTTTTCAAAATGTGATTGGTAGAACTCTAAGGATAGGCTTATTCTAAATTCTGAATACCTGTTGTGTGGCAGTAGGGGAAACACTTGCATCTTTAAAGCTGTCATCTTAAAAAAAGAACAGCTATGCAGAACACTGGCAAGAGAGAAAGCATGCTAAGAGCTGGCAGAGAGGAAGTATTTGCATGGGGAGTACACAGGTCAGGGTTTCAAAGGACCCTGCATGCTCAAAACCCCATAGGCCTAGTCCTAATTCCATTGAAATTGATGGGGGATTTGCCAAGCCAATAGTGAGAGCAGCCCCGTGTGTATGCACAGGCAGCATATTTAGACATGCAAATAAAGCCCAATCAGCAAAGTGCTTAAATGCCTGGGTAACATTAAGCAAGTGACGAGTCCCATAGAGGTCAACAAGGCCACTCCAGGAGTATCCAGGTCTGTACACACCTTAGCTGTTTGCTGGATTGAAGTACAGCCCCTTGTAAGTGTGCATATATTTTAATACCATCATAAATGGAGATCCTTTGAAAACCTATCCACATTGAATGGTGCCCTGCCCCTGAGTGCAGGAGGGGCTTAGGGACTAAATTAAAGGTGGGGTGTCGGGTCTCTAAGGCAGGACTAATATTTGAGAAACACAACTGCAGTTCTGACCGACACTGTATGAACCAGGACAAACCATTGAAGTTCCCTTTAAAAAAAATATATATATATATATTTATTTATTTATTAATTAATCCAACTTATAACAAATTTAGCATTGAAAAATGCATCCAATCCCCTAAAACATACATAATAGAGCTTTATCTTCCTTCAACAGTGCTTTCTTAACCCAAGTCAGTGTTCACAGGAGTCTTTGTTTTATTTTTCTTCTCTTCTTTCAGTCTCTGACAATTCATTTTTGTTTCAATCAATGTTAGACTTTTTATGTTCCTGCATCTGTGTATAATAATTTGCTCTCTCTCTTCCCTCAGAACTTTACATAATACAAATCTTCTCATCTTCTACTTGTCTCTGTTTATACATTTTGAATTTACTCCAAATTTGTTCTTAATCATTAGCTCATAGAACTTGCATTTGCCTTCCATATTCAAAAACATTTCTCAAACTTTCAATTTGGAGGCACGGGAAGATTCTTTTTTAAATCGAATGCCAAGAATTTCCATCAAATTTCTAAGTAAACATCTTTTTTCTTTCTCCCCTGTAGAACACTAGCTTGATAGGACAACTTTTCCACTACTAAAACTTCCTAAACTTTTTTAAACCAGTCAGTGATTTTAGGGGTGTCACTTTTTTTTTCCAGGTTTTTGTTACTGTAATTCTTGCAGCCATTGGAAGATGAGTGATCAATTCCTTATGACTTTTATATGTCACAGAGCTCTCAAAGGTTCAATAAGAGCTCCAAGGAGTTGTCTGATAGCTGGCATCCTGTTATTTCCCTCACCTGGGTTCCCATTTTCAGCGGGCAGTAATTTTTGATGCCTCACTTCTTAGTTTTCTCACTTTGAATAGACGCCAAAAAATTCAAATGTGGGTTCGTAGGCTTGTAAACCCATCTTCAGACTCCTCAATAAAAGCCCCTTGTTGCCTGCTTTTGGGGCAGGAGGTCATAGCCTTTCCTTTTCGATATTGACCTTGCCACATTCCTCCATACCTTTGTCGCCTCAGAGTTTGATTCCTGTTGCGAGTGCTGCATGAGGCCATACAGTATATAAAATCCATTAAGAGAGCAAAGCTTGTGCAGCGTGCAGCTGCACGCTGCCTCTTACGTAGTATTTCCAGCAGGGAGCACGTCGTATCCATAGTAGAGGATCTGTACTATGTTAGCTACCTGTGGATTTCCAGATGGACTTCAGAGGTTTAATGTTGACCCATAAAGTCCCAAATGGCCTTGCCTACCTGATAGGACTTGCCTATCTGAGACGCTGATTATGCTAAAAGAATTAGTACTTGTATTGGAGCAAATTGTCATTGCAGCAGTAGTAATGGTATAAGCACTAGTGTAGACAGAGCTCAGGTCTGTACCACTGCATTGTGGAAATCTACAGAAAGTGGCTTTGCACCATGGCTGGCTGTTTGGGCAGTACAGGTGCTAATTTTTCCCCGTGTAGACTAATCGCAGAGAGCCTTGCACTCCCCCTTATCATACAGCTGTGACTGGTAGAGGCACCTGAGCTCAAACCCAACCGAGAGCTTTCAGCAGGGCTTCCTCCCTTGCCCCATGGTCTGGAATAGCCAGGTCTTCCAGACCTACTACAAAGCCTACCTTTTCTTCTCAGGCTGTGGGTGCAGGAGGGTCCAGTCACAGTCAATATTTAGGAGGATATTGTGGGGCATTTCCTGTTTTGGGGTAATGGAAAGACTGCTAGTTTTATTATTTTGATTTGATTTTAAATTATGATTCCAAGTCACCTAAAACTCTGGATAAGAATATTATTTTGGACGTTATGAATCAAAGTAAATATCAATAAATAAAGCTGTTAAGAAATCTTTCTTCACTCATGCACATTAGGAACATTTTCCTCTTTGGCATGTGTTCTTCAGTTCCCCGGCAGTACAAGCAAATTGGAAAGTTCAGCTGTCATTCTGGGAAGGTCATAGATCACACTAGCAGCCTGAGTAATCCAAGAGGTTTTAAGTATCATAGCATTTAGTTTAAAGTGAAATTTGCTCTGACAGGGGCTGGCAGACCAATAGGAAAAAGAAATATTTGGGCTCAGAGAAGTGCATGTGTAGAGACCGCGAATATAACTGATGGCTGGAAGTGATTTCAGTCTAAAAAAAACAAATCATTAAGAGAGTGCATAGGGGTAAAATACACAGTTCATATTTTAAGGGTCTCAAAATGAACCAGCAACTGAGGTTAACATTACATAGTAATTAGCTGCACTGTTCACTGTTTAACTCCATAAGTCCCAGGAACTACAGTAGACAAGCCACACAAACAGCATTGCCTTACTTGTGTTGTGCAGACAGCACCAGCTTCTACCTATCGATTAAAATAATTAAAAAAAAAAACCTAAAGATATCTTGCACGGTTTGCAGACTAAGGCAGTTTCTGAAACATTCTTGTCCCAGGTATTTAATAATGTTCTGTTGCTTTCTATGCAGTCCTATGTAAAGCTCCCATCAGTTATCAATCTAAATAGTGAGTGACTGGGTAGCGGGAGGGAAAGACCACTGCATTTTTGGAGAAGGGGTGTGGATGGCAGCATTACTTTTCTTGATTTCATTAAGAAAAGCCCCTGTTGTTTTGGGAGGATGGTGGTGATCTTTTGTCTGTAAAGCACCCCGCACCTTCTAAGCACTATTTAAGTGTTTCTGTAACAAGCATTAGCTAAGAGTAAGCTTTGGATTTAATAGCTAATGTTGAAATAAGAACACGAGGGGCAAGTTATGATCTCAGTCTGGTCACTAGCGGGCAGGTGTTCACTTTCTAAACTCCATCATCACAATTGACTCCTTTATTGCCATCCTTAGCTGAGGTGCCACAGGCACAGTGAAAAGTAGATCCTGAGCTCATTTCTTCACATTCAAAGTGACTTTTTCAGGTCTGGGTGGAGGCATGATGCAGGCCTGAGGTACACATGCACTGTCATAATTTTGGTCTGCCTGCACCCAGCCAGACTTCAGTCTGCAATTATGTCTCTCCACCACCATCCTGGTCAATTCATGTTTTGTCCCCAGGACTGAAGGGGGTGGACCTTTGCTTCTAGCCCATCAGTCCTAGTCAAATAGTGAGGGTAATACTTTTCAAGAGCAGTACCTTCATGTGAAAGCAAAGCTAATCTTTTTCCAAGCACAGACAGCTACTCATTTACCTATGAAAATATTTACACAGTGGGCCATTTTCTGGAGAATGGTGATCTAATCAAGGTGTTCAAATACAATTTTATGTTCCCCTTTTTTAATTCAGTGTCTGAAGTAATCAGATGATCCATCTCTTACAGGTTTTGTCAGGACACTAAAGTATGTCTTAACTATTTGTAAACAACTAATACTCCTCTAAATTTAGACTCTAGGAATCTGCACCTAATTACTTACACATCTATACAAATTTTAAAAAATGATTTGTTGAGAATGTAATTGAAACCATGTTTTCCCCCATTCCTGTTATCAGCTTAAATACATGCAAATTGTTTGAATAAGGATTACTCAATTGGAATAGCTGGAAATGTTTGGCCACAGTGATGGGGAAATAGTGCCACCTCATGGTACAGTGAGAGATTACAGTACTTCTGACCAGAACAATATTTCACTATTTTTTGTAGAGAGAGGTAGCTAGCTGTGTTAGTCCAAAGTCAGGCAGAAAAAAGGGCAGGAGAGCACCTTAGAAATTAACAATTCAGAGCAGCATGCCTCTGAACAAATCAGTCTCAGACGTGCCACTGCGCCCTGCCTTATTTTTTAGTACCACATACAGGGATGACTGAAATGTGGACCTCAACCCAGAGACAGCCCCTAAAATGATGTCACATAAGGTGCAGCCACCTTCATAATTAATAGGGTGGTTCTCCCTCTAGAGTCTTCAGGAGGAAATGCTTTATCTTGAACCAAGCAGCCACATGTGACTTGTGTCTTTCATTCCCCGTTCTACTACATCAACATGAAAGATGGCAACAGTTGGCTCTGTTTTAAGTCACAGGTATGAGGTCTGGGTGTATGTCTATATGCCAGTGAAGCATTCAGGTGGCCAAAATATATGGCTCTTTGTGGTATGAGTGAGTAACAAACAAGACGAGTTCCTGAGTGCTACCACAATACGAATAATAAAAAACTGTCCAACAGTGATGTCACTGCAAATTCAGATAAGTCACTGCAAAATGAATGAGATCTAGAATCACATTTTCTGAAAACAATACTTGTTTATAAACTGACTCTGTGGCCTAACCTAGATGCAGAAACCCTGGACCGCTGCCATTACTCCAGCTTTGTGCTTCTACACTGCCATGGACATCCATGCACTTAAGTTAGCAAAACAAAATGAAGAATATGGTTCCTGATGTTCAAAACGCAGGATATTAGTAACTCCTGAGATAATTTCTTCTGATCAGTATACTTCACTTTTCATCATTTATTGTTTGTTTTTTTCTTTACTTGAAAACAGGGTGGTCCATTTCACCCATGGTTTAATTCTTTGCAAAAGCTCTGTGGCCTGCATGCAGAAAATAATATCTCATAACAGCTCATCCAAGGCCTATTTGTCCAGGCTCTCTGTGTATCTCTAATGCCAGTCACAGTAGAAATTAGGTGGTGTTGGGGATTGGTTGGAATCCAGATAGTAAGCCAGGAAGGGAAGTTTGTTCTCTGACTTTCTGGTGTAATCATAGGTTCATTCCCAGTGCAGGGTCTGGTTCTTTGAGGGGTGGAAGAAAAGAAGTACATCTCAGACCGTGAAGATAGGACCCTTCCTGATCTCTTTTTGGAAAAGCCCTTTTGGGCCTTAAACCTGTTGTTGAAAAAGTTCTACCCCTTATTGCCTAATAGCCTGCTAGTTGACTGCAGCTGCTGAGGAGGGAACTGGAAAGAGAAGCCAACTCAAAAGATTACAAGCCATTCTTTTCCAGTTGTTTGTCTCATAGGGAATTACCTTCTTTACAGTTTTGCTTACCAGCCACACACTATTCCTTTGTAGGATGGGAGAAGCTTTTACTGAACCAGCCCTCAAAAGTCTCTCACTTTCTGAACTGCTGGGGCTTCCCTCAGGCAGACAGATTTTCTGATTAGATAATCACCAATGGCTCTTTTCTATACCCTAGACACTTGCATATTTCTAGAAACAGCGTCTTGGTGATGATGATAAAGTGCTGGAACAAGGTCCTTCCCACTTCTGGTCAACACCCGTTTAGCCCAAGCACTTAAGCATGTGACTAAGTGCTTCATCAAATCAGGACCTAGAATATTACCATTGTGTGTGTTCTTGATTGTATTATTCTTTTACATGTTTATGCTGTTGCAGCTTAAGTTAACTTTGTTTAGTGTGTTCAGCATACTAGCAGCAGTAATAAACTTCAGCTTTTCCCCATTCTAACTTTTTAAACTACTTTGGATGAGAAACCCCGCTCCTTTTGACCTGTCACTAGTCAGACAATAAATTTAGAGATATTTCTGCCTGTCTGTTTAGGTGGAAGTTTTAAAGATAACCTAATCATTAATTCAGTATCCTGGGAAACATTTACTTTTCTGTCTCTGCCTCCTCCGTGAAAGCTATTGGTGAGCGTGGGATATCTGCTACTTCTGCCTGCAGAATGCTTGCGCCACCAGTATCTGATTCATTGCTTTGGGACATTAGAGTATGAAAAGTGATACTGTATATGAAGACCAAATTATCATCTGTCTTGCTAAGACAGAGGTGTTTAGTACATGATAAATTCTCTCCATCCTTTGGCTGTCAGTCTGACATCCCCTCTGAAACCGCATTGCGTACTCTGCTTACAAGGCCAAAAACGAGCCGTTTCAGATTTCCAGCTGGCATTTTCCCAGTGACTTTGGGATGCTCTCTCCATCATTCAGAAAGAAACTTGGCTGTTTGGTTGTGCTAACGATCAGCTTTGCATCAACAGCCATTTTCTAGCAAATTTATTTAAAATACCCTGTGAGACGAGCCTCTATTTACCCCTGTTTTATAGATAGACACATGGAGTCACACAAGTGAAGGGCAGTCTGCACCCAAAAGTTTATCTGACAACTCTCCCAGTTATATAGTTGCCCCAATAAAAAATGTATCATGAAGAAGCTATGCCTCACCACAACATTCACAGTACAGCAGAGAACAGGTTCCAAGAGTCCTATCACCCTTGTCTTCCACACTGCATCAGAAAGTGTGGCCCACAAATTTGGCTAGTTACATACTACAGGCTGTCCAGTTCCCAGCTTGCTACATTTAATTAAAGTGAGCCAACAAGTCCATTAAAAACGTCTTATTTCTATTTCTACCTAAGGGGTCATATTAGTTTCTATAGAGAGATTACATGATCACAAATAGAAGGAGATATCTGAACAAGCTAGAACAGGAGAGAGGTACCTCACAAGATACTCTCTTAAAATGTGGTCTACCCTGTGGAGAAAGGTGAAGACTCCCAACCTAAGAGCAGATCCTAGAGCCAGTCTCCTGTATTTGTGAGACAAGCCAGATCATCAGTTTGTTTCTTCTTTCTTTTCATAGCATTGGAGTGGATGGATATGGTCAGCCAACTGGTATTCCTAGCCGCCCTGTGACTGCCTATGGATATCGCCCAGATGAACCTTACTACTATGGCTATGGAGCTCGATAAAGCAACTTGCTGCATACTCCGGAGTGTTCTCCCTCCTGCTCCACTAGGAACCAGTGTTCATAGCTAGCTGGCTTTAGATCATTCCTTGGAAATGCATGATTATACTGTGACAAGTCTGTGTGATTATGTATCCTTTAGTATGCGAACCTCCAGATAAGCCTGGGCCTTGCTGGCTCTAACATTTTAGTGACTGTGTTCACTCCTCAGTTCTCAATTTATAATTTTTGTACAGTATTTGTCATGTGACTTGAAAGCAAGTATTGAAAAGCTACTAGACTGGAAAGTAAACATTACACTGTGTATATTAAACAATTAATTTAATTTCTATTAAATACAAAAACTACATGGTCAGTGCAGTGATATTAAGTGATTTTTTTTTTTTTTTGGTTCACTGAATTTTTTTTGATGTCTCCTGTGGCAGATGTCAAGTGGAATATTCTTAAGTAAGCCTCCTACTGGGAACATTGCTAATCTCTTGTATCCAGTGGCACTGTTTGGAAACGTTGGCCATGTCCACGCTGATAGTTAAGGTCCGTCTTAAGAATGCTGTAAAGCACAAATTCATGGCCTAACTACAGGACAAACCCTAAACTTAACACTCAGTAGCAGTCCAGTCTGACCCTGGAAGCTATGCTGCTCTTTTAGGTTCAAGAATTTTTTTGGGCCATATTCACCTGCTAGTCCATCCCAATTCTGTGGTATGTTCAGAACTGGAATCTACCCAGGTGTGCAGGCTTGAAGTCCACTTGCCAGCCCACTCAGCAATCCTGCAATGCCTGGGTATAATACAAGCCTGCTTGCTCACCTGCTCCTTGGAAAAGGAAGGGTGCTGAGGTTCCTATATAAGATGTTGCCCTCTAAATCTTTCTTTTAGTGGTTCTATCTTAATCTCTGGTCAGGGGCTTTTGAGTGCTATCATAATATATATAATAATGTAAAAAGTTTTGAAGCTCCCAAATGTCTCTGGCTGCTAGAAAAGAAGAGCATTCTCTCTAGCTTTCTCCTTAAATCATCTTGCCTGTTGTCAAAAGGGAAGCAATATCTAACTGATTAATAATCATCCCTTTGCCACTATCTGAATTTGGGCCCTAGTCTTTAGCAAATACCTCCAGCAGCAGTAAGCTCACATGATCCTGGTTCAGTGGCAATGTGTACGGGGTGCACATGCACCCCTTGAGCACTAGTGCACCCCCCAACAGGCAGCATTCCCTGCTTAGGTGACAGGTGGGGGGGCAGGCAGGAGTGCTGGTGCTCCCCCCCCCCCAAGAGTGCTGGCTGGGGTGTGGGGGCACCAGGAGAAGCGTTGCTGGCACTTCTAGGTTGGTGCGATCAGCTGTGGGGGACCCTGACACACCCCCCTGCCCCCGGTTGCTGCCTCTCCTAACTCAGGAGGTACCAGTTGCCCATGTCCTGGTTAGTTTTCACAGATGAAGTCTGAGAGAGATCTGAGTAAGAGAAGAGGCATTGGAAGACAGGACTGCATGGCCTTGCTCTCAGTTCATGTATGGAAGGTTATGCTTACAGCCATTCAAATAGAAAGTTATATAAATGAAAACTTCACTGCTGATTAAATTAGTACCCGAATTCAGAAATGTTGCCAATCCTATCTGTTTAGGGTCATAGAAAAAGACTTGGGTGAAAACATAAAAAGAAGAAATGGAACAAATTACTCCAAGAACAAGCTCCCCAGCCACAAAACAGCCATCAGAGGAACAACACCAACACCTTACAACATTCCAACCTCAGACTTGATAAAACTGAAAGCAGCAACCAACCCACAAATATTATCAATCTCTCCACACACATGCTTACCAAAACTGAAAAATCTGTCCTTTCTAAAGGCCTAAATTTCTGTCCAGAAAAATACCCTAATAAAATATTTCAATGTGGAGAACTAGAAGAATTCTTCCGACGCCTGGACCTCAAAGAATATTTCCACGACCAAACTGAACCCACTCCCAACAACAACTCATCCTCTGACAACATTCAGAAAAGGATCAATGCCAAAAAGCCCAAAAAAACATCAGGTTGGACCTCACAGTGGACAAAACCCTAACCTTGACCGCTACATTGACTGCTTCAGGGAAAGAATGAACAATGAAATAATCAGCAACACATGCCACCACAACAACCTCTCTCTACCAGAGAAAAAGGCCATAGAATCTCTAAGATCTAACCACTAAATAGTAATAAAACCATCAGATAAAGGAGCCATAGTCATCCTAAACCATGAGGATTACATAAAGGAAGCCAAGAGACAGCTCTCTGACACCACCTACTACAAAGAACTACAAGAAGATCCTACTCCCCTTTTCACCAAAAAACTCAACAATACCATCAAATCATTTCCATCAAGACTACAAGAAAAACTACAGACCTTGATCCCCCCCGCTACCTAACCCGGGGACTTTTTACATGCTCCCTAAAATCCACAAACAAGGGAACCCTGGCAGACCTATCATATCCAACCATGGGACCCTAACTGAGGAAATATCAGGTTTCGTTGAATCAATCCTAAAACCACTTGTCACCCACAGAGCAAGTTTTGTACAAGACACTACAGACTTTCTACGGAAAGTTAAAAACATAGACCACCTTCCCAGCAACACACTCCTAGCCACCATGGACCTTAACAGCCAACATCCCACACCAGGATGGCATCCAAGCCTGCCTTACGTATCTACAGGAACAAGATTACAACTCAGAATACAGGCCCAAAGATATTACTGACCTTATACACTTCATCCTCACACACAACAATTTCACTTTTAATAATCAACACTTCCTCCAGATGATGGGAACAGCTGTGGGCACTAAAATGGCCCCACAGTATGCCAACCTTTTTATGAGCCACCTGGAAGAAGACTTCCTCAAGAACTGCACCATCAAACCCTTGCTATACTTAAGATACATCGATGACATCTTCATCATTTGGACTGAAAACCTACAATCTCTGATTGAGTTCCATCAGAAATTCAACAGTCACCATCCCTCCATCCGACTTTCTTTAGAATACTCCAGCACCAACATCTCCTTTTTAGACGCAATGATCAGTATCCAGAAGGGTAAAATACAGACCACGGTATACAAGAAACCCACAGACCAACATACATATCTGCACAGAACCAGCAATCACCCAAAACACACCAGAAAAGCTGTGATATATAGCCAAGCCCTCAGATACCACCGCATCTGTACTGAAGAGAACACCCGGGATTGCCACCTCACCAATCTTAAAAAGGCTTTCACCCAACAAGGACACTCTTCCAGAGAGGTAGATCGCATGTTTGAAAGAGCCACCCGGATACCACGTGAAGAACTGCTGCAGTACAGAAGAAACCCCCCCACAAATTGCGCACTGCTGGTTATGACGTATCACCCCTCCCTTGAACCTGTACAGAAAATCGTCAAAAAATTGCAACCCATACTAGAAAGAGACCCTATTCTTAAAAAGATCTTCCCAGAGCCACCCATCCTAGCCTTCAAACAAGCACTGAACCTCGCCAACCTCATCACCAGAAGCAAACTTCCTCAAGCCCAGAACACACCAAAAGGATCCAGACCATGCCATGACAAGAAATGCAAAACCTGCTAACACATCTCCACCACCCCCACAATTACTACACCCCACAACAGAGCCATCAGCATCCCTGGATCTTACAGCTGCACCTCCAGAAATGTAATATAGCTCATCCAATGCACCAAATGCCCTGATGGAAAATACGTAGGAGAGCCCAAACAACAACTGCGCACCAGAATGAACGCATACTGGAAATCCATCAAAGACAGAAATACCCAATTACCGGTGGGGGCACATTTCTCACAGGAGGGCCACTCTCTTTCCAATCTCTCAGTCCTGATCCTCAAGGGAAATTTACACAACACTTCCCAGAGAGGAGCCTTTGAGCTCCATTTCATCAACCTCCTGGATACTAGAGATCATGGACTAAATATAGACATTGGATTTTTGATACATTATAATCTGCCTGGCAACTGACTCCCCAGCCCAGCCCAGCCCCTGGCTTCCTTACTTTTCATTCCATCCAGGAAGAGCACGCACCAACTGCTGAAACTTCCTTAGCCTGATGAAGGGTTTTTGAACTCAAAAGCTTGCTTAATAACTATTCTCCAACTATTTGGGTTGGTCTAATAAAAGATATCAAATTCACCCAAGGTACCTTGTCTGCCTGGGTGAAAACAAATTATTTGAGGGCTATAGAAGCAACCACAGCAGGGAAAATCTACCAATAAATAACTAAAGCATATGAGATGATCAAGCACCTATCAATGGTGGAACAGATAGAATACAGTCGCATCAGCCACAGTTCAGGCAGGTATTGCAGCACTTAGAATAAGAGGCAAAATAGGGCCTAACCAGGGCAACTCCTTCCCATTGCCACAGGCCTAAAGCTTCATAGGACAAGTCTCCCACTGAGGACACCAGGACCCACTCAGCATGTCTTCTCCCTGCAGCCATGCAGGCCTCAAAGAGGGAACTGTAGGCTGGAAAAAGCCAGGCAGCCTCTGAAACAGTAGGGCATAGCTATAGCAGGAACCAGTGGATGTTGATGATACCATTAAACTTCTTTCTGCAGTT
The DNA here is from genome assembly GCF_030867095.1 of Alligator mississippiensis. Taxonomy (NCBI): domain Eukaryota; kingdom Metazoa; phylum Chordata; order Crocodylia; family Alligatoridae; genus Alligator; species Alligator mississippiensis. The sequence goes on from NC_081828.1 coordinate 46,093,610, forward strand.
TTCACTTTGAACATCCACTCCCCTGTGCTAGTTGGAAGTTTGTATCAATTCCTCTCACCCATCCTGCTCAGGCTTCATTACATTGGACAAATCCAAAGATCCATCCAATTATAAACCTGTTGGACTAGCATGAGTTTTGTAGCCAATGGTACACAAGGGAACCAGGTAATTTAGCATTATATCCAGCTACCTTTGACTCCCAGTCTGAATGACCAAATACCCACTGACAGCTGGGTCAATCCAGGCTGGCCTTCAGCACCAGCCTAAACTGAGGTTTAAATTCATGCCTCTGAAGCCTTAGAGAGCTGCCTAAATTGCTCCACCAATATGCCGATACATATGCTAAAACTACCTTTAAATCCTAGTCTAGACAAGGCCAAAGGATTGGTGTGCTGGTGCATGCTGTTGGTTCTATATTTTAGGTTCAAAGTGACTGAGTAAACCACATCCTTATGTCCCAGCACTCTGTGGAACTGAAATAATATCAGAGAGATGAAAAAGTGTGTGAATAACCCAGACCTCCCACCGTGCCATGGTAATTCCTTTCAACATTCATTCTGCTATCCAAAATACTTGCACAAAATCACTCCCCTGAGTCACTTTACTATGCAACACAGAGGGCAATTAGTTTTAATGGTATTAAATATATCTCCTTATGATGCACAAGTTACACCATGAAAGCAAATTCAGGCTGTTGGGGAGGGAAAAACCTTTAATATATGGACCACCTGCCTTGCGTATGTAATTTTCACCCAGTCACCCGCACTCTGTTTAGACTAGTCTAGCAGCCCGTCCTAAACTCCCTGCTACTCTTCAATGCATGTGTGGGAGGCTGAACACAAAAGTCCCTGAGAGAGAAACTGGGGGAGGAAATTACTTCAATAAAGGCAGTTCGAGGAAGGTTGTACATATGCTTAGCACAGGAGGCACCTACTCCTCAAGCCCTTGAGAGCCCTAAATCACAAGTAGAATTAGTTTTTACAGCAGACTGAGGGGAACTGAGGCCAGAGGGCCTCTTCTGCTCCTGACTCTCAAGATTCACAGAGCTGCAGAAAAGCAAATAAAGGAAATGAATTATCAGGGGGAAGTTTGTACTCCAGCTCAGTCATCAACAGTATGAGGTCTGGTTTGGTTAGAAGTCCTGGGCAGGAGGCTGCGGGAAATGTATGTTACATGTAAGTTGCCTTCCCTTGGCTACAGCTCAAACCACAGCTGTGAATTTCCAATTCCCCTGAGTTGTATCAGACTGAACAAAACTAAGATCACAAAAATTTAATTATGGGCTATAGGTATCCTTGTGGGGAGAACATGGCTGATAATCAGGAACTCCTGAATCTTGCAAAAGCTAAAAAAGATCCAGTGACCAGAAGCTGAGGCTAGACAAATTCAAATGGGAAGTGAGGTCTGGATTTTGAACAGTAAGGAAAATGACACATTGGAACAACTTGCCTGAGGAAGTGGCAGATTCTCCACCACTCGCAATCTTGAAACTAAGACTGGTTTTCTTCCCCAAGCCAACACTTTGGAGACTGAGTACACATTCTGGAACTTGCTGCAGGAGTCACCAGGTGAAAATCATTCCTATGTCTGATTAAGGTTATATCTTGTAAGGGTTTCCCAATGCTGATGAGTTTACATCCCACTGTAATAAAGACAGCCACTTGCATCTCTGCCCTCTACTTCCCCTGCTGCTGATTCCCTTCACTACCTTTGCTGATGCCCCCTGTTATTGATTGGCCCTGTCCTATTTTCATGCTTCCTCCACTTTCAGGCCCTAGCAGGACGCATGCCCTACACTTTGGGAAACAGTACTGGGTTATTTAATGGCCCCTCCTGGCTTGAAAATAAGGGGAGAAATGGTCTTATTAATCTTGTAAACTGCTGCCTATGAGGCAACCTTAGCCATTTTAAGGTCTATATCCAGATAAGACCAATTGTGCAAACTAACAAAACAAGAGAAATGGAAGCAGGAGGTACTTTTTATACCAGTGTCTGAGGGAGTGCAAGGAAATGCGACTGCTTCAGCCTGGGACAAGTGGTAAAAGATGTGGAACTAACCTGCCATCCCATCAAAATGGACCCTGCTGACATATGGATGTGGAGAACTGAACCCCAAACAGAATTTGTAGTACTGGGCAGCTTCTTCTTTTGTCTGACAGATATGTGAAGAAGACATCCCTTTTTACATTTTAGCACCCGGGTTAAGCTTGTCAGACCCATATAGGGTCACTGAACTGACAAAATCCACTGTGCTGTCGTATAATTAAGGGTTGCATTCTAGCAATCAAGCTTAGATTGTAGATCATAGCAGTAAATGGAAACTTTGTCAAACGGTCAGGCTGCAGGATGTGTCTTTTGTATACACTGGGCATGTCTACACAGGAACTTAAGTGGGCTTAAATTTAATGTGCATTAAGCATTTTTTGGCAGGTATCTACACATGGTGGGACTTGGGACTAACTTTAGTCCCAGGTCAGTCCAGCCCTGCTATGTGCCCTGTGGCCACCAGGGGGAGCTCCAGCCTTCAGCCATATGGCTGCCAGCGCTTGGCAGCCATCTTGAAAGCACACCCTCCATGCTGTGACCCTTGGGATGATATTTCCTGTGTCAGAGCAGCAGCATGGCAGAGACACAGGCAGCACATGCCTGCTCTGCTCCTGCCACAGCTGCACTCCCCAGCTCTGGCTGCCCCAGCTCCTGGCCCTGGCAGCCAGGGACAGGGCCTGCTGCTCCTCAGGGCTGCCGCAGCTGTCCTACTTACCTGCTGGTGTTCCAAGCACCTGTTGCTCAGCCACCTTGAGCCACCTGACTGCGCCACTCGCTTCTCCCACCTGCTCCGGCCACCTCCTGGACAACTGGTATGTGGCCTTTTGGAGCTGCTGTGCAGCCGCTCCCACCAGCTCTGGCAACCACGGGCTCCAGGACACCACCACCGGGACTGCCGTCGCCCTCCCATCCCACCAGCCCTGCTGCCTCTGGACCCACTGCACCAGCAAGCACAGGTGGCAGTGTGTCATGCTGCAGCAATGAGACAATAACCAACGGATCAACATGTTCTGGATGACTTGGGCCACCTTTGAAGACCTGCTGCGTCAGCTCTGGCCCCACCTGGAGCGCCAAGATACAGAGAAGCACCTGGCTGTCCCTGCCAACACCCGCCTGCCCTGCCACCCACACCCCTCCCTATTTACCCCCAAGCACCACTTCAGGACACATGCGTTTGTAATGAAAACCTTTATTCCCCTCACAACCCCCACCCCCATCCCCCTACCCTCTCCCCTCAACCAACAGGCTAGTCATAGCCACCTAGTGTGCCTGGAAGACCTTAGCCTTCACATGACGTTGCACCATCCAGGAGTGGCCTTGTGCATGCATCCCAGCTGAAATGGTCTCATAAATGTGGGCATTCAAGCATGCGCCCCACACAAACTGCCTCTGGACGTTGGCCCTACCCCAGAGCACCACAAGGTCACACACCTCTTCCTGGGTCCAGTTGGGGCCCTGGGCACTTGGAATGGGCATAGGCACACAGGTGGGGCCAGGGCTCGATGGGGACGATGTACTAGACGTGCTCCCCACACTGGCTCTGTGGGTCCCTGCATGGCTGTCCCTGCGATGCCAGCCCTGGAGGTTGTTGGCTTAGAAACTGGTATTTAAAGGTTTGTTTTGGGGAATTTGCTTATATATATCTATATATCTGGGCCACTTAGCCACATCCCCTACAGGCCCAGGGCTTATGCTCCCCCAGTCATTACTGCCAGATACCCAGTCTTATGACATGCCACAGTCTTTCTTCTGAAACTGGCCAAGTTTGCAATTGACACCAAGTTATGGGGAAGCGTGGTCACACTGGAAGATAAGCTACAGTTACATGCAAACCTAGACAGGCTGGCAAATTGGGCAGATCAGAACCTGATGAAGTTCAATGCTGAGAAATGTAAAGTGCTCCACCTCGGGATGAGCAACCCCCAACATGTCTGCAGGCTTGGCGGCACCAAACTGACCAGTACCACGAATGAAAGGGACCTGGGGTAATAATAGACCACAATATGAATGAGCCAGCAGTGCGATGCTGTAGCTAGTAGGGCAAATAATACTCTGGCATTCATCAATTGATGCATCTCCAGCAAAGCCAAGGAGGTGATTCTTCCACTCTACTCAGCACTGGTGAGACCACAGCTGGAGTACTGCACTTTAACAAGGACGTGGACAAGCTTGAGAGAGTCCAAAGTAGTGCCACCTGCATGATCAGTCTTAAAGGGCAAGTCATACGAGGAAAGGCTGTGGGATCTGGGACTCTTCAGCCTAGGGAAAAGGAAAGCTGCGAGGGGACCTAGTAGCAGCTTACCACTACACTAGGGGAGTACATCAAGGACTCGGTGAGCAACTGTTCACCAGGGCCCCCGAGGGGAAAACCAGAAGTAATGGCCACAAACTCCTGGAAGATGGAGTCAAGCTCAACATTAGGAAAAACTTCAGTCAGGGTGTGCAGACTGTGGAATAAACTTCCTCCAGAGGTGGTGCAATCGCCTACCCTGGAAATCTTCAAGAGGAGACTAGACAGTCACCTTGCTGAGGTCACCTGACCCCAGTTATCTTTCCTGCTTGGTGCAGGGGCCTGGACCTGATGATCTTCTGAGGTTCCTTCCGGCCTTGCTATCTATGAAACATTTTTGGGCTCCAGACCCTCTGAACTGTTTGCCCCTGCCACACCCCAGTGGCCTCCAGTCCTCCGGTTTAAACATAAAAGCATGACCATCTGCTCCCAAAATATGAAGTTCATCAAAGCACAAGGCATCCCTGTTGGGGTTAACCTCACCCCACAGTAACACCAATATACAGGTTAGAATTACTTAACTCTCATTGCTCCAGGTGGAGGGTTCCTTCCGCCCTTCTGAGGTGCAGTCCTTCCACTGTAAGCAGCCTGGGCAGGCGCTTCCCTGGAGCTCTGCCTTCTCTGGCTCCTGCGGCTGGACTGCCCCTCCTGGGCCTGGGTTTTTGAGTAGGGACCTACTTAAATTGCAGCAGGACAAAGGGTTTTTCATGGCAGCCCCACCCCTCGGTGCTGGTTGGCAGAGAGGCCCCGGGAGGAGGAGGAATGACAGGGTGGCCCTCATCTTGAGTGCTGGATGCCCTTTGTGCCACCCCACCCATTAGCACTGATTAGCAGAGAGGCCCTAGTGGTGGGGCAGGGAGGGAAAGGGGGCAGCCACTATCTTGTCTGCTGCCCCACCAGCTGCCACCTTCCTCTCCGGGCAGTGAGGACTGCTGGTTCCCACGGGGGAGCCAGCTTTTTGTTGATGTTGTTGATTTTGTAGATAATCCCTGATTTTGCAGTTTCCATAAAATTCACAAAACTGTGAATTAAGTAGGTCCCTACTTATGAGCCTCTCCTTGAGTCACCTGACCCTTTATCTCTGCCCCAAGCCTGCCAATCATTACTCACACCTGGGGCAGGTTGCCATTTTATTTAAGCCTCTCTGCCATTATGAGTCCGTTCAGAGGGGCTGGGCTGGCTGGGGGACCCTGGGCTTCTTCCCCCTCTCAGTAATGGGGCAGGGGACCCACTACAGATGCCCAGAGCAACAGGATTTCAATGCCAACTAAACTCTTTTGTGTCCATCGTAACAGGAATATATACATAACCAGTCACAGGGTGGCCATTATAGAGGACAGTCCAGTTGTTCTCTGTCCTCTATTGATATGAAACTGGACACCTTTATGTTCTCAATTTTTTTTCTTGAAGAGAAAAATAGAGGACATAAAGCCGCTGGGTTTCGTGTCAACAGAGGACAGAGTAGCAGGAAACCAGAATGTCCTCTATGATGGCCACTCTAGCCACAGTACACATACAACTGATTTCTTACAAATAAGCTCTCACACAGTCTGATCTGTAGCCTCAGGCAGCCAAATCTTCCGTACCTACTTATAAAATTGGGGATTCATTGACAAAATGGTATCTGGGGGGTGAATTCTGTGCGTCACAAAGTCCTAGTTCAGGTCCTAATGCTGTCCCGGGTACATCTGCTGGGCTCGTGCACTGTTGGCAGCTACGTACCAGATCTATGTATTTTGTATTTGTAACGTTCCACTTTCTGCTGAGTTTGTTTCGGGGCTTGCTGCTATTTCCAGTGCCTGAGTAAGGGGGTACATGTACAACCAGGACACCTGCATTTGGACGATTGGACCTCAGAGAATGAATGACTCTGTGGCTGGACTGTTAGCTTGGAAGATCCAGGTTCAATTCCCTGCTCTGCCATAAGCTTCCTGGGAAAGTCTGTTATGGGCAGATTTGCAAGGGGGACTTAAGTACCTAGGTCTGATCTTTAAGGGAATATCCATTGGCAGGCCTCTGGCCTAACTTTCTATGGGCCTGTCCTCCCTCAGTATCGATGTTTCCATGGATCACAGTACAAAGGTCCCTAAGTTTCTGCTGCTTCCCCAGGCTTTGAAGTCCTAGCAGCACTGAGCTGCTTCACCACACCTGACCTCCCCATGCCTTGAATGACAAAGTGGGCATGCCTTACTCTCCCCTCTTGGTGCCCTAATTAAGAGGCTGAAAGCCAGTGGATCTAAACCCCATTGGACTGGAAACACTCCTTCCCCTATTCAACACGTGGCATCCCTCCATACCTTTTGTGAACTGGGTGGGTACCCCATTTCAAAACCTAACATATGCTTGCAGAGGAGCTGGGCAGTGGCCGTGGGAGATCAGCCAGGTAAAGCCTGGGCCCCGGCTTCTCTCAGTCCTCAAACCTCTCGGGTTCAAGTTTCCCCTCACAAAGTGCCAGCTTTTGGTTTTCACCCTGGTTTTTTGACTCCATAAAAAAAGTAACAGAGCAACATGTGTGCTGCAGAGAGCTCAGGAAGCCCGTGCCGGGGCGCAGCGCTCGTTTGAGACCTCCAGGCTTATCGCGTTTGCCCACCACATGGAGCTAACACCACTTGGCACCCTGTGGCGCCCTTGCAAGCATCTCCAGGCAACCCCAGTTGAGGTTCCCCGGTTGAGGATCGCCACGATAGGCCCCCCTGCCCTGGGGCAGGGGGTGCTCTGGACGCCGCCTGCTGCAGCTGTTCCTTTCTGCGCCCACTGCATGGCAGAAGAGCTGCTGCGCTTTGCCCAAGGCCCTGTGCACGCAGGGAGCAGGAGGGCCTGGGCCTGGGCACCGCAGGGACTAGCCCGAGAGTCTCCCACGTGCCACCCACGGGGACTGGGGCCCTTCGCAACATCAACCCCCGCGGCTGAGCCCCACTCCAAAATGGCCGCCACAACCTCAGCCGCGGACTGGAATCGTCACTTCCTGGCAGCAAGCCTGCCCCCCCTCCGACTCCCTGCCCTCGTCCAAGATGGCTGCGGCCGCTCCGTCAGTCGAGGAGGCGCTCTATCCGCCGGCGCCGCGCCTCTGTGGTGATCCGGAGACCGGAAGCGGCAGTCGACGGCGGCGCGGCGGGGAGGCGGCTTGGGGCCAAGGCCGGAGGTGAGACACGAGACCTTCCCCCTCCTCCCCCCCCAGGGCGGCGGGGCAGGCAGGTGAGCGGCCGAGGCGGTTACAGGGGGACGCTGCGGGCAGCTCCTCGCTGAGGGGCCGGAGCGGGGTGAGGCGGCGCCGGCCGGGGGTGGGGGGAGACCAGCGGGTTTAGCCTCGCTGGGCCGCGGCCGCCCCTCAGAGACGCGCCCCGCCCCGCCCCGCCCCCCCCTTCTTTTTTAGCCCTTGGGGACAGCAGCGCGGCCATGTTTGCTCTGGCAGAGAGCTCGGGGTTCAGACAGCCCCGGCGGGGGCGGCCTTCGGGGCTGGGGCTGGTGTTTTGTTAACTCTGTGGTTGGCTTCTGACACCCCGGGTTCCTGTCCCGCACGCCAACCGCAGTCGGAGAGAACCGGGACCCCAGGAGGCCACGTCTAGTCCAACCCCTGCTCGCAGCAGGACCAGCCTCAACTAGAGCATCCCAGCCACGGCTTTGTCCAGCTGGGTCTTAAAAACCTCCAAGGATGGAGCTTCCCCCACCGCTCCGGCTTGCCTGCTCAGTGTTTTACCACCCTCCTGGTGAGAGAGTTTTCCTAACGGCCAACCTCAACTTCACCTGCTGCCACCTGAGCCCGTTGCTCCTTGTTCTGTCATCTGCCCCCACTGAGAACAGTCCGGCTCCATCCTCATTTGAGCCTCCCCCTCCAGGTCGCCGGCGCGGTGACCCCAGCAGTGCCCTCCTGGGAGGGCCTCGGGGCACCCAGGGTGAGAATCGCTGCTTCAGGCAGAGTAGATCTGAAGTGCTCTTTCGTGGAGAAGCAGGGCTGGAAGGGACCTGCAGAGGTCACCCCCACCTGAGGCAGCTTCTGCCCTGTCCAAGCCACCCTCTCCAGCACGCAATCTAATCTCTGCAGAAGACTGCCGTGGACTCTGACATGACACAGACCTAATACCTTATTCCTTGGATCAAGGGAGGTAATTGTATGCACCAACTGACCCCTTCTCCCCCCCCCCCCCCCCAAAAAAAAAAAAAAAAGAAACCCACCATATACTTCCTGAGCTTTTTTGGTCATGAGGCCATGTTGGTGCTCAGTCAGAGGAGAGACTAGTGGCGGGGAGGTGAGGTGAGGTGTGGTGTGTGCATCCTGCTGTATCAACTCATGGGGAGGATTCGTTTTGGGGGTGGGGTGGGGTGAGGAAATAAAAGAGCCACGCAGAAGCTAAAAATGCAAAGAAATGAGTTCACAGGTGACCCCTCCCACCAAAACAGGGAGATGTTCAAGGGTATCAATGTTTGTAATGGGTTGATGATGGGGGAGCTGTAGGCTGTTAGTGGCAGATCACTTGAAAAACCAATTTCTTTAACACTTATGAAAGTTACAGGCTTGTCTGTCTCAAACTCTCTCCATGGTGGTGTGCTGAGTACATGAAATGTCTTTGTTGCTCTCAAGTGGCAAGCAGCCTGTATAATCCACATTGATCTTGGATCTGTGCTGTGTGAAGTATCTAGATGTACTGTGGGGAACTGGTCAGCTGTTACGCTGACTGACCGGTATCCACGGTCCCCAAGTCTCTGAAGTTCTGGAACCTGCACTGCTTACGGAAGGAAACGGCCAATATGTCAATCCACGGTCGTTCCCACACCAGGGGTGTTGTTCAGGCACCAGTTATGGATCTGTGAGTTATCTGGGTCACCACTAGCTGGGCTAATGTGTTACCTCTTATACATATATTTACTCCAAGACTCATCAGGTCCAGCATCCTGACATCGGGGGAAGATCTAAGACAGGATTCCAGTTTTCTGTGCTAGGTAATAACTCAAAAGTATAGACACAGAAACCAGACCAATCAGAATTAAGTGTTAATATCAGGGTTAATATCAAAGTAGGCCAGTTAATAGGTTGATTCAACAGTATTGCATAAACCAACAGTTTTTCATGAGCTGACTCTAATCTACAAGGGCAGCTGTCTTGTATAGCTATTAACTCCACAACTAACAGACCATTATCAATTTCAATACCAGCTGATATATTTTTCAGCCAAACTACTGCTATGGGGAGGGTCAGATCACACTCAGGTTGAAGCTAAAATCAGAACTATAGTTCTGATTTTAAGTAAGGCAGTATGCTCAAATTACTTCTGGTAAGGTAAGAGTCTGTCTTTCCCTGCATCCCCTTATCCAGGATTATCTAAAACATTCCAAGTCAGTGTGATATAGTTTGTTATATGTCATATTCAGATAACAAATTTAAGTGAAAATAACCTGATTTCTCAGGATTAAACATACCAGGCTGACCCATGTAATACATGTGTGCTCTTTTAGGTAGAAAAGTTGTTTAACTGAGGACTCTCTTCAGTACTTGATTAACTATTTTATAGGCACCATCTCATCTTTGAGTTATATTAGAAAAGAAGACCAAAAAAGGGTGATATTGGTATAGAATAGTTTGGTGGTTTTATCACTTTTAGGTAGCTGATATGTGGTTGAAAAGATTAGCTTCTTGGCTTGATTATTTGAACATTGACAGATTGCTGATTCATCAGAGATCAGATGCTTGAAAATGTTGATTTGTAGAGATGTGTGTGTTGCTAGACCTCTCAGCCCTTGGTAGCCAGCTGCAAGGGTGGGAGAAGCTGAGGCCTTTTTTGTTAGGGCTGGTGGCATGATGTAGCCAAAGGCTAGGAGCTATTGCAGGCAAAAAAGCCTGAGCAGCTAGAAATGGGTTGGCTTTTCTTCCTTATGCTCTGGCTAGTTTCTTCCCTTTGGAACTTATTGGGAGTCCCGTGTTAAAACAAAATGAGATGGGCTTATTCAGAGGTCACTGGCATAATCCAGCAAGGCCCAAGTGGTTTGCCTTTATGTAAAAGAAGAACCTCCTCATTTCCATAGTTGCGGGCTTTCAAACTCCATAGATTGTTGCAGTCAAGAGGCCTATGAGTTTGATGAATGGTCATGGGTAGGGATCTACCAAATTCATGGCGGAAATCAGCTACATAGCAGCACCTTCAATTTTGCAGGTTCCCCCATGTGCCCCCTACCCCCCCCCCCCCAGCTGATTAGCACAGGGGCAAGTCAGTCCCAAGAACCAGGCCCTCTCAGCCAGTCTGCAGCTGGGGGCGCGGGTCAGGTCAGGGGAACCTGCAAGATTAAAGGAGCTGCCACGCAGCCCACTTCCACCATGAATCTAGTAGGTCTCCAGTCATGGGTCAATTCACAAACATCTCAGCCATCCTTAAAAGTCCTAACCCACAGGTAATTAAAAAAAAACAACACATAAGGTTGAAACTTACAAAGGTTAAAACTGAAATTGTAGGAAAATGCCAATTACACTTTCACTCAAACATGAATATAGGAAGGCAGTAGTTCATGTTCTGCAAACAGGTATGTTCAAGTTCTTTTAAGTTTACCACTTGTTGACTTAACTTCGAACAACATTTGTGACCCAGGTGAAAGTTTAGATTTTGCTCTAGTCAGAGCACAGCAAAAAGTCTTCCTTTCAAAATCAGTGTTTGGAGGCCTGTGTGCCTTAGACTGGTTAAACCCTTATGTGCCACCCCATGTCACCGTGGGTTTAGTATGTACAATGTAGCTTACAGAAAAATATTTTTTTAGTGTTGTAAAATGTTACATTCTTTTTATTGCAACTAATCCCGCCCCCCCCCCGCCCTTCTGTTTTTCTTTAGTTACCATTCATTCCTCTGTAGCTGCCTCTGAGCAGTGTGTGAAGACAAAATTGACCCGAAATAGAGCCTTTGTTGGGAAAAGTGGCATATAAATCCAATAAATAAATAATGTATGGAATATCTTGGTACCCATAGTCACTATGCAAGGACTGAGTCCCATTGGGAAGCTGAGCATCTGTTTTTAGGTGCACGTATATCCTTCCATCTGATTTTTAGTGTAGGATACCACGAGATACTGGTCAATGCACATTATGTGCCTGGGTCTTGGGAACATTATTTTTCTGTTTTGAGGATGTGTAGGGAAGGGAACACAAGCCAGCCTATACATATATTAATCATTTACAAATATAAATGTTATACATATTTTCCTGGGAACTGGGCTTAGGCTATCGTGTACATGGGACAGCTTTATTTTGACTTGGGCTCTTATGACCTAAGCATGAGAATTACTAGGATAGAGAACTTTATCTCCTTATCTGTCATTGTCTCCACTTACCAACAACCTGTGAGCTTACTTTTGGCTAAAACTGTTATGTTCATGCTAGAAGCCAGAGAATTGTATCAAATTTCTGTTACCAATATTCTTCAATATCTTTGAAGTCTAGATATGTGTATCATGGACACAAATATGTAACAAGTTACTAAGAGTCTTCAGGTATATGCATGCAGATTAACTTTATTATTCATTGTTATTTTGCCTTTAACAAATCAAATATGAGATGGAAAAAATTGAAAATGTGTGCATTTTTTAAGCAAATATCTTGTTTTAAAGGGACACTGAGTTTGGCCTAAATGACTCAAGTGCCCTATTTAAAGGAATTTTTATTTTCTACCTGTGGGACTTTTTACCAGCTTTCATTTTCCCTGAGCCTGAGGAAGGGCGTGTGTGCCTGAAACCTTGCAGAAAAAGATGATTTTTTTGTGATTTCTTAGTTGGTCTAATAAAAGGTATCATCTCTGAACCAGAAGTTCTTGAATTTTGCATTTCTATTTAAAGAAACAATTTCCTGTTTGATACTGTATTTCCTGTGTTTCTGGAGGAATTCTTTTCACTGTACAAATGGTCTGAAATGTGGCCCCTTTCTGCATATAAAAAGTGGCCTCTCAGTCTACCTCCCCGGTACTTTTTTCAGCTGACTTGTAAAAGCTGAAGATTGTGTTGCACTGAGAAAAACAGTTGAAATGGGCTATGTTCCAGTCTTCCAAGGGACACTGATAGTTCAGTCTGTATGTTAAAATGGTTACATCTCAGCAAGAAGTATATACAGAATTCTGTCTCTGTTCTTTATAAAAAAAACAGATCAGGCAGTTCTGTGTAAGACCTGGACTTTGAGCTGCCTTGCAAGTAAGGCAACAGATTGTTATTTCTTCATGACGGTTTCACGGTTTGCAAACATCCACTTTGCAAAGTGTGAAACAGTCATGAAGAAATAACAATCTGTTGCCTTATTTGTGAGCCAGCATTTCTGTTTAGTTTTAGAGAAAGATCAAGATCAAAAGCTGAACATTTTGTAAAGGAAATGACATGCTTGCAAAAACATTCCACTTGGTATCTCAGGAGACTGAGGCCTTTAGCTATTCAACAGCTAAAGCACCAGCAGCTAAAAGCAATCTAAAGCACAAGACCCCAATAATGTTTCCATCCTCTTCCATAGAGTACGAGGCTATTTCAATCCTTGTTTTCTGTCCAGAAAAATATAGGACACTAGTGATGGTGATTTGTCTCACAGATACTTGCCATGAGCTCTACAGCTACCTGACAGTGGAAATTTCAGTCACCACATCTGTGTCTGGTTTAAGAAGAGGTAAACCACTCCACGACCCTTGGGTCATCTATGTCTCTTGATCTAAGTATTTCACTAGGTAAAGTTATAATGAGAATTAGGAGCCATAATGGCCTATTTTCCTTAAGGTGTTGTACAGGCAAATTTCACTGGTGTTGCATAATATACTTGGTATAACTGGGCAAAATTCACCTCCACTGCTGCTCAGCCACACCAGGTGCATCCAATGGAACAGCAGGTGCAGGAGTCGCTAGAGCTGGCCTGTTGGGATTAAATAAGTTTGAAAAAATCTCTCTTTACCTGCAGGCCTGTTTGCTAGCACAGGTGAACCTCCACAACGGCCTGATTTTGCAAGTGATGGGCTCGGAGAACAGCGCTTTAAAGAACAACACACTAGAAAAACAGCCATTTACTTTACCAAGCGGACTCAAAATTTACCCAGCTGTGCTGCAACATGGCAAGCTTGCCTCAGTCTTTGTGTATGAAAGAGAAAATGAAGACAAGGTTAATAAAGCTGCCAAGGTACTGTAATGAAAGTGGCCATTCTAAGTAATAGGGTCCTTTCTAATTATTCTCTCCACTTTTTCTAATACTGGAATGTCATCAAAGCCATGTGGGAGGAAGGGAAAAAGGCTGATTCCCAGAATTGTTGAAGATCTTATTTATAGGGAGTGGGACATGTAGACCAGTCCCTCAAATATGGGTTTTGGTTTAGTTTTCTTTATATGAGTAGAAAGTTTCTGTGGTATGATAAAAGCACAAATAGACCAGCAAATGGAAGAGCGTGAATCCTGGATACTGAGTAGTTGAGGTTCAGGCCTAGAAGTTAGAATTCTCTGCAGCAAGTGGAGTGTTTACCCACACCTCCTTAATGTATTTTTAACTAGAAGTATCAGCTAATGTCAAAACCAAGGCTGTCCACCAAGCCCCCTGTCCATACATCATGTCACAGGTATAGACTTTGTTTCTTCCTTGGTTTTTTTTGTTTGTTTGTTTTTTTTTTGGAAGCACCTGAAAACCTTGCGCCACCCTTGCCTTCTACGCTTCCTCTCTTGCACTGTGGAAATAGATGGAATACACCTGGTGACAGAGCGGGTAAAACCTTTGGCGGTAATTCTGAAGTTACTCTCATCTGCCGAGATCTGCGCAGGGATTTATGACATATTGCTGGCTCTTGTCTTTCTCCATGAAAGGGTAAGTTCCCAGTAGCAGTAGACACAAGAGTGAGCTTTGGTTCTCAGTGGAGATTGGAAGTAAAGGTGATGGGCAGTATTTGGTCAGTGGTCTTATCCATATGAGACCTTAACTCTCATTTCATGTTCCCCTATTGTATTTGATTCCCTGTAACATGGCAGGAGCAGTAGATATCACAAACTAAGAGAAAGGAGTAGTTCATATCATTTGACCCCTGCAGTTCCAGGCTGCCTTTACATAGCATGAATTGATTCTTTAACAGTTTTGTGAGTCAATGGCTGCTTAAAACAACTTAATTGAAGAGTCAAAAAGAAAGGAAGAGAATTATAATCCCATGATCTCATAGCCTGAGATCCCATGACTGGTCAGAACCATGAACAAGTGATGTTATGTTGTTGGGAAAACTGAGATTCCCAAACTAACACATTTTCTTAACTGTCCTTGTGATGCATGAGATACTGGGCTCTGTTACTTCTCCCTTGGTCCAGTCCTGCTTTTTAGCACATGGCAGGAGTGACTACAGCAAATACCAGGAGCTTTAGCAGTATAATTTTCAGTCCCTGTGTTTGAATTTAGGGTCTCTTCTTCATCTTAATTATTCTAAAAGGACTGTGAAGGTTAAACCTGGATTTATTTAAAGCTTGGCCTTCATGTGTGGTGCCCAGAGTTTGTCTATTAAAAAAAACAAAACAAAAACCAAAAAAAACTTTATAGGATAAAAATTGAATTGTATGCTTTTGGCAGCTTTTCCTTGGATCCTCATGACACCTAATTAGTGCTAACGAGAATTATATGCCTTCTGCTATCCCCAGGTCTATTGTTTGTTTTATATTTTAGGGAAACCTAACGCATAACAATGTCTGTTTATCATCCGTGTTTGTAAGTGAGGATGGGCACTGGAAACTAGGAGGAATGGAAACAGTATGTAACCTTAATGAAGCTACTCCAGAGGTAAGAGCCAAACAAATAATACTCTCCAGTGTCCAGGAGAAGGGCTTCCTGATTACTGGGTTTTCACCTTGATAAAAAGCTAGCTGCCAGAATTTGGTATTACGCGAGTCGGCGCCTTTTCCCATTCCAGGATCTGAAGCTTGTTCAAAGGGCACAGTTACCACCATGTCAGGGTAAATGCAGAAACTAATTCACCATTAGCTAGGCCAGTGGTCACCAACGAGTCGATCCTGGTTGATCAGGCAGCCCCTGATGGTCTATCTCAGTCTGGGGCGCTAGCCGCACCCCAAACTGAGATAGACTGTCAGAGGCTCTGTGATCGGGAGTGGCTGGGGTGCAGTCTGGGAGCGGTAGGAAGTAGGAGTGACAGGATGCACGTGATAGGGCTGAGCCATGCCCCCTGCTGCCAGGGCTGGGCCGGGTGAGTGGGAGAATCCCCCACCAAAACCCGTACCACCAAGTGAGTGGGGCCCCAGCCAGGGGTGAGTCAGAGCCCAGGCGGCTCATCCAGGTGTGCGGGGGGGCTCCTGCCACTGCACACACCTAGGCAGAACCCCAGGGGGCACATCCCCCCCCCGATCGGTGTGCGCGGCAAGGCAGCTGCCACTGCAGGACTCGGGGCACAAAACCCAGTGCACCGGCAACCATCTTGCCTTATGCACAGATTGGGGTGCATGTGCCTGCGCAGCCCCCCCCCCCGTGCACCTGGACAAGCCACCCAGGCTCTGACCCTCCCCCAGCCCAGCCTGGCCAGGGCCCCACTCCCTCCCTCACTTCGGGGGCCTCGATCTGCCCCTCCCCCCCGCCTCCCCACTGACCTGCTGGAGGGTGCTGGGGCCAGGTAGGTCCTGGATTGCCCTTTGCTTGAAAAAGTGATCTTCACCTAAAAAGATTGGAGACTACTGAGCTAGGCAACTAGTCTTTCAGGGGAGAGCTGGCTGCAAAGAGGTGTTGGGGTTGGAGAGGATAAGGTGGGAGCCTCACTGGGACTGATCTGTCAATTACTTTTGGCTAGTAAAGGTGTTTAATATGAAATAGAATGATTTCTTCCTTAAAACAAGCAGAGAAATAAAACCATTTTAAGGGGGCATTGGATCTCCCTGCTTGGCATCTCATTGGATTTTAATGTTGAGGAATGCTTATCTTGAATTTTGCTATATGTTGTGCAGAGTCAGAGGCATGACTTAAATACATGGGTGCTTGCTACCTTTCATCTTACAGGATCTGGGAATTCATAATTTTTTTTCATATAGCATTACTGATATATTATCATCTCCGAGAAGGGAGCAGCAAGGCAGACATTGTGGTTGCACATTTCAAAAAGTATTTTGATCAAGAGCATTGGGGTAAAATCTTTTATTAAAGGACCATGGGTATTTTTTCAAGTCCAAACAAAACATTCAAAGATTTAACGTATTTACTTGAAACCAAGATAACTCTGAATTTAAGATTCACACCCCGCCGTGCCCCCCCCCCCCCGGATAATTAGATTCTATATATGGAAAATGCTATACATTTGCAAAATTTTTCCACATATAGAAACTAATTATTGGAAGATTGTCTTACATTTTTCCTCACTACCACTACAGCAGGGAAAGCATTGACGGGGGTCAGATGGTAGGGGCAGCAGTAGAGGAGCTGTGGTAAGGGGCAGGTGGTGGGAGAAGCATTTGGGGAGCAATGGATAAGGCGAACAGCTTGTTCTCTGCTGTCTGTCCCTGTCCCTCACGTGCACACACTTTCCGCCTCCTCTCCTCTCCCCCCCCCCCCCCCAAAAAAAAAAAAACATCCTCAGGCTCTTCTGTCTCCTTCCCCCTGCTGCAGCCTCTGTTCCCTGTCTGTCCCTCCTCCCCCCCCCCCCCCCCCCCCCGTCTTCCTTCAGCACTGGCAGGTTGTATCCCTGCTCCAGCCTGGGGCATGAAACAGCCTCAGCCTGGCCCTGAGTCTGTGGCCAGGGGAGAGGCAGTGGGATGCAGAAGTGGCAGGGGGGCAAGCAACAGCTGTGGCTCCACCCCTAACCTGGGATTAGGGTCAGGGTTGGGACTACAGCCAGAGCCACAGGAGCAGCCTGGCTTCCTGCTTCCTTCTAAGATGAAGGAGTTTTTCCTGTCACATTTAAATGTGGTGGAGGGGAGTGGAAATCTCGTGTTGAAATCAAATAAATACCATAAATCTGAAGGGCTAAACTGTCTGGTAAAATGCAGTTTCTCCAGGGCTTCTTGGCATTTTACACACAGTGTTTAGATACTTGAAAGTTCCCCACTGGCTTAGGTGAAGCATAGCTACTTCTTGACTTTGAGGTGGAAGGAGAATCTTGTGCTATACATTCAGCTAGTCTCAGCTGGCCTTGGCATATGTGACCTGCAGTGGAGGAGGCAGTTAATAAGTAAAAAAAAAGCAGTCATAGCTACTAGGTTTCATCTTCTACATCCTGGCGCCAATTTGTGAATCTGGATAAGTGATTAGGACAAAACATTTATCATGAAGTTTTCTTTTTTACCTTTCTAGTTCCTGTGTGATATCAAGTCAGTGAGAGACCAGGCAGGCATCCCTCCTGAAGAGATGGTAAGTAACCCTGCTGTGTTACAGGTTTAGCAAAAGATTCTGTTCTTGCTAGAGTGTTCTTTATGGAGGATGATTAAACACAGAAGTTCAGAAAATATTTTTCATCTATATATAATATGTAGGATCTCTATTTTAATATAAATCTAAAGAAATAATATACACACTATTTTGTTAGATTTATGTTAAATAGAAGTCCTCCAGTCTATATGCTTAGGTGTGGAGGGTATGTCCACCTAGGTAACTCCAGAATAAAGTCTGTTATTCTATCCTGATCTTGGGTATTGTTAAAAGGGGGAAGGGAGGTGTCTTAACAGAATTAGCCAGGAACAGAGCAAGAGCCCTAACAGCGAATAATCTGGTTGCTCTGTCCCAGCCCATATTTTTAAATAAGCAATGCTCAGTGCTTTGCAACCCCTGTTGATATGCTTTCTTTTTTTTTTTTAATATGCCTTCCATGCAACTCCATTTTTAAAAAGGTGACATAGTTGCTCTATACTTTCTCTTTCTTGTTAAGTAAATGTAAAATGCCTTTTCCCAAATAAGTACTCACAACTGATCAGTTTTGCAGTTGCAGGGAAGGGCAATATGGGATTGAATTTAGGCTTCAGGCCCTGTGCGTTCAAGTTTTGATGCTGTTTTTCTTTTCTACCTACTTTGTATTCAACTGGATTTATGTGGAATGTGATAGAATGTCTTTGTATTGGTTCAGGAACTACTTTCAGAGGGCGTCTACATGTGCGCTTTACTGTGGAGTTGACTAATTAACTCCACACTAAAGTGTCACCATCTGCATATGCAGTGCTATTAGGCCAGAGCAAACTAATTAACTCTGCCTTGGTACTTGTGTCAGTCAGTATTATCCTGTCCTATGGTGGAGTTTAATGCACCACAGTGTATGTGTAGACAGTGACCAGGGCTGGCTGGGGCACAAGGATGTTACAGTGCAGGGACTGGCTGCCAGCTAGCCCTGCACTCTTGTGCCCCAGCCAGTCAGTCCCTCTGCAGCACATTCAGCTGGGGCAGAGCAGCTCCAGGCTGGCAGGCTGACCCCCCACCAGTCCTTCTGCCAGCTGGGGAACTGTGCCACCCTGGCTTTATGTGCTGCAGTCCCAGGCACACACTTAAACGCTGAACCCAGGAGCAAGAAGCTCTGGTGCAAGCTGCACCGGAGCTTATTTAGCCGTGCTAATTGCACATGCCATCATGCCCTCAGTCTCCTAGGTTGATCCCATGTTTGGCAGATTTTAACTAAAAAAACCCAACAAAAAAACCCAAACTTTCTCCCACCGTCTTCTCTCTCCTTGCCTAGGTTTTGTTTTGTTTCCATAGAGTGCATGTGTTAAATAAATGGCTTGCTAGATTATGTACTGTTTCTGTTTGGTCATTTTATAATTTAAAAGAATTGGAAAATCATCCTGTAGAACCAACACCAGCCGAGTATAGGTTAGTATTTTTAATAATTCTAAAAATAACAGAACAGAAATGATTATACTAAGTTTTATGAAATGAAGGTGACCAATACAGGCAGGTATGGTTCTGTGGGTAATTCATGTATTAAAAATATTGCTTCTCACCTGCAGAGAGTGATGTTCAGGAAGCATTATCAGGGCCTCTTGAAGATTGTGGTTTATGTAAATTTTACATTACAAAGAACAATCCAGTCATGCACTATTTAATTTCTTAGAAAGTATGAGTTCTGAAACTGAAATCTGTGTTTGTTACTCAGACACTCAAAGATCAAAGATGACAAGCTTCACTTAAATAGATGTTCAAAACATTTATTTAAATAAGTGACCATTTTTATGTAAAACTTGGTGTAAACAGTGTACTCCATTTTAGATTATCTAAAGAACCAAAGGTCTTATCAGATATTATTGGTTGTTTTGTGGCCACAATTTTATAGTGCTTTTGCACTTAATGTCCATGTTTTTCCCTAGTAATCAACTAGAATGTTTAAAATATAATACAAAGTTCTTTGTTCTGAATAGAGCATAAGATCTATCCCCGATTAACATTGGTTTCCATAGAAATGCAGAAAGTTGTTCGCTTATGATTGCTGAATGCATTCCTGAGGGTATTGTTTAATAGTAATGTACTTACTTGTGCTTCTAGATTATAAATTCTTTGAGGCAAAAGTCCTTTAGTTTAGCATAATAGTGCGTTACAAATAGATTAAGTTGGAGTTACAGGGCTATGAAAAGACTTGGAAAATGAAAGGATGGTAGGTAATGATTGAGATTATATAGCTCCTTCTTTATGATGCTTATTTCTTTAGTCTGCAGATTTCTGCATTCTTTCTGAAAGCCATGGACATGCCCGAGATGCCTATTCGTTTGGAACAATGATTGAAAATCTGCTGACAATCTTGAATGATCAGGGTGAGATTCCTCCACGACCTATAATAAAATGCCTTTATTTTGCTACCACCCATGCCAAGTAATCCTGTGGCTCATTGTGTTCAGGCACGAACAAAAATATCTTTCATTTTGAGGAAGTTTGTTCCAGGAGAAGCATGACAAACTTTGCGATCAAGGACTGTCCATTGCACTCGCTATGAATTTCAGAAATTAAAAACTTTTCTATCTATATGTTCTTCCTGTCTCATGCTTTGCTTTCATAGACTTGGAGATTTCTAGGGGTTCCAGCTACCTTATGCTGTAATAAGCTTCACTCTGACACCAGAAATGAGTGTGTAGGGTGGGAAGCTGTCTTTATAATATATTTGAGAGACAGTATTGTTCAGTAGCTGGTGTGGAGCTTAGCAGTTAGGGTAACTGCTCTGTTCCAGAATCTTACTTCCGCTTTGTATGGCTGTGAGTAAATTGCATAATTTCTCCATTTTGCACAGTGTGGGAGATGAATTTGTTTAGCTGCTTTAAGATGAAAGGAACTACCTAAGTGCAAATGTGAAGGTTGTGAGCCTTTCCTGTGCCTAATATTGTGTGCTTCTTAATTGCAGTAACATAGTGTAATGACATGTTACTGGAGGCAGGAACAAGTTTTATGTTACAGTTAGGTAGGAGATCTTTGGGTTAATCAAGTTAAAGGACAGATGTACATCTGAACTCCGTTATCTCTTCTCTTCCCTTAAAAAGGTCCTCTGTCTCCTTTCATGTCAAATGCCTCAGACCTTCCTGCCTTAGCTACTGTATGGAAGTTCTCTCCCAGCCCTGTGTATCTGGTGGGTTGACTTGTGCCCTGAAGAATGAAGTTTGATATCCCTTAATTTTTTCCCTATATCCCATTGCTGTGAATGTCAAATCCTCCTTTAATTCTGTAAAACTTTTCCTCAATAGCACAGCATAGCAGTGCAGTCCATGCAATATGCATGCCCCATAAGTTCTGGAGAAAAAAGGGATCTTTCCAGTTTGGATTTCCTGTGTTTTAACTTGTATTAAAAGATCACTGGTGCTTAACAATAAACTCCTATCTCTTACTTATCTGTTGATCTCAAAGCACTTTACAGAGGATGAATTTCTTCATCCCATTGTTCACACTGGCAAACTGAGGCCAGCAGCTTGGCCATGGTCTCACAGAAAGCCAGTAACCATACTAGGAACGCAACCTAAATCTTCTGCCAAGTTGAACAGTGCTTAATCTATTGGGCTATGCTGCCTCTTGTAAGAGCATAAGTAGATTATTTTGGTTCTGTTTTACTTTTATATGCTTGCATAGAGTATATTTTTTATATGTTTGCTAAATGGACTAGAAACTTATTTGACTTTCACTGTAATGGCATCAGATGGAGACTTCAGTATAATTAAATCTTTTATAGTTCTGAATTAGAAAGCAGTAGGGCAGATGGAGGGTGAGAAGAAAGGAAGCTACTCTTGTTTTATCAAGCTGAAGAGAAAGTCTGGCTTTTATAAAACTCTATTATCTCTGCTCCTAAATGTTTTAAGAGCAGGCTGACTCAGGCGAGGGTAGATGAGTTAAAAATGCTGTTTCTAAAACAGCAAGAAGCTTATGATAGCTGTTAGACAATGGTAGGTAAGCTCTGTTACCTATCAGCATTTGAGAAATAATGATTTTCCACCTAAGGAAGGAGGAATCTCTGAGTCCTGCATGTTCCCCATGTTTGAAGTGGAATCTAATGGAAGATGTGTGGCTTTCAGTTTCAGCAGATATTCTCTCAAGTTTTCAACAAACCTTGCACTGCACACTGCTGAATCCAGATCCAAAGTGCCGTCCACCCCTGTCCAGCTTGCTTTCTCATGAGTTCTTCAGGTGAGGGAATGCATGCATTGCTTACTCATGAGCATCTTAAGTACTTTATTCTGTAATTATGTTTGTACTTCATGCGTCATATATGAAACAAACCTCCAAAAAGAAAGTCGAAGATGTTAGCAACCCAGAAGTAGGCAGTACTAATGGGTAAGGTGGGCATTGATTTCAGTATTAAAAGCATGTCTTAAGGTGAATTAAATGAGCTGACTAATTCATGTGGGAACAGCCAGCTCACAGCTGCTCACACCTCATTAAGTTTTATTACTTTATTCAACCTCGGTAATAGCAGCCTTGAAATTGATGGGACTTTGTCAGTTTAATTTTTGCTAATAGCACAGCATTGAGATAAACTAGAAGGAGCAACTATCCACTCCCCATGTTAGGCTCATTTGGCAATCTCATTTGGCAATCAGAAAGTTGCCTGTTGTATGGCCTATACTTGCTGTGATCAGACAGATGTGTTGGTAAAGCATCTCAAATGTACAAAGCCTCATCTCGTTCACAATGGGGTGTTGAAATTGGAGCAGGTTTGTTGAAAAACAGCAACCCTCTCAGTTATAGCCAGTCGACTCTCCCTCATTTTATGGATGAGGGTAGTGCATGGCCTAGAAAACAAGACTCTTCAAAGTACGTTTGCCTTAAATCTAGCTTTACTACCTGTTTGCACAGATTGCCCTCTGTGTGTTGTGGTCTAAGGATATCAATATTGTCCCAGGAAGGACATGTATTTTTCCCATCATAATGCAGTAACTGGCTCAAGAGATTGCAAATGTAGCTTTTCCCATTTGATGCTGCAAATTGCTGACCTCAAAGTTGTGGCATCGTTGAATTCCAACTGCAAACTAACAAGCAGGCTGAGGAAATTACTTTTTGGTATCAGTCCTATTCTTAATGGACAGATGCTTGCATCACACATGTGCTTTTACTTGTCTCCATCAGCCTCAAGAGAGGCTAAGAATAGAATGAGCAGTAGAGATTGAATTCTCCCATCTAGAAATGATTACAGTGGGATTTTGAAACATTGGTGGGGATAGAAAATAAGAAGCTGAGACTTACTCCAACATTCCTAGTCCAATATCACTCATTTAAGCTCCGCTGTTCTCCTCCATCTGGTGAATAAAAGATGGGAGGTTGCTCAGTTTAAAGTTCTTGGTGATGTTTCATATTCTTTATTTTTGTGATTAGGAATGATTTCCTGGAAGTTGTGAACTTTCTGAAAAGTTTAACAGTAAAGACAGAAGAGGAGAAAACTGAATTTTTCAAGTAAGTGAAAGAGCTTCAGCCTTTCTGGGGGCCCTTCATGTGAGAAAATGTTGATCATGTTCCAGCTAAGGTCTCAGTAGGACTTCCAGGACATGTCTGCATGGCACAGTGCAATACTGCAGACATATTCAAGGTAGCTTGAGTAACAAAGCAATATAGCTTTAGTGTAATACTGTTCCCAGGCTAACTTGTCCTGCTTTCTTTTTCAGAGAAAGGTCAGTTTTAATAGTGATTTGCACATGCATGGTTCTCAGTATAGCTGCCAAGCCCAGGCAGTACCATGCTAACATGGCTATATTGCTTTGTTACCTGAACTAACTTGGTTATCCCTGCACAGCGCTGCTTGTGTCTAGTAGACATTTCCAGTTATCGGTCTTAGGGTAGATGCTTCCTCTGTTTGGATTTCAGCCTTTTACACACTTCATCACCTTTGTGCTCTGGCTTAATATCTTGCTCGTGCTAAACAAATCCAGTGCTGGCATCAGTCAATAAGTATTCATTACCACCTTCGCTGTGTGGTTTTGCTTCTGCATGGCTTCAGGTTTTTTTTAAAGACATTTATGCAACTTTCTGCACAATGCTGATCTCTCAGTTGTAATGTGACAGTCCCACAGCTGTGGGTATACAAGTAGGCGATCAGCAAATACTTTCATTGTATAGAAATTGGTCCTGTTGCTCGCTGTGAACTGACTAGAAAACAGAACGATAGTGTAGTGCAGCTATGTCAAACATATTTTCTGAAACCTTCAGTGTTTTCTAGAGGTCTGATTGGGAACTCGTGAAATTATGCAAAATTAAAGGTAGTTGCTTTATCATAGGCAGTGGGGGTATGAAAAAGCAAGTTTCTTATTGTCCATAAGATACAACTGGAAATCAACTGTAACATGTTTGGCATAGGAGGGGTGAAGGAGAGACTTAATTGTCTGGTGTCACTTGAAAAACGAATATTTTGTAGCATCCTGGTAGCATTTTTTTGTTGTAGAGGAAGAGGGAGGGAGGCCTTAACATCTGTTCTGTCATGTGTTTCATTTAAGGAACTAAATCCAAACTGCTCTCTACAGTGAGGACTTTTAGCCAAAAGAGTTTTCAAATACTGTTCCTAATCCTAAAGTGTGTTTTTAGTCAACTGGGTCCCATGTACCCTTTGACTTTACTGGAGCTGTGCAGGATCCACACGGACAGATCAGGCTGCAGAATTGGGATCCTGATTTGTTTCTGCACTGCAGGTGGTTAAAAGTATTACAGCTTTGGAAAGAATCCATTGCTAGAATATTGCTGGAGGCAGAGTTTCTCTTTAGCCATGTATTTAGTCCCAGCAGTCAATGTGTTGATAAAAATCACACCCCAAAAATGTTTTTTTTGGTAGTGAAGTCTTGTCCTTAAAAGTTATGAAATGCCACAATTAAAGTTGCTTCTGTAACCTTGACTCCCTTATGCATATGCATTATGATACAGTCTTTAATTACATGGAAAAGTTTGGGGGGAGGGGGTTTCCACGGAACTGCATATTTAGGGCACAGGACAGATCCATTCTGGCAGTAAATCAGGGCTGTGTGGTGAAGGAGGCTGTTGTTTCTAAGACCTCTGTCTCATTTGGTACAGAAGGTGTATAGCAAATAGGACAGGATTTCAGAAAAAGAAAGCGAGTCTTATTAAAGCTGTTACCTTCTGATCTGGGGATGAGTTCCATTCCTAGCTCCCCCAAAGCTTTTCCTATACGATGCTAGTCAAATCACTTGAAACAATTTTTTCACAGGTGCCTCAGCCACGAGTTCCTCGTTTCAGGTTGGGCACAGAGAAAATGTGTGGTCTTATTTGCAGCAGCGCTGAGTTGTCTGAATTGCAAGTGAAGTCAGTGGGTGCTGTACTTTTTTTAGTATTCTATCTGTACAAAAGTAACTTTGTAAAAAATCAAATTATAGGCATCCCAAGTGGGGCATCTGTAATTAATGGCTATCTTTAGCCTATATCTAGCTCATTTGCCCCTCTATCAAGTGAATAACTTTATCCTATCATCTTGCAAGTCATTTGAAGGTAAATGTACCTGTAAAGAACTTTGTACTATACTGATACACACCATAGAAAAAACTGCGTGGACAGTAATAATGGTCTTCAAAGCACAGTTTGAATAGTACAGAAGCGTACCTTAAATACAGTTTTGAACAGCTGCTTGTTAAATGAGCACCACACTGAATGAGGCAGGGGATCTCAGTGTTCAATGTTGAGAAATGTAAAGTGCTCCACCTTAGGACGAGCAACCCCCAACACGTCTGCAGGCTTGGCAGCACCAAACTGACTAGGACCACAAATGAAAAGGACCTGGCATAATAATAGACCACAGTATCAGTATGAGCCGGTAGTGTGATGCTGTAGCCAATAGGGCAAATAATACTCTGGCATGCATCAATTGATGCATCTCCAGCAAAGCCAAGGAGGTGATTCTTCTGCTGTACTCAGCACTGGTGTGACTGCAGCTGTCCAGTTCTGGGCACCACACTTTAACAACGATGTGGACAAGCTTGAGAGAGTCCAAAGAAGAGCCACCCGTATGATCAGAGTCTTAAAAGGCAAGTCATATGAGGAAAGGCTGAGGGATCTGGGACTCTTCAGCCTGAGGAAAAGAAGGTTGAGAGGAGACCTGGTAGCAGCTTACCGCTACACTAGGGGAGTACATCAGGGCTCAGTGAGCAACTGTTCACCAGGGCATGCGAGGGGACAACCAGGAGTAATGGCAACAAACTCCTGGAAGATGGATTCAGGCTCAACGTTAGGAAAAACTTCTTCAGTCAGGGTATCCAGACTGGAATAAGCTCCCTCCAGAGGTGGTGCAATCACCTATCCTGGAAATCTTCTAGAGGAGACTTGAAAGTCACCTTGCTGGGGTCACCTGACCCCCAGTTATCTTTCCTGCTTGGTGCAGGGGGCTGGACCCGATGATCTTTCCAAGGTTCTTTCTGGTCTTACAATCAATGAATCTGTGGAAAAAACAATAGATGCTTTTGTAATTAGACTATCGTAATGCATGCACATAAGGTGTCTGAACTGTGTTTCCTTTCTTAAATGGTTAACCTTATCTTTTTGCTAATGTCTTCTTGGCTTCTTTAAAAAGTAAATTGGAAAAAAAATATAAAACAAATTCCATCATGTAGCATCACACTTGCACTCAGTTTCTCAGCAGCGTTGCAAACCTTACATCTGCATGGACTTCTGCCACTTGAGCTAATAGAATAACTGATAGCAGTGGTGGGGTTGTCATCCTCTTGGGCCAGCCCTAGTGGGAATAAAATGCATACCTTGTCAATGGGTTTCCTTGATACTTACTGACTGGAGAGGACGCTGTCCTTTCTGAGATGGCTTCAGTCTCTTCCTCCAGGCTGTCTGCAAGTCAGCTTTCAGCTCCTTGGCTATCATATCTTACATCTACCTAGGGCCTCTAATTATGCACCATGTCCTAGTCTGCTCTGGTGAGTCCAAGGTCTCCCAGATCAGATCTATTTCCACTTGTCCCTGGCTACAGTCCTGTTGTTTCTCCATGTCATTGTTCAGACAATCCTGGCTTCCCTTCTCCTTCTATATCCCCTGGCAATCTATGTCCCCTTTTCCACCTTGCTCAGCTATTCCCAGCCTCCCCAGCTTCAGTCCCAAGATGAAACCTACCATTACACTGTCAGTTTCTAGTCCCAGTTTCACAAATTTCCTTTTCCCAGCCTACTTTTCCCCACCAAGTTGGCTTTTATCCCCTGTGTCTATGCCAGGTGTCATCCTTTGCCATATTCTTTGACCCAGCAAGGAGGATGTATGTGAGTGTTAAGACCCACCTCAGTCTGGAGTAGCCACTGCACAGTGTCCAGTTTAACTACCCTGCTCATTCACTGTGTGGGAATGGAAGTGCAGAGTCTGGGTGGTACTGTAGGTCACTAATTTTTTTGTTTATTTTTTTTGTTTGTTTTAATCAAGGTGCACATGATTCGCAGATAAACCCAGAGATTTCAAATAAAAATCCATAGAGTCAAAAACTTTCTTACCTGGTGTGGTCTTTCTGAATTATTTACACCAAAAAAATTGCTCTATTTGTTTTTCTGTAGTCAGGAAACGAACAAAAGCTAAGAGCTGGCATTTTCCAACAGATGCCTTGAGTCTACTGCATTGAGAACTACTGTACTAGGTCCTGTGAGGGAGTGAAGCATGCTGAGCATGGATGGGATCTGAAGAATTTGGCAGTGAAATTCTAAGAAGGCTTTAATGAGCATGTGCCAACTGCACTTTTTTTTCAAAAGCCTGTATCTTTGTTAAATTTGGGCAGATTTCAGAGGGACAGCAGTCTCATAAATAACACAAAGCCCATTTCTGTGCCAACTTTCAAGTTCTATTCCAAACCACAAGGTGCTAGTGTTTGTTAAAAAAAGAATTGACATAGTAAAACAATGCATTGACTGCTAGCTTAATTGTCAAAAGTGTTTGGGCAAAATTATCCACAAAAAAAATCAGCCTGAGAGACGACTGGCTTGGAAAACTTCCACCTAAGGGGTTAAAGTTTTTGGCAAATTTTATAAGTATAAAAAATGGTTTTGTAATGGGTATTGCAGCTGTAATCATGCTACCGGTAAGTGTACAGAAGGACCTAAGATTGAAAATCACTTTCTAGCTAGCTAAATTAATGCTGCGTTATAGTCAGGACATTATACTGGGCCTAGAAAAAGAACGCAAGTCTGTCAGTGTGTTTGTTTGTTTTTTTCCTCCTTTCTCTGTTTAAAAACCCTCAGGCCTCTTTAAAGAAGTTCTGAAGAAAGCTCTAACACTCTAGTGCGGGGGTGGGCAATTATTTGGGCCTGGTGACTACATAGGGAGTTTTGACAAGTCGTCGCTGGCTGGGTCAGCACTGATGTGAGTACGGAGCTGCAGGCATGCGATGTGGAGCCCCTGCCGTAGAAGCGGCTGGGCAGGCTGCGCCAGAGTGCACTCCTCACCCCCAGCGCAGCGCTGGCCGTTTCTATCACAGGGGCTCCACACTTGCAGCAGGGAAGCCCTGCACTGGACTCTGTGGGGAAGTTTCCTCCACTCCCAGCAGAGCGCGAGGACTGCGCAGCAGGGAGCAGGGGAAGCAGCAGTCTCCAGTGTGGGGCTTCCCCTGCTGCGAGTACTGGAGCTGCAGGCACGTGGTGGCATGGAGCCCTGGCGATAGGGCAGGCTCCACTCCCTCCACGCAATGCTGGCCAGAGCCATGTCTGCATCAGGCGCATGCACCCTGACATCCCCACCTGCTTGCTGCTGCCAGGCAGCAGGGGCTGCATGCCATGGGGGGGGGGGGACCCCCACCCACACACCCACACCCTGCCCAGCTGAGCTCCACGCTTCTGCTGCCCCTCTGGCTGCAGGCTCTGTGCTGTGTTCCCACTTCCACCGAGCTGCAGCTCCAGCCTCTCGCTCCCCCCGCCAGCCCCACTGCTTCCCTACCTGCTGCCCTGAGTAAGTTCCAGCTGCAGCAGGAGCCCTGCCTGGAAGCTGCTGGCTGGGCAGAGCCCTTGTGCCCAAGAGCGTGGGAGCAAGGCCCAATAGGGCGTGTTGGGCGGTTGTACATGTGGACGCCTCACTCCCACCCTTGTGGGCGGAAGGGCTGGGTGGGGTGCAATTTGCTGGAGGATGTCGTGGACCAGATGAAAGTGCCTGGGCCCATGGGCCATATTTTGCCCACCCCTGGCCTAAACTAAGACTAGGATCAGGACCTGGACTCCATTGTTCTAGGCAGTATACATGCCAGTTAAACACTGCACTGTAGAGCTTTCAGTATAGCAAACAGGGCAGACAAAGCAAGGAGAAAAGGATGTTTAAGGGAAACTCATTTTGAAACCATGTCATAAGTTGTTCAATGAAAAGCTTCCCTAATACTAATTACTCTCTCTTGGAATACAGATTCCTGCTGGATAGAGTGGCCTGCTTGTCAGAAGAGCTGATAGCTTCGCGGCTGGTGCCTCTTTTACTCAATCAGCTTGTGTTTGCTGAGCCTGTAGCTGTCAAGAGTTTCCTTCCTCATCTGCTAGGTCCAAAGAAAGGTGACCTTTGAACATTCTCTCTCCAGAATTAACACTGACACATTTGGAGTTAATTCAGAGTAGTGCCTTTGACCAAAGGTTTTCATTTGGTGTTTAAGCCAAGCAAATAATATATAGTAAAGCACCAAAGAAAACTGTCTGTCATTCCAGATGCTGAAGGATGTGAGGTCCCCTGGTTTGTCTGCTAAATTTTCCACTGCTCTTGTCATATTGCTTTCTTCCTGTTGCTGAAAGGGGATTAGCAATTACTTGGAATCCTTCCATGCTGCTATAAATGGCCTCTTCTGGGATGGTGGGGCATGGGGCCTGCTTACAGCACCACAGTGTATATCCTTTTCTCACCATTTACCTGCCCTAACACTCTTGCAGAGAACAAGGTTACACTAGCTTGAGCTGGCAAGTTGGCATGTGGCAACTTTTTCCTCTAAGGGTGATCATTTGGCACCCTACCCCCTGCTAGGAGTACTTAATTTCTCCCTCCTAGATTCCTGAAGATCTCCTGTCCCTGCTGCTTGTTCCCTCTTGTATAGAATTTTTCATTGGGGCTCATTTGACCGTAATTATTTAGAGTGATTGCCCTTGAAGAACAAAGCCTTCCTCCCCAACCTTATTCCCCAAGATTGCTGCTTCTGCAGTTCCCAGTTTTGGCTGACCCAGAGGGACCTGGATTGAGAATCAAATCTGACTATTGGGTGACAGTATAAATCTTGGCCCTAGAAGTTGCTGGCTGCAGCATATTTTAATTGAGTAGCTTTAACTTGATATGTTATGTCTGGTGTGGGAAGCTATTTGTCCTGTTTTCAAACTCTTTCCCCTAGATAATATTGGAGACTGCCACACAAGCTATCTGCTCTCACCAGCCCTGTTCCAGACTCATGTCATCCCTGTGCTGCTGAAGCTGTTTGAGGTTCACGAGGAGCATGTTCGAATGGTGTTGCTGTCTCACATTGATACCTATGCAGAACTGTTCACACGGGATGAATTGAAAAACATCATATTGCCACAGGTTAAGGATGAGAGGCAACAGGACTGTACATGATGTATCAAATGTGGGGAATTATGCTGTGGGGATGAACCCTGTTCTTGTTAAAAGTAAAGGTCTCGTAGTCCTGGCTGCAGTCAAGCACAGTGTGGGCAACTTCTCTGTAAGCTTTCCCCAAACTCCAACTCTTCCAAATGCATCTCAATCCTGATGTGCTGTACCCTTTGTTTATTTCACTCCCAGCATCCAGCTTTCCTTTCCCCATCCCCTGGTTAACAACTCTGCTGGTGCACCATGGGCCTGATCTGAAATACTTCTTGATATTCCTGTCCTCACCCCAGCTCTGCCAGCATACCTCAATTCTAACTTGAAACGCATTTTGTTGTTCCGGTCTCAAGCCAAGCCATACCAGTATACACAAATCCTGATTCAGAATACTCCTTTGTTATTCCCATCATAGACCTATGCCTTCATAATTCTGTCACTGTGTGTTAACACTGACTTGCAACATCTCCGTTCATGGTTGTGTATTGCATCCTCACTTCATCACTCCAGCATTTCAGTCCAAAGTGTCTTGTGAGCAGAGATGGCTGACCATGCTGAACTGCACCAAACTACCAGGTAGTTTTGCAAAGCAGTCCAGTTTCACTGGGGACTAAGCTTTCAGCCATTTAAATGTGTAACATAAGCTAGAATTTGAACCCAGCTGTGGAGTGAAAGATTAGTTTCTTACCCCAGCATAGTGTTCCACGTTAGGAATTTTGGCTGAGCTGTGCAAAGTGTTGATTTTAAAAATGAATCATGCTGCAGACATACCACTCTAATGGATGAGCTAAAGAGAAACTGGCTTGGAATCTTTACTGTGTTTCTAATAGTCTTCTTGTATTCTGGTCTTAGGTTTTACTGGGCCTTCGAGATTCTAGTGATAACATTGTGGCAATAACATTGCACAGCTTAGCAGTCCTTGTCTCTTTGCTTGGACCTGAGGTGGTTGTAGGTGGCGAAAGAAGCAAGATTTTCAAGCGCTCTGTACCAAGTTTCACTAAAACTACGGACCTTTCCCCAGATGGTAGGTAAATACTAGAAGGATTTGGGAGCCCAGGCTCCAGGATCTATCTGTGCCATCCAATTTTGTGTGTATTCCTTGGACTCTAAGGCAAGTCCTTCGTGGTCTTTAAGCTTAATGTCTGTGAAGGCCTCTTCTCAACCTGACTGGAGTGATTTGAAATTGCAGATTTTAATAGTGATATAAATCAAAAGCATTTGAATTCTTTTTTTCCCTTAAAAAGAGGTTTGTCATTTAGAATAATCATTAACCTGTGGTGATTTGCCATGATGCTAAATTTGATATTTCTTTTTTGCTAACCAGAATTATAGTCTATCTGGACAATTAAGCTATTAAATCTTTTTTAGATGAGGAGCTACATAAATTCCCCTTAGCTATTACATTTTTGCTAGGTTAGAAAATGATGAAGTGACTCATTTATCAATGATGAGATTTTTACTTGCGACTTGTGTCAAACTGTTTGGATGGAAATTGGAATTCACTTGCATGTAAAGGAATTTGATGTTAAAATTGATTTGTACTAGTCAAAGCCCCTTTAAATATATTGCATATGTTAGAAAAAGTAAGCCAGGTTTTGCATTTAAAAATAAGCCTTTAAAACTAGGGGTTCGCAACCTGTAGGCTGGATCTGGCCCAGGGAGCCACTGAATCCAGCCCACAGAGCTGGGGCTTTGGAGGCTCTGACTGCAGTGCACTACACACTGAGCAGCCAGGAGCTTTCCTTGTACAGGAGCTGGACCCTTCTGGCCTGTCACCTGAAAATGTTACCGACTGCTACCCTCAATCAAGGAAGCATAATACCTCATTAGTAAATAGATGGATTGGTTCTGGTCATCAGGACACAGATTTTTCAAAGGTGTTTAGGCACATAAGGATGCAGCTAGGTGCCTAGTGGGATACCTGAAAGCACCTAAGGAGGTTAGGCACCAACATCCCTTCAATTTCAATGAGACTAGAGTAGCTGAACTGTTTAGTACCCACTTTGGAGAACCCCATTAAACATCTACCTGCATCTTTAGGCACCTAAATCTCTTTGAAAAATCTGGCCTGGTGTCTTTTTGTTTCTTAACCCAGTAGATCTCATCTTCTACCACCTGGTTTTTCATTCATAGATTGGATGAGGAAAACGAACTTTCCTACTTCTTTCTGCTCCCCAGTTTTTGACGTTTGAACTAGTCCAAATGAAGAAAATATTCTCTAGTAAATGAGGGAAAAGCTTTTCTGCAGGAACAGTTGCTGAGAATAGTTACGTTTGGAAAAATGGGAATAACATCACTCGCTGCATTATGAAGACTGAAAGTAGTAAAGAAATCTACTGCAACATGTGACATTGTCTCCCCCTTAGAGCTTAAATTGACCTTAAGAGTTAGATACTTTTCCCTGATTCTGTATGTAACGGAAAAAGGCACTTATTAAAATTTGTGGACAGGTCACCAAGCACTTTTTTTATTTATTTAAATGATTTCAATAAAGCATAGTAAATGTAAAATGACAATCTACAGCCTACATTTTATTTTAAGTGAGTTGCTTTTTTTTAATGTATTTACATTAAAAAACATCCAGAATCCAGATTTTAAATAAAAATTCAGATTTTTTTAACTGAAAAATCATCAGTTTTAGCAGTGAAATTAATCCACAAGAATAGCAGTGGAGCAACACAATTAGCAGCAGATTGCTCTGGCAGCAAGCTTTATTGGTGAAATTCTTAAGGGAGAGGGGGGAAGGGGGAAGAGAACAGATGAACCTGCTGTTGAAAGCCCAGGCTGGGACCAAGTGTGCACCAGCAATGTTACAACCTTCCCTTTAATTAAAGGGATTCAGAGTGGTTTGGTTAGTTTAGTTAAAGGCTGTTCACAGTTGGTCCCTGTTAATAAGTTGCACAGAACTGTGGAACAGATGCTGTTAAATGTAGGGAAGAAGCAGGTGTCTAAGAGCTTTGTTACATTTTAACCATTTGTAAATTACCTGTTTTGGCTTTACAAAAAAAAATGTAGAAGATAATTGGTTTCCTTGGTGTGAATTGTAAGCCTTGTCCCTCAAGTACTCTTCAGCCTTCTCTAGCTCCACCCATACAGACCCCAGCATACACTCTGTTTCCACCAGCAAACTGCAGGTGACATCAGTGAAGCTGGGGTAAATGGCACTGAGGCAAATCAAACTGCACTGGGATAAAACGTGTTACGTTGGGGGATTGCACCTGGGCAGTTACATGGTCACAGTATAAATGCAGCCCCCACCCACTCCATTTTGTGATCCCTGGTTGAACCACAGATAGAGAATGCTGTCTACCATGGAGTAGGCATTGTCATGGCCCTTTTAGGTTAAAGCTTTACTGTGGGAGTTTGTAAAATCTAGAGGGGCCATACAGCTGATGATCTGTATCAACAGTTCAGTAGCCATTAGTGCCCCTGTAGCAACAGTGCAGTAGCCATTAGTGTGTACCTGTTGCTGTGCCCTAGAACTCCTCTTTCATTCAATTCCAGCAAGCTGCTTTTGTCAAAGCCTCAGGGAAGCACATAGGGGTTTGTTCTGCATACATGCGTGCATTCAGCAGGGATAGGAGCCAGGGGAGGAGGTGACAAGGGAGTGTCGCTGGTATCTTTCTTACCTTTGTGTAGTATAGAAACGTGTTGAGAAGCCCAGTGGCTAAACAAAGAGCATTTATTGTCTTGGGTCTAATAAGATCCAGACAGGGATTTTGCTATTTCATTTAATGATCTTTTGAAAGTGCCACAATTTCAGCTATATTCACACAGGAATCTGCAAAGCACCAGGCCCTCCATTTAGGAGAATTGAAGTGCTGCACTAGCAGTTTGCCAGCAGCCTGAATGCCCCCAGACTGCAGAAAATGGAGCAGTTTCTGGATGAAGCTGGAGGAGCAGCCTGTGGCACTACAAACCTCTACTTGCAAGTCTTCATTTTGATTGAGTGTTGCTTAAATCCATCGCACATTGGGGCTAACAGTCTTGATGGGCTGCACTTCTGTATTGTAAAAGGTAGTGGCTTGAGTGTTTAAAATTATCTGGGCCAACTCAGGCTTCATATTAGCAATGAAAGCTAATAGAGTGTTCCAATGTACCTTTAATTGGCAGGAGTGGTCACAACAGTGGAGCAAACAGCATCATTTATATTGCTTTGTATCCCTGCAGACTCCCCAGTTCGCATTTTGAGCAATCAAAGAAATCAGCTGTCCCAGCCCCTACAGAAGAACTCTTCCAGTGTGTATCCTAAGTGCCCCATCTCTAAGAATGTGCCCATCAGCAGCAAGAAATATCCATCAAGACCAGACACTCATGTGGCCCTAAAGATGAGTAAGTTTTTCTCCAACAATGCTTTCATCCTAGACAGGCCTTACTACAGTAATGAAACGTTTGCTAGTTGGGGATAGCATGACTGCACCCCCACCTGCTTGCTTTGAAAGGGCTACAGAGCAGTGGAAGATGATGATTTTTAAAATGATTTTTTTTCAGATCAGCCTTTTGTGGTGAAGTGAATTGTTAGATAGAATTGACTGGGGAGAGTGCTGGGAAATATGTGAAGTAAACATGCAGCCTCTGAGCACAGTTGTAGCTGACTTGAATAGCCATGGTACCAGGAGGGAGATCCTTGGTGTTCTGTTGACAAGCAGGTAGATAGTCAGGATAAGAGAAAGCAATGATGCTGCTGGCCACGAAAGGAGTATTGCTATGTATTTGCAAGGGCAGGTCTCTTCCTGCCCCTCACATCCTGTCCAATCTGCTGGCCCTTTTATTAGAGGTTAGATCAGGGGTGGGCAAAATGGTGGATCTGGCCAGTGGCTAAACTCCATTTCCCAGCAGCCCCTGCCTGCATGGCTGGGGTGGCTTCCATGGAGACCCCAGCAGCAGCTGTGCTGTGAGAGCAAGGGACCAGGGTTTCTGTGGAGACGGGCCCCAGCAGTACTGGCAGGACCTACAGCAGGGCATGGAGCTGCTCTGCAGTCGGGCTGGGATGTTGTGGCAGTAACAGCATGGTCTAGAGCTGATCTGCAGACTGCAGCTCTGCCCCAGCTCCAGACCATGCTGTCACTGCTGCAACATCCCAGCCTGGCTGTGGAGCAGGTCCGTGCCTTGCTGCCTGCCCTGCACAGGCGGTGGCAGCTTGAACCCATCCTGCTCCTGCCTGCAGCACAGCACCCCCCAGGAGGAAGCTGGTGCCTCTGCTGCCTGCCAGCCTGTATGGAAACCCTTCCCCCCGTGCTATCACAGCATAGCTGCTGCTAGGGTCTCCATGGAAACCAGCCCCAGTCATGTGGGCAGGGGTTTCTGGGAAATGGAGTCTACTGCTGGCCAGGTACAGTCTGTGGGCTGGACTTTGGCTGCCCCTGGGTTAGATAGGGCAGCAGCTCTAGCATTGTACCTGTCTTCCTGTCATTAAGCTAGATGTTACATTTGCCGTGGCTCATACACTTGGTCTTCAGCAAGCTGATCAAATGTCCACCAAATACGATAGTTTTCCTGAAGCTTCATTCAGCTCATCTGCTCCTCCGGCTCACTTGTCAGTTCTGGTTAATGTTTCAAGGTGAAATAACGCTTGCATATTAGGCTGAAAATCAGCAAGGGCTTATGATGCAAGAGACACTGCTCCACTGTTTTCCTTACCCCCACCCTCCCCAGCACTGAAGAAGCTTGCACAGTTCTCTGTTGGAGGTGGGATGCTGGCTATATGGACCATAGTTGCAGTGATAGTCCCCAAGCTGGGATATTCCTCAGCCAAGCAGTGTCAGAGTACTGGGAGTTTTTAAGTACAACATCATTTTATGAGGGGAGTATGGCACTAGTATGTAACGTTTGTGTCTTCTCCAGGCAAGCAAGACCCTCAGCTGTCCCTGAACGGATTGCCTGAAGAAATAAATGCTTTGGGGAACAGCAGAAGCATCGTGAATATTTCTGAAAAGCTGTCAGAGGAGTGGCCAGACTGGAGTGAGTCTGAGGACACAGAGACTGACAAAACTGTGAACATACAGATCCAAACAAGAGAACCTTGCAGGAGTACTGGCCCCTATTTTGCTGAACATAATGCAGATGAGGAACCCTGGGACGACTTTGAACCCAGCAGCCCCAATCCTGAACTGTCCTCAGGGAACAGCCTTGATGTGACAACACCTGATGCAGTCACAGGGCAGAGACTGTTTCCTCCTATCCTCCAACTGAGCAAAGAATCCAGAAGCCTCAAACTGAGTCCTCCCCTGAAGTCCACCCCTGTGAACAGCTGGAGCAATGACAACTGGGAGTTCCCAGACGAGCTGGGAAAAACCACCATGCTGCCAAAAACACTTCAGGAGAGGCCAAAGTCTGCAATGGAGACTGGTTTAGGAGAAGAGTTCACTATCCAAGTAAAGAGGAAACCAGTGCGAGACCCTGAGTTGGACTGGTTTGCTGACATGATCCCAGACATTAAACCATCTTCAGCACTCTTGCTTTTACCTGAACTGAGGACTGAATCAGTTGGTCCCAGATACGTAGATGCAGATTCCAACAGTGAAGACGTCTCCCAGATCATGCCATTCTCATCCAAATTTGCAGCAGTTGAAGTTACCGAGGTGAGGATTGGGGAATACGAGTAACAGTACAGTTTTAAAAGAGAGAGAGGTTTTGAGGATACATACCACATGCAGGTTCTGCAGAGCCCACTGCTGCTCCTCAGTTATGTGCCATGAGTAGTAAGGCCTTGGATGTGGAGTAATGGGTGCTTCTGTCTGCACAGTCTGCCTATCAGTTATATTCTGAAGAGGTTTTTAACTCAGAGACTCTGTTAATTTTCATAGACTTGTTGTAGCTGCAGATACTATTCATGCTAAGAGGCGCACACAACTAATGAGTAGTGTGCCCAAAATGCAGGGTCTTTCCAACTAAGTCAGGATGGTTTAAGGATTGAGGACCAGGAACAGGAATTATTAAATCCTTTCCCCTCTAGTTCATAGGTTCAAATCTAGACAGGGAGCCTCCGAGAGCTGATTGTCATTTGTTGCCTTGGTAGTTTTACTGTGAAAGCTGAAGTGCAGTGGAAGGGTTCAGTGTCGGAGGCATAATATTTAAATGTTAACTTTTTTATAGTGGGCTTATTCTTTAGAAGTAAAGGTAACTAAAAGCTTCCCCCTACTGCTTTTTAAAATTTTAGTGCAGAGCTCTGTTATAGGTAGTTCTCCACAAAACTGCAGGAGCAAGAGAGGGGGTCAGGAACCAACAGTGTCAGTAGACATATGCAGCCTAGTTCAATTAGCCTGATTCACTAGCCAAAGCTCCAGGAGCATGCAGGCTTCTGACTGTGCAAAATCATTCTTCTCTCCCTTCTTATACGGATCTGAAGCATCTTTCCTATACTAGCTTTGCATTTTAAAACCCAGCTTTGTTCTTTTTAAAGTTGTGATAAGACAAACGGCTCTCTTCTGTTTGAACCCTTCTGGGAGGAAGGAATGGCTGACTTTCCCCTAAAAGCTTTTTGCCACCTGAGGGTACTTTACAGTTGCATTGTGTTGATGAGCAAGGGACATCCTTGATGAAGCTGTAACCCTTTAATTTCCCTTCCTCTGCATGCTCTCTCTCTGGAGCGTTCTTAGAATGAGGACACAACTTTATCCTCCTTGTGGAATATGTGAGAGACAGGATTCAGGGCTTGGTAAATCTTCAATTCACAATCTCCCTCTAAATGCAAAGAAGAGTGGCAGCTGCAGATGGTAACCGTTTTGGTCTTGTGAGGTGGTGGTAACTATTGCTACTTCCAGGGAACATCTGTTTCTCCCTTAGCAAGTGCTTACCGACTGGCACAGAAATAAATGCATGACACTGCTTATTTAACATGAAGGGTAGAGCTCCAGCTGCTCTCAGCCTTCTATAAACCAAAGACTAGATCAGAGCTGAGCACGCAACAGTGCTTCAAACTGCACCCTGGTGTGGGAGGCTTCTTTCATAATTGGTCTTTGGGCCTCAAACATGTGGCAGAGTTTTTCATGACCTGGATTATCATGTATATTTGTCATGTAAGTGTTCTTATTGTACTGATGTTCTTATGTAATTGTAGGCTGATGCTGCAGGCTGGGATGAAGAAGAAGAGCTGAACTGGGAGGATAACACTAACTGGTGAAGGACAGGTGGAGGCAAGAGCTTTCTGTGACTTAGATTCTCCAGGAAGAGTCACTGCTTCCAAGCTATTATGGATCAATACCTCACCACCCCTACCAGGAAGAGGCACTTGCTCTAGCACTCAGTAAGATCCCAGTGCAGCTTAACTGCCTGCAACA
Organism: Alligator mississippiensis; assembly: GCF_030867095.1. NCBI lineage: Eukaryota > Metazoa > Chordata > Crocodylia > Alligatoridae > Alligator > Alligator mississippiensis. The sequence goes on from NC_081828.1 coordinate 46,132,098, forward strand.
GGATGCTCTTTCTTCCAGCCTGTGCCAAAATACTGAGGTCAAGGCCTGTGCTCAAGCCATATGTACGAGAAAGGTGCATAGCACTGCTGTTGGAAGAACAGTGTCAAGGGTCTGTGTAATGGTACCAACACACTACTGGAGGAGAGGGAATTTATCCTTATATTCCAGGAATCATCAGTGCTTTGGAAAACTCTTGAAAATAAATGAAAATTGCATTAATTGAGCTAAATTGTTCCTGTTTGTACCACTTCTTTTTTTGGAGAAAAAGGCTTTGACTTTTCAGGTACAAAAGGCAATCATTTTAGACTGACTCTACTGGGTACCTGGATAACCTATTTATTTCTGTTTACATGCTGTGCTGCTAGGAGACTGTTAACAGAGGGAGTGTTTGATACAAACTGTATTGCAGCTCAAAATCCACTCCTCTTTAAACCTGACCAATAAAGAGTATTTTCAAAAGATGAATGTTGGAGTGGAACAGCAGCTAAGGTATGTATTCTCTGTGGCCATGAAACCTTAAGTTATAGATCTGAAAACATTCAGTGTTCACACACACAGTTAACAATTTAATTAAAAGTGTCACCACCCTCTCTACCTGTACACATAGCAGGGCAACTGCTGTAGCCATTCATTTTCTCTTACAAAAAATTCAGATACCTTATTACACTTGTCAGTTCAATTTGCAGCAAATGAAACACTTTAAAAAAGCTGTCTTCTATATACAATCAACAACATGTAACATCAACTCCTTCACACAACACAAAAATAGGTTCGCCTGTTTAGCCAACTAATGTGGAAGGCAGGTCACCACCCCTTAACACTAATGAGGCAATTTAACAGAGGACAAACTGAAGAAACATTTAATCAACACCAGAGTCTCTATACCAGCTTATCACCACAGTAACTCCTTTTCAGATTGTTTTTTCAGCTGGGATCCTGGTGTGGCACTGTCTCTGCCAGCTGAGCCATTTAATGTCTAAACACATTTCAGTTTCTTACCACATGGTCTCTTAAGCTGGCTAGAGCTGTCTGTAGAGCCTCTAATTTCCCTGTAAGCCAAGCAGGTGGAGGTCCTTTCTGCAGCAGCAACTTCACAGCTTCCAGTGCCCCCTCTGCTGTGCCTATTGCTGACTTGTACTGCTCCTCGGAGGGTGAATGACAAGCTCTCTTTGCTGAAGGCTGCAGATTCAAACACAAACTGTTACATTTCTAATATGTTACTGTCCTATTACAATAGATAATTTTCCATTTAAGACTTTAAATGCAAGTGATCATTGTAAGCACAAGAGCACCTTCAGGAGAGCTTTTCACATAGGTTTTGGGTGCAAAGATTTCACTGCTTCAAGCACTGGTGGTTAAAGTGAGAATTTCTGTCATGCCATTTCAGTATGAAGTTCCCTCATTATCAGAAGTGGGGCAGAGACTCCTGCCTTTTAAGTTTTGTTTCTTTTCTTTTCTTTTTTTTTTTTACTGAGGGTTAGCAGGTTCTTCCTGATTCACTTTAGTGCCCTTGTAAGTATTAATAAGTTGGAGTGCGAGTACATACAGGCTGTCAGGTACTCCTGCTGCCCTCTACACAGTAACATCATAATTTACCTGAATTGAAGACAACTCTGAATAAGATTCTAGGCATGGAATATTTATAATTTTGTTCTAGTTTTCCCCTCTTACCTTCCCTTTTCAGCACCGGTTCCTGCTGGGGCCACGCAGCAGCTGTTGTGGTGGCAGTTTCAGTCTTGTGGGCAGAGCTGCCACCATTGCTGTGTGGCTGAGGCTGGAGGCAGCACACACTCTGTGCTTCCTGCCCTGGCCCAGAGCAGGGGGCCCAACAGGAGCCGGAGCTGTGAGGTAAATGGGGGCGTGGAGCAGAGGTGGGAGGGTGGAGCAGTACTCAATCTACAACAAGGGGCTTTTTCCCACCATACTGAATGGAGAAAATATATATAGTCTTAGATTGAAGTAAATACAGTAATTCTGCAGAGGCATGAACTGCTGAATTAAAGGGAAAGTTGGGGGGGGGGGAAGGAACCCCACACCAATATGCAACCAAAAGCACAGCCTTTACTTATGTAAGTCTAGCCAGCTTTCACTGCCTTGAAGCATTGTGCTGCCTGTTCTAAGTCTGTTATAGAAGCAAGCCTGGTTCTCCTGCTGCTGATGCCTTGAGAAGGCAGTGCTTCAGCGTGGAACAGGCTGTGCTGAGCTCAGATACTACTAGGGAACCCTGGCTCAGGCTGAGACAGAGAGGTACATATATATTATCCCTACCACCAACAGCATTTTACTTCCAATTACAAGTCTTAAAGTAAAACTTCCTTAACCTTTAGAAAAGTGGCTGGTTAGAGCCTTGAACATGATCACTAGCAGATTTTGTAACACATGGCACCAACTATCCCCACCTGCAGACTCCTCCCTCAGTCCAGAGAGGCAAAAGAGGTACAAGCACCTGAAGCCTAAACTGCAGTCTCAAAGCCAGACTCTGCTTGCTGAGAGGGTTAAGCCCTTGTCGTAAACAGAGCAGGAAAAGACAAGCAGGCTGCCTAACTTAAGTGCCCATTCACCACACTTGAAAATTGGTACAAATCTCCAATATGCAGTTCAACCAGTGTGAATGATGCACGTACCTCTAATATTGACCCCAGGTCACCATCCATTTTCATTTTCTGAAAGTATCTATTGCAAACTGCATTTTCTTGTTTCATTCTTTCTGCCCTTGCTTCTGCTGTCTCTTCCACCTGCCTTGTCTAACGGAAAAACCACAGGAGAGTTACCCAGAATAGCAGCGTTTCCAGCCTGTATACGTGCTCTGGGGAAATGAAAATATACTTTCAAAACTAAAGTGAGAAAAATCCCATTAAGCTGCCAACCAGCCTGTCTTCCTCAGAGCAAGGTTTCAAACCCAGCAGATTAGCAAAGGAGGAGCAGCCACCCTTTGTTGTGACAGCACTGCCAAATACCAGTTACTCTGCTGCCTTCCTACTGACTGCTGTGAAAAACCTATGTACTCCCTCCAACAGATCTATTCCCTCTGAAGTGCTGGATGACCAGTGGAAAACTGGCTCATCAACAGACACTGAAGTCTTGCTAGAGTCAAGGCAGTAAGTGAACTGCATTCATGTAAAGATTTTCCAGTGTTCTTCCAGTTAGGCAATATAATTTTCTCTCTTCCCTTGCACGTTTGTTAGCTTTTCTCAAGCCATAATCTGGAGGCTGACATGCACAGATTTTCATGAAGGTTCCCCCTTTTCAACTGGAGCATGACAAAAAACAGCACATAAACCAGCTAGGGGGGTTAGGGACCTGGCCTTTCTCCACTGCTAACTTAGGCTGTAATTGTTTACAGCACAAGAGAGTTGCCACCTCTCATCTTTTCACTTACAGACACCTTCTCAACTTACAAAGTCACCCCCACCCCTCCCTAAGTTGAGTCACCCTTTACCCAAGAAGGAAAAGCCAAGGCATTAAGTCAAAACTGAACAGCATTGGGAGAACTGCGTGGGTGAGGAGTTTGTAGCAGGTGTCGACATTATGCTTGATCTCAGCCAGTGCTGACACACATTAAAAACTCAAATCTGATTCCAGTCGCAGAGCAGTCTGATTTCATGTTATTGTTGGCAAAAGCCATTCTCTATTAAGCAAGGCAATAGTAAGAGTTCAACCAAATACCTTGGCCAGAAAGCAAACAACTTTGTTCTTACTGTCTTCAGAATTAAGGCACTGAGGAACTATGTCTTCATGGCCTGTTTCCTGTCAAAGGTGTTAAAAAATCAGATTAGTCTTCGACATAGCAGTCAAGATGAACTATAGAACATCTGAAAAAGGATCTGTGTTAATGGGTTATGTGCACAGATTGAGAAAAGAAAGTGTATGTGGTATTCAGGACATAGGAAATCTGTTCTTCCTTCATCCAAGCTTATGTTACTATGTTTTCCTTGCACAGCCCCTTTTCTCTGGTGCAGTAGTATTAAGAATACCAAAGTCAGTTCAGAGCAATTTGCTGCCAAAATGATATTAACAAAGTGAAGGGAATTCAGACAGCAGCAACAGAAATTAAGAAATCTCTATATGAAATAAATTAAGTGTCAAATGTGTATATCCAAGGTACAGCCGTTCTTACCTCAGCAAATTGAGCAAATGCCTCCAGGGCATGTTGATGAATCAGCCAAGTCCTGTCAGCCAACAGAGAGCCAAAGAGACCTGACAGCTTGGACACAACTTGTCCCTGAAAAGTGAGCAAGTTCTCATCAGATATCTTACACAGTGGTAAGCTCCGCATATACCATGGTCATGATTCATTGTGAAGGAAACACTCTGCAGAGGACTGAAGTATGCAAGCAGAGAAAGTCAGCCACAGTGCTGGCTGGCAACAAATATGGTAAGAAGGAACACCCTTCCATCCTATGCACACTCCTCATCTAAAGCTCAAGCGCTAGTTCTAGTAAACTTCTGGGAAACGACAACATGTACATGAGTCCACCAAACATCCTACAGTCATTAGGTACAACTGAGATAATCTCAGTGGAATATGAAACCTATGTAAATCATTATCTCCTGTCTTAAAAATGTCTCCTGAGGATCATTATCCTGTGGCGCTGTTGTAGTTCACGAACATGATCCTTTAATTATATATATATGTATATACATAAGCTCAAGATAAATGTGACCCCCAGTGCATTTTACCTGGACTACTTGGGGTATAAACAATTTTCCCAGAGATGAAAGAAAATCCGCTGCTGCCAACCGAATGTGATCTGGAGGATCCAACTGAAGGAGGGAAGTTTGTAATACAAATACCTGCAGGAAAATACATCTATATGAAGACCCACAAAATAACAGGACTACAGATTAAAACTTTAGGCTCTGAGATGACCGTTGAGCTTGAGTATGCCAAAGTCTAGAACAGGGGTGCTCAACCCCTAGTCTGCAGAGCAGTGTCATCTGATCCAAGTCCAGAAATTTGGCAGCAGGGGAACAGTTGCAATTAACACTGCCACCATTCCCCCAACACCAAATTTCCAAACCTCACACAAATGGCTCAGGCCCCAGCAGGGCCAGCACTGCATGCTATATCAGGACTATGGACCAGGTATGGCCTGTGGACTGACCAGGCACCATTCAGCCAGCCCACAGAGCAAATAGTTTGGGCACCACTGGCCCAGAAAGTTAGATGGGATATTTGATGCAGCAATGGAACATACCTGCAGCAAAGCAAGTATTCTAGAGCTGTTCAAGGTATTAAAAAAATGCCTGAATTCTTCATTTCCAACATGACTTTTTATAGACATAAACCCACAAACACTAACTTAACTTAACAAACACTAACTTAACTAAACACAAACATTAACTTAACCTAACGTGGTCCCCATTTTCAAAAAGGGGAGGAAGGAGGACCCGGGCAACTATAGGCCGGTCAGTCTCACCTCCATCCTTGGTAAAGTATTTGAAAAAATTATCAAGGCTCACATTTGTGAGAGCCCGGCAGGACAAATTATGCTGAGGGGAAACCAGCATGGGTTTGTGGCGGGCAGATCGTGCCTGACCAACCTAGTCTCTTTCTATGACCAGGTTACGAAACGCCTGGACACAGGAGGAGGGGTGGATGTCGTATACTTGGACTTCAGGAAGGCCTTCGATACGGTATCCCACCCCATACTGGTGAACAAATTAAGAGGCTGTGATGTGGATGACTGCACAGTCCGGTGGGTGGCGAATTGGCTAGAGGGTCGCACCCAAAGAGTCGTGGTAGATGGGTCGGTCTCGACCTGGAAGGGTGTGGGCAGTGGGGTCCCTCAGGGTTCGGTCCTTGGACCGATACTCTTTAATGTCTTCATCAGCGACTTGGACGTGGGAGTGAAATGTACTCTGTCCAAGTTTGCAGATGACACAAAGCTATGGGGAGAAGTGGACACGCCGGAGGGCAGGGAACAGCTGCAGGCAGACCTGGATAGGTTGCACAAGTGGGCAGAAAACAACAGGATGCAGTTCAACAAGGAGAAATGCAAAGTGCTGCACCTAGGGAGGAAAAATGTCCAGCACACCTACAGCCTAGGGAATGACCTGCTGGGTGGCACAGAGGTGGAAAGGGATCTTGGAGTCCTAGTGGACTCCAAGTTGAACATGAGCCGGCAGTGTGACGAAGCCATCAGAAAAGCCAATGGCACTTTATCGTGCATCAGCAGATGCATGACAAATAGGTCCAGGGAGGTGATACTTCCCCTCTATAGGGCATTGGTCAGACCGCAGTTGGAGTACTGCGTGCAATTCTGGGCGCCACACTTCAAGAAGGATGCGGATAACCTGGAGAGGGTACAGCGAAGGACAACTCGTATGGTCAAGGGCCTGCAGACCAAGCCCTACGAGGAGAGACTAGAGAAACTGGACCTTTTCAGCCTCCGCAAGAGAAGGTTGAGAGGCGACCTTGTGGCTGCCTATAAGTTCATCACGGGGGCACAGAAGGGAATTGGTGAGGGTTTATTCACCAAGGCGCCCCCGGGGGTTACAAGAAACAATGGCCACAAGCTAGCAGAGAGCAGATTTAGACCGGACATTAGGAAGAACTTCTTCACAGTTCGAGTGGCCAAGGTCTGGAACGGGCTCCCAAGGGAGGTGGTGCTCTCCCCTACCCTGCGGGTCTTCAAGAGGAGGTTAGACGAGTATCTAGCTGGGGTCATCTAGACCCAGCACTCTTTCCTGCTTATGCAGGGGGTCGGACTTGATGATCTATTGAGGTCCCTTCCGACCCTAACATCTATGAATCTATGAACTTCTAGAGAAAAAACACACGACATTCCTAAAAATTATAGTGACCAATGCATAGCATTAAGCAAAGGCATCAGAGAAAGAATTCAGAATAAAGTTAAGAACTCTTCATTGTTGCTAAATGGTAGAAATCAGACCATGGAAGCAATTCATCAGATGTTTCTTAGTCAGCCAAAGGCCCAGTATTTACTAAGTAGACTGTCTAATAAGGTTCTTACCTGAATCATCAGTTGAGAATCTAACGTCAAGCTGAAAAATTGCAGCAGCTGAAGCAGTAAGCAGAGTGTCTGCTGGAGAGACTGTTGACTTGAGACCTTTAGCAGACCAGAAGATATAATTAGCAACAGAACACTTTTGCTCACCAGGCAATTCAACTGATGTAGAAAAAACTTAATACTGCAATAATGTTCCCAAATACTCAGTCTGGCCTCAGACAAATAGACCACCACCCGATTTGTGAGAAGCTGGGAAGACGACAAAAAAAAGAAGTAAAGAAGTGGTTTAAGAAGTAGGGGTGCACCAATAGACATTTTGGGGGCCAGTACTGATCCGATTTCTGATACAGCTGAGTCCAGCTGGTAAGTCTGTTGTGGTAAAAGGTGAGAGGGGAGGGAAGGGGCAGATCAACACCCCCCTGTGGGGAGGAGGTGCAGCTGGGGCTAGATTAGGTGCTGTCAGGGCAAGGCAGGCACAGGATGGAGCCACGGCTCGTCCGGGGGGGGGGGGGGGGGAATTGGCTGGAGGGGGTGGCAGCTCCCGCCACTGCAAGCTGCTCATCCAGTGGCTCCCGCTGCTTGTCTGGGGGGCACAAGGGTGGGGAGGAGGGGCATTTTCCCCAGAGCTACACAGGGCAGGGTAGGGCAGGGTGGGGCTGAGCCACGGCTCCACCCCACGGACGAGGCTTTGGGGTACTATTCTGAACAGATATGGGTTTTGTTCACACTGGTAATGGATTTTACATCACTATATATCTATATGTAAATGGAAAAATTGGCCAGCTGTGGCCTCGGCTACATCACAGTCTGATGGCTGGGGAATTGGCTCCAAGGTTGGACCCAGAGAGTGGTGGTCAATAGAAATGAATCATCATGGCACTTCGTAACCAGTAGTGTCCCCCAAGGGTCCGTCCTTGGACCGGTACTCTTTAACATCTTTATTAACGATGTGGATACAGGTGTCAGAAGTGGAAAGGCCAAGTTCACTGATGACACCAAACTTTGGGGTAGAGTATCCACACCCAAGGATAGGCTGGTAATGCAGGCTGACCTTGATAGGCTTAGAAAGTGGGCAGATAAAAACCTGATGACATTCAATACAGATAAATGCAAGGTACTCCACCTCAGTGTGGGGGGTGGGAAAAAGCTGCATCACGCTTATAGGCTCAGCAGTGCTACACTCGCTAGCACCGCAGCCAAAAGGGACTTGGGGGTCATGACTGACCACAAGATGAACATGAGCCACCAATGCGATGTTGCAGCTGATAAAGTGAACAAAACTCTAGCTTGCATCCATAGATGCTTCTCAAGCAAATCTCAGGACGTCATCCTCCTGCTGTACTCGGCCTTGGTGAGGCCGCAGCTGGAATACTGCATCCAATTTTGGGCTCCACAATTCAAGAAGGATAAGAAGCTTGAGAGTGCAGAGGAGAGCCACGTGCATGATCATAGGGCAAGAGAACGGGCCTTATGAAGACAGGCTAAGAGCCATGGGACTCTTCAGGCTGGAAAAGCACAGGCTGAGGGGTGACCTGGTGGCAGCCTGTAAGTATATAAGGGGTGTACACATCAGGATCTGGGGAAACACCTGTTCACCAGAGCACCCCAACAGATGACAAGGTCCAATGGTCATAAACTCCTCCAAGACAGTTGAAGGCTGGACATAAGGAAAAACTTCTTTACTGTCCAAGCCCCCAAAGCCTGGAATAGGTGCAAGCACCTACTCTAGACACTTTTAAGAAATGTTTGGATGCTTATCTTGCTGGGATCCTTTGACCCTAGCTGACTTCCTGTCCTTGGGGCAGGGGGCTGGACTCAATGATCTTCCAAGGTTCCTTCCAGCCCTAATGTCTATGAAATATATATATATATATATAAATATAAAAAAAATACATTACCAGTGTCCACTGAACTCAATGGGGCTACAGCAATTTGCACCACCTTAGGACACCACCCCTCTCTGTTGAGTGCAGCACAGCACATATGTAGCAGCAGAGTGACAAACAGAGCCACAGCCAACCCAGTTCATGCTACATATCACTGCACATTCTTATAAGGACATCAGAACATCAACTCTGTGTCTCAGACACCATGGAGAGCCAGGCTGCACTACACTGTAGGAAAACTATTCTAAATCCAAGTTAAATGATTCAGTAATACACAATGGTGAAACAAGCTCTTCAGGACAGTGGTTTATGCTATTGGAATAGTGAACTCCCTCACCTGCTTGACCTGGAGGACAGCCCAGACCTGACCAACAATTCCCAAGATGGCTGCCTGCTGTCCTGCCTCCAGAACACCCCCAGCAGAATTACACACAGTCAGCAAGGCGGCGAGAGCAATATTCTAGCAGAGATAGAAAGGAAAGTCATGATAAAGGCAAGTGCCCAGCCTATGAAATTCACCCATTAAGACCTCACGTGAAGTTAACTGTACTCCAGTCACTGTCAAGTGTAGCCAATCCTCTGAGCTACTTAATACCATCCTTAGTAAGGCAAATTTTCTGTGACTTCAGATGGGGGTTTACAGGAGTTCTCCAGAGGGTGCTGCAACTCTTTCTTAGGCTGTCAAGAAAGCCAGTGCTTATTGCTTTCAGATGCATCACCTTCAGGAGAACAACAATGACTTAAAAGAAAAATTCTAACCTAAAATACACACATACACTTAGGCAAGGGTACTCTACCTTTCTAATCCAAAGGTAATTAGAATAGTTATTGACTCAGTATGGCTTTCACTACATTTTGTTACCTTGATATTTGATGGCAGATGGACACAAGCAGTAAACACACATTGCAAGGTAATGCATTCTGATGGTCTCTTTCTGATTTAAGGAAATTTTGCATTCTTCTAGGTTCAAATTTCCAAAAGATAAGAATTTCCTCTTACAATTGGGCTCCTACTTCTGTATTTGCACACATATACATGTGGCCTGATTTTCATGAATGATGAGCCCTGAGAAGCGCCAAGTAATTAATAGAGCTGTGCAAAGCTTTGGTAGCCAATTCAATTAGATCTGGCCCGACTTGGCAGCCATATCTCCAAATCCGAATCGAATCAGTAGACCAGTTAAAAGGTCTGACTCAACTGGAAGCCTCCAAACTGATTCAGAAAAGATTCGACGCCGCTTTAGGGATTCGGCCATAGACTAAACAGGCAGCAGTCCTCACCAGGTTGGACACAGCTGCCTCCAGCTGGTAAGCCTGTTGTGGGAAAAGGGGAAAGGAAAAGGGCATGGGGAAGGGAGGGATTAGGGCTGGGACAAGCTCCCCAGCCAGGGCAGGGTGGGGGGCTGGAGCGCTGGGAACAGGCTCTGACCTACTGCCACTTGCCCAGCTGGGGCTGGGGGAGAAGGGGTGTAATACAGGCACAGGTTGCTCTAGGCAGAAGGGGACAAAAGCAGCAGTAGGGCATAGCCCCCATTCCCAGCACTGCTGCACCCACATCCTGCACCCCCCGCCCCAGCTGGACAAGCAGTGGCAGCGACCAGTATATGTCACTTTCCCAGCAGGGCTGGGGGGGGCACAGGATGTAGGCACAGTAGCACTGGAAGCGGGGGCTATGCCCTACTGTCGCTTGCTCCCTTCCACCTGGAGGAAACCACGCCTGCATCACGCCCCACCCCCTCAGCTGGGCAAGCAGCAGCAGGGTATAGTCCCCATTGCCATGCCCACATCCTGCACCCCCTTCCCTGAGTCTCCCCACCCCCCCAGGCTGGGCAGCTCGTCCTCCCCTCCCCCCTCTGCCCACCACAACAGACTTACCAGCTGGAGGCAGCTGTGTCCAGCGTGGTGAGGACTGCTGCCTGTTTAGTCTATGGCCGAATCTCCGAAACGGCACCAAGTCTTCAGATCCGATTTGGCCAAATCGAATTGGGACAGTGATTTGAATCTCCGAACCGAATCACTGTCCCTCCGATTCGGCCAAATCCAAATCCAAAGCAAATACTTGCTGCTTCGCACAGGCCTAGTAATCAATATGGTGACAAGTCAATCACTTCTTAGCACTTTGAATATAAGAGGTATCAGAGACATGAAAGGACTTTAAATCATCTGTGCTGGCTTGTTCAGCTCATTCTCTTAATTTGTTTTCTCTGGCTCAATTCTGCACCATAGCCCCTTATCCCCAATATTCTAATACAATAAACCTCCTAATAATATTCATAAAAACTATCCTACAATGTCTGGAGGCCCCAATCAAGAGATCAGGGCCCTACTGCACTATAAGCTGTACCCACCCAGCCCATAAAATGCAAACTCCTGCCCCAAAGAGCTGTCAGCCCAAAAGCACATGGGACTGCACAACAATGAGATAAAGAAAATAAGCGGGGTGGGGGAGCAGTTTATTCTGAAGAACTCTAGGCCCAGGAGTGTTAACAATTAAACCCACTCTTACCACATATGGGAGCTCTCCTAGTGTGCGCCTGCCACTCAGCCACTGCCTGCACTGCACAAGTCCTACCCCACAGAGCTGGTTCACCACATGTTTCATTATATCAGGAGCTAGGGCCTTGAGAGAAATAAGCTGCCAGACAGGCAGGTTTTCCAGTTCTGTGGGAGGAAATTTTTGGGTAAATTCCACCTATAAGAAAAAAGAGACCAAGAAAGAACCTTAAGAAATGAAAGAGCTAGTCAAGGAGTCTGCCAAACCTACAAACAGCAACAGTGCTTGCAAGTACCTTGGACTGTGCTGCTTTGGAAATCTAACAAGGAGACATGAGCCCTGCATAGGATATGTTAGAACAAGCTACTTACTCGGGGTTAAACAACTTGTGCTTTCAGCCATGTGACTGGGATGGCCTGCAAGTGTAAATCTGCATTGCTGCAATGAAGTCAGTGGAGCAACAGCAATTTTACATTGATGGAACAATTAATTATCCATGAAAAGCAGGATGATGCTGAACTCTCCTGCACTAACCAACCCCTCCAGTACAGACAGACATAGTCCTGCTGAAGCAAGATGCACTATATCAGAAACCAGCATGTCCCAGAGACTGGGGATTTTATATTTGGGCAAGAAGGCTTCTGTGCCTACTGTTATTTAACAGAATTCATGTAAGCACCTTAGGCTCCGCCATCACCATTTCCTGGAGCCTAAAGCAAGTGCAATAACAAGACGGTTCCACGCTCCCTTTTCTTGCTTACTGAAAAGAGCTGGGTGGTATTTTAACAGGCATATGGAGCTTATGTCTGACTCATCAGATGGTAGGAAAGAGATTGATACTATACTTGCCTGGTGGTCTGGAGCCATCAAAAACAGCATACGCCTCAGCAGGACACCCAAGATAGAGAGCTGGTAACACTCACTAGGGCAAGACTTTATCTGAATTAGGATAACAGGGAATTGATCTAATTAAATTAAGAAAAAGAAAATCTGCTCAGAAATAGTCCTACAGAAAAACCATTTTTGTGACTCATTAAAAAAAGTGAAGAAAAATTCAACAGATATTTAGTTTCATTTCAGGTGGCAAGAAATGGAATTCTTATATTCAAGATTATATTTGCCTTCACAGCCACCACAGCCAGGCTTTCCCTGAATTACTACTGGCCATCTGCTGGGTATTTTTATTAGATGGTGCTATTTTTATCTCTAATATAATTCAATTTATCCTTGTGGCATCCCATTTGGTTCCTCTCTGCCTAATTCCTCTAGTCCAGTCGTTATCAATCTTTTTAGACTCAAGGCACCCCTCAGAAAACACTAGCTCCTAGTTTTCACTCCTTGACTGACTACTGAACAATAACAGAGCAAGTCTTCTGCTGCAAAGAACTCAGAAAGACCACAATAGGTCAGAATCTTTTTAACACTGTGGAATCCTATTTGAAACCTCTGGGTTTATCTTATGAACCATGTTTGTACATCTAACAGTGCTAACATTGCATGACACCCCACAGCACCCTTGAAAAGATTTAACAGTACCCCTGAGTGCCAGAGCACCCTGGTTGAGAATCTGTCACGTGGGATCAAAAGAGTAACGTTTGCATGTGTAGTTTTTATAAAAGATTTGCACTGTCTGCTTATTTTGTAACCCTTCTCCCAGAGTTTTGTTCTATAAACTTTATGTAATATTTTTTATAGTGTAGGAAGTGTTACGCTGGAAGAAAGAATATTCCCCACTTTGCTGACAGGAAAAGTGAAGCGCAAAAAGGAGGATAGTCATTTATAAAGAAGAACCAAGTTAGAACTCGGGTCCTTTACTCCAGGCTTTGCCACGCTACTCACCAAATGGGCTATCACAAAAACATGGTGAGCACAAAGTTCCGCTGTTCCATACCTGGGATGTGGCAGAGAAAGTGAGGTTATTCAGTAAGCTGATCAGCATGTCTCCCCTGCTCTGCCAGGTCAGAGAGAGGGGTTTCCCACTTGCCTAACAAAGCAGAGAAACATTCTTCTTAAGGATCTCTGTACATTCCATTTGCTGGGAAATAACTCTAAAGCTATTTCCATGGCGAAAGATTCAAGGGATACAGAGGGCCTGCATTATTAGCAGGAGGGTAGAGGAGATATGCAGATCAAAACAAGTGACCCCTTTATACTAATGCAGTGTGTAAATTAAACCTCTCATAGGAGAGAACTTACATAAAACACGTTAAGCCAGTAAAGACTTGAACCATTCTGAGAATAAAAATGTGGGGACTAGTCTGTAATCTCATTCCTCATTTATTCATATAACACATCAGTAGGAAGCAAATTTTAAGTTGCAAGTCCAACTTTAATTTTGACACATGCTAATTTGGGTGCTTATCTGCACAACCTTATTTTTTTTCTTTTATGGAGACTTCTCATAGGGATCTTCCTAAATTCCTGAAAACAACCCCCCCAACCCTAAACTAGAAGCAGCAGGTATCTGCTGCAGAACTTCAAATCAACTGACTTACCAGGAACTTGCCGCCAACACTTGGAAATTCAGTCATCTAGATTAGTTGGCTGCATATCAACAAAACCACCCCCACCCAGAACTTTAAAAGGTCCACAAGAGAAGGCCCCTCACAGCTTTAGGAGCTCCTCAGCTGAGAATGTACACTACAGGAGTAACTTTCCCTGCCCCACCCCAACCTCATCTCTTTACTCCTTTCCTGCAGCCAATCCACATACCACTGCTCATTTTGACTACAGACCCAACCTACCCAGATGAATGCACATTAACAAAGCTTTCCTCAGCTACACACATCACAAGCTTGGCAAAAAAGCCTGTACAAAATGTACCCCACATGACCAAACTGGTTTCTCAAAGTCTTAATTCAATCAAATAAAAAAAAGTCACTGAGCACTATATAAAGTACTCTTTTATGAGAAGGTGGCCATATCCATTCAACATTTAACCTTGCTACTTACAGTCATAGTCTATTTACTGTAAAGCTGTTATAAAATGGGCAAAAAACTTTTGTAGCAGCAAAAGTATATTTTTCCCCTTAAGCTATGTGGAATCTGAAAAAAACAACTGAACCATTTCTGGTTGCATTTTCCAAAATAAGCTCTTTCAGAGCACAGGCTGATCCTGGAACATTTCCATCCTAAAAGTCTGAGAATCATTCATACTTTTAACTATGTAGTTAGAAAGCCAACCTTGATGCAGCCTGAACTATTAGACCAGTTGCTGCTTGCCTTATAAATAACTATATCTTACCGAGCTAGGAAACACCATGAATCCATAGCCAGCAGGGAGGTGATCATACTAGAACCAAGGACAGCATCAAGCAGAGCATACTCCTAAGGAAAGAATAGAGGGACACTTAATTAGAAACAGGCTGCAGTTTTAGTCTTTACTTTTAGTCCGCTAACTAGTGTGGCAGATGAACTGAAATCTGTTTATCCACATAAAATACTAGGAACAATCATTTAATGACTTATGTTAGAAAGATAAGCAGGCAGTAATAGATGCATTTTGGTACAGGCCCCTAACGGTTGATCATGCATATAAACTGACTACAGCTGTGTGAAAAAGTTATAATTTCAAAAAAACTTTAGTGAAAACAGGGTCAACATACTTGTATCTTTTAAACCAAAAGGAACACATTTTTTCATGAAAACAGTTTCTTTTTTAGGCCAACAAACTTTCTCAAGATGCAACAGAATCCTAGCTTAGTCCTGAGGACAAGAAAAACTCCTGCTAAACCTCATGAAGGCTGAATTAGAGTGAGCCATTGAAGGGTGAGACAAAACACAGAATCAGGACTGAAAGGATCTGTTTTGTTTACAGACCATTATACATACACAAAATCAGAGACCCCTGGACTACTTAATATCTCATGTCATCTAGTCCATTTCAGTTCTTTCATCTACGCATACTGTGTCAAACGTAACAATCAAGCCACTATATAACATTAAGCCTCAAATTACACATTTAAAAGGTAGATAAATACTACTTTCTATTTTATAACATGGGTTTGAAGAAGTGTATAGTTATAAAGAAGAAGATTGTTCTGATTGTTAAATAAGACTTACTCATTTAGCTATGCTGTGTACCAATAAGAAACTTAGCACACTTGGAAACTGCTTTAAAAAGAAAGCACTGGAATGCTTTTAAAGCAGCATACTTTTCCCTCTGCTTTGTGATTCTGCAAACAAGTTAACACATCTGAGGTCTCTCATCACCTGCATCAAGTTATTTTTGGCAAAGAGCATTTTCTGCACACTTGAAAGCAGCTTGCCTTCCATCTGCCAAATTAAGACAAGCCCAGACACACCAACTTCATTCAGGGTGTACAAGGAGGGGGACATCATTTTTAAAATACCAATTACTATCTAGCGGAACCAGCTGGTTTGGCAATGATCACATTTTCAGACAGCCTTACCAGTTGAGGGAAGTGTGAAGGCAACACAGCTGCAATGAAGGCACACAGATGGACACAAACGTGGTGATACAAGGTGACAGGAACCTCAGGTTGCCCTGTACTTAACACTCCAGGCAAACAGACAGGAAGAGCGAGCTCACCAGAACACTGCTGGAAACTAAGGAAAAGGGCTGAGAACAATGACAACCTGCATAAAAATGAAAGGCAAGAGTTACTGCTGTCCAAACTCTACTCCCCCAAAAAACAGACAGCCCAACGAGTAAAGGGATTTCTGCTCAGTCATGCTGGGGACTTTATCAAGAATGTCAATTTTTTTTTAATTTTATTTTTCTTTACCAAAACAGATTTACAATCCTGATTAACTTCCTGTTTACAAGGGCAGGTGATTACCAGAGGCATTTGGGGAACAGATATAAATATGCTGCCTTATAAGAACATCAACAAATTATGGAGACTGAAATAATTTATCCTGAAGTGATCTCAATATCCTGGAAAGAGACCAAAAGGACATCCTTTCCTCAACCAGCCAACACATCTCTGCTTTATATTGCATGGTATGCCTGAGGCACCATGCAGGACCCCCTTCAAGCACACCAGCTCTCAGGGCCTGCCAGTTCATTAGCTTGAGGGACATGCCAGCACCTAAACCTCCATGTTTACCTATTCAGTTTGACTTCTGTAAGCCAGAATTACCTTGGAATCTCTTCTGCAGACTGGCTTCCTGAGCTCCACAGAGTTCGCACCTCTTCAGGCTGAGTGGCCAGCTTGTCCATTATGCTAACCAGAAGATGACACTGAGGCAGCTGCAGTTCAGGAGAAAGATCTACAAGGATACATATATTTTTAAAGTTGCCCTTTTAAAAAAAAATTTGATGGAAATAAAACTAACCTTTGGACAAGTGTTAAACACCAAAAGGTTAAGAGAAAACAACATAAAGGCTACAAAGTCGCTTTATAGTCAGGGATGAAAACAAAATGGCAAAGGAGCTTCCCGTGGAAAACTTCATAGTGTTTGGTGGGAAAAAAAAAAAAAAATCAAAACCCTTATTTCAGACAAAAAAATATTTTGATTCTGAGATACAGGTGTAAGACCCAAGAGCTGTCATTCTGGTGCTTCAGACTCCCATTCTCCCTATGGCCCTCACTCCCTAGGTGCATAACATCTTGTTATGCCCCATTCCTCCTTCTCTTGGTGAGTGCTCTGTGGTAGTCATTTGGCCCTGGTGCATACCAGAGAAGATGAAGATAGCAAAGGGAACCCAATCTGAAGGAGAAGGAAGCCACAAGACACCCAGCCCATAACTCCCAGGAGGACAGCAGCTGTTTTTCAAAATAAAGATATTTGGGGATGACATAATTAGGTCTTTGGCAGAAACTGAAAATGCTTAAGCTTGTTGGTATTCTATTTTTTTAATTGAAAATACTTTTTTTTCCATACAATATCTATTTTGCCAAAACCTAGTTATCTGTAAACAGAACAGAAACCAACCTTCTGGGAAATTTTTTTTCAGAGAGCCCTCACTGTAGATTTGTCACAGATGCGTAGTGAAAACTTATAGAAAAATTCATTAAAGAGGAGACTTTCATTTAATAAAATAATTCAGTGTTTTAATGTAATATTCCCAATGTGCTCAAAGTAACTAAAAATGGCAATAACAAGGAATGTTCACCCCTGCTGGCACTGCAATTTAGTATCTGACAGCATTATTCAGGATCCATTACTAGAGCCGCTGTACAAATTCAGACACCAGCAAACAAATGCAAAAGTGTTATGTAGTTCTTGGAGGGGTTTAGGTTGTAGCCGTGTTGGTCTAAGGACATAGGCAGACAAGGTTCCTTGGGTGAATTTGATATCTTTTATTAGACCAACCCAAATAGTTGGAGAATAGTTATTAAGCAAGCTTTCGGGTTCAAAAACCCTTTGTCAGGCTAAGGAAGTTTCAGCAGCTGGTGTGTGCTCTTTCTGGATGGAATAAAAAGAAAAGAAGCCAGGGGCTGGGCTGGGCAGTCAGTTGCCAGGCAGATTATAATGTATCAAAAATCCAATGTCTATGTTTAGTCCATGATCTCTAGTATCCAGCAGGTTGATGAAATGGAGCTCATAGGCTCGTCTCTGGGAAGTGTTGTGTAAATTTCCCTTGAGGATCACGACTGAGCGATTGGAGAGAGAGTGGCCCTCCTGTGAGAAATGTGCCCCCACTGGTAACTGGGTATTTCTGTCTTTGATGGATTTCTGGTGTGCGTTCATTCTGGTGCGCAGTTGTTGTTTGGTCTCTCCTACATATTTTCCATCAGGGCATTTGGTGCATTGGATGAGGTATATTACATTTCTGGAGGTGCAGCTGTAAGATCTTGGAGCATAGGAAGCAAGAAGACTTGGGTGCCAAAGAGATGACACAGAAGTATTGTATCACAGACAGTAATACTTTTAAACTCACCTAATTTTTCACTTAACACCTGTTCCAAGAAAGCCCTTGAAGAAAGAAGCTGGTAGATGAGAGGATCCAGAGCTACTAGAAAAACCCTGGCTATTTCATCTCGATGGGCCTCTGATATCACTGGAGCATACAGACTGGGAGGAAACTTGCTGAAAGGGAAAAAAAAAAAACACAAAACAAACAACAGAACTCATTATTACTGCATTTTAAAGGATTAGGAAAAGGCAAAACATGAGTTCTTATTACTGTGGAGTAAAAAAAAAAAAAATCCATCAGTACGAGCAACCAGATGCAGCAGCTTTATTACTCTTTTAAAATGGTAAGCCTATCACTGTTCTCTGCCTTTAAACCAAGTTTTATTGGCTCACCATTGATTGAGCACAGTAAGAAAAATATACCAATTTACAGAAGGAGCATATTGGATATAGATTAGATGAAAAGTAGGTGCAAAACAGCAAGGCAGGGAAACCTTCAAAGGGAAATACTTGTAGGTGCAGCTGAAGAGTCCATCTGGAGCCCCAGCATATGGGACTGCAGATTACTGAAAATGGGCTAACCTCTTGCACTGCAGAAAAAGAAAACAGGAAGACTAAATAGAGAAATAAAAGTTAGAGAGATTGAGATAAAGAAAAAGGAAAACTGTGAGAGTAAAGACAGAAACAGCAGGAGAGGGGAGCAAGCAGAAACCCCACTAGTCCCTGACAGGCAGACTAGGACACAGACAGATGTAACAACTGTATTGATCAAGGGATACTGATACAAACTGTTACCATGCACTTGTAATTTCATTGTAGTGATACAAGTGTGGCCAAAGTGCTCTGACTTTACTTCTGTTTCATTCAGGGTGAAACTAAAGGCAATTTAGCTAACCTGTTTCTACAGTTTTCTCATTCCTGTAAGCCCAGCAGAGCCAGTACAACCAGGAGACGAAATATCAACAAAACAATATAGAAAATGATCTTGCAATAAGTTGTACACTGGAGTTCATCTGCACACATCTCAGTGCAGAACTAAGAACTACATTCCAAATGTGGAACCAAAATCAGTGTTGATTGTATATTGATACACACCTATTTCATTCATGACCGGGGCAAAATGGATTGGTATCGTATTTAAAGAAAAATTACAAGTAACTTGTCTGTGACACTGCACATCGCATGTATATAACAGCAACAAAGTGTGCTTCAACAAGGACTAACCAGTAGGGCTGTGCGAAGCTGCGGGTGCTGATTCGATTCTGAGGAGATCCATCCCAATTCGGCGACTGAATCTCCTAATCCGAATTGAATCAGGAGACCAATAAAAAAGGTCCAAATTGATTCAAAGCCTCCAAATCAATTCGGAAAAAGATTT
This sequence comes from Alligator mississippiensis, assembly GCF_030867095.1. NCBI lineage: Eukaryota > Metazoa > Chordata > Crocodylia > Alligatoridae > Alligator > Alligator mississippiensis. The sequence continues at coordinate 46,151,655 of NC_081828.1, forward strand.
GGAGGAGATTCAGAAATTTGGGCAGTCGCCACTAACCGCTGCAGGGAGCTGGACAAGGACTCGATGCTGGTAAGTTGGGGGGCGGGGGGCCTGGAGGAGGGGGAAGGCGACCATGGGGGGGACCCCCTGCCAGGCCCCATCCCCTGCCTGCTTCCCCAGCCCCCCCCGACCTCCACCCACTCTCCTAGCCCCAGCAATGGCTGCCCCACCCACCCCAGCTCCCGGCTCTTTTAAAAAAAAAAAAGAAAAAAAGCCCCACATTCGATGGCTGCTGCAGTGGCTGTCAGGGCTTCTAGGGACTCGTGGCAGAGCCCCCCCCGATCCAGCGCGGAGCAGTGGGGTGCAACAGGGATCACCCCCTGCCTGGCAGGGCTTTTTTTTTTTTCTTTTGAAGAGATGGAACACTGGGGCTGGGCAGGACAGCCATTGATAGGGCTGGGAGAGCAGGCATGGGATGGGGCCTGTCTGAATCAGATTCGGCCGAATTGATTCGAGACAGTGATTCGAATCACCCAATCAAATCACTGTCCCCCGAATCAGCTGAATCCAAAGCGAATACTAGCCACTTTGCACAGGCCTACTAACCAGCATGGCCTAATTTCATGAGACTGTATAACAAACAGTACTATAGCTTAAGAAAGGATTTAAAAAAAGAATACTTATTTTCAAGCCCTTGTTAACTCCCAATTAGAGCCTCTACAGGCTCAATGTTCTTAAGCTTGATCTCAAAGCAAGGACAATTTCATAAAATTATCTCTGAGGAAAATAAAAGTGGTTTATTTTTGCATTATAACTTGTGCACATGTTCTACAGCATGTCCTATTATCCAGTGACAAACTCTGACAAACACCAAACAATGCAGAAGTAGAATTATTGTGGGACAGCAACCCTATTTGCAAGACTTAACAGGCTTTAATTTAGCCATAATACAGTATATCAGTTGTGATTTTTTTTGCACTTAAAGTGTTTAAACTCTTTGGCTAATTATTTCATTGCAGAAATAAGGAGCTGCAGGAAAGTCCATTGCTGGGGACTCATTCCTCCAAATGGACCAACCTGGGCAGATCCCAGTGTCCACATGGAGCTATATGGACAAATTTGTCTGACCTCTATAGACCAGAAAAGAGAACAACAACCTAGAAGCAAACACTTGCTGAAATCTTTTATTGTTAAAGACTTAAAAACTCTGCAGCTTCCATAATCAATTCAGGTACTTCCAGATTTGATACAGGGACGTTTTGTGCTTCACTTACCTATATATCTGAAGATACAGCTGGTGTAACTGACAGCAGGAACCAGAGAGGAAGGGAATAAATTCCTGCAAAAGTCAATCTTGAGTATTATTTTCAATACAAAATATACAGTTTAAATGTATCTTCCTTGCACTTTCACTTATTTATTTGTAAAACATTTTATTGCAAAGTTTAGGGTGCATCACAGAAGACTACAATTTTTAAAAGCCACTATCCAAACAACTGGATAGACAACTTTAAGTGTGTACCTGGACTTAGGTGTCTAAGTAGGACTATTCACCCTGTTTGAGTCTCTGAAAAACTGTTGATATAAAAGATAGGTGGGCCTTCCTCCTCCATGCTGCTTTTTTGTGACTCAATCATGAGCCAAATGATGGTGTGTTGCAAATGTAGATTGTATTTATGTACCTAGGTTCATTTATATGCCTAATAGGTGAAGTAGAATCTGACCATAAATGCAAAGAGAGCACAAAGTACATCAACATATGACAAAGTATTCCTAACGTAGAACTACATTGGATTCTTTTACGCAGCTAAATTTATGTTTATTGTTTTCTTAAACTTCCTTTTAATAAGTTAAAAATTACAGATCCACACAGAAGTGACTTCCTTGCATAGTCCGATACTATTTTATCCTATTGTAAGGACACTCGTTCTCTGCCACAAACAAAAAGGTATTTGCCACGCTATAGTAGAAAACCTTTGTACAAACCAAACTATCAATTTTGTGATTGTTACTGCAATTTAGTGTGTTGCTTAAATGACCCTGAAAAAGTTAAACAGCAATATCAGAGGAAAAAATAAGGTGTGTGTAGAGAACAGGAGATACAGAAAGGAAAGGACACTGGAAAGAAATTACAAGCAAATAGAAAGGTGATATGGTTATTAGATCTTGGTAAACTATATGATCTTGTAGAAAAACCCAGCAGAATTTGGGTTTTTCTTTGACTGGAAAGATCAATTTTCTCTGAAGTTTTGAGGAATATTTCTGCTCCAATTTGATTTATGAGGGGAGGATTTTGTCCTGTTTAAATTTAAACTCCAGAACTCTTGCATGGCCAGAGATGACTTTAAACACTTTCAAAAAGGCCTAGAAAACAATTTTCATTAAGCCACTCCACAGGTAAGAGATGCCCATCTCTCACATTACACTGCTGTATGGTGCTAGACAGAGTATGTGAAAGGGTTTATAGAACGGTTTTCCTGGCTACTCCATACTCAATTACCCAACTGTTTAAAGAAAATATATTGAGGGGAGTTGAGAACTTTAGGTATGTCCTTAATCTCCTGCTGCAGAAGAGAAGCCCAACTAGTGCTAGGGATAATGCATAGTTGCCAATGTGTAGGTAAGTGTCACAAAGTGTAACTATCCAAATAGATCAAAACTCTGGAGGTCACCAGTCTTCACACTTGTCATTTTCATATACAAATCAGTATTCTCATTTTCTGGTTGAGGAAACAAAAATACAGCAGTTAAGTGACTTGACCAAGGCCACAGTCACTGTCAGGGTAGAACCAGAATGCAGAAGCCCCTTATTCTCAGACGTACAGTCCAATAGGTCATGCTGCTTATAATGTTAAAATGCTCTTCCCCATGATAAAAGCTCACAATGGCTACTCAGCAAGCCAACAAGCTCAGCTGAAGGTAATGCAAGAGCTATTAATGGCTCTAATAAAATCACCAATCTCCTGGGTGGAACCGCTTCCTGCAGCTGTGAACTTTACACTGGAAACAGCCAATAAATATAACCAAACACCAGCCCTGGGAAGCTGAAAGAGGGACTATGAATGCATTTCAATTATTAGGGGAAAAAAAATCAGCAACAACAGAGTGAACTGTTTAAATTTTCAAGGAAGATGTTACCATGACTTAATTCAGGGCAGACTCTAAGGCGTGGTATAATATTAGATAGTAAAATATGCAATCAGCATTTTTATTTACATAGTACAGCCTTAATTTGACATTCAAGTAGAATCCAAATAAATAGAGCATACCTTGGTGTAGTGTACAAGGGAATTAGCAAAGAATCTACACAGTTTGACCGTCCTCTGGAACAACTTCTGGTCTATGTCCTCCTGTCCAAAAGAAAAGTAGTAGTGAAACATAACAGAATAAAAAAGCATCAAAGAATGTTGATACATTGCTAAAAGGATTTGAAACTATTTTCTTCTTTAAAAGGAAGCCTGGATTCTGCACAAACACAGCAAAAATAGGAATATTTGACACCCTTCTCAGAACCATTTTATGGGAATCTCCATATATTAGCTGTTATCTTTTGACCAACTTTATGGAACTCTCAGTATACAAAGCAGGCAAAATTCCTGGCATAGCGTTGTAGAGGAGTTATTTGTAGTGCCTGCCTAAAGCATCCTGAGTGCTATCCAGTGTTATTAGCCTCATATTCCAAGCGATTCTTCTGCAAACCACATCAGCCATATGATGTGCCTGCTATATAAGTATGTTGGCAATCAACACCACTGCACAGAAAATGCATCCATTGTAGCTTTCTGCAACGTTTTTTTACCCAACTCTGTCCTTCTCAAACCCTAGGGCAATTTCAGATCATATTTAATTCACCTGCACCTCTGAAAGCTTCATTTGTTCAGCAAGTTGCAAACTGGAATGGAAAGAGAAGAGGGTGTCCTTGCACAGGCTATTGAGGATGTCAGTGTGTTTCAAATGGCTCTGCAGTAAGGAATGATGCTTGAGGCTTTGCCTAATAGACAGACAGGAATAGGATCAGATACATAACTGTCAAAAGTATGTCATCAAGTTTGACAATTCAAAGCCTTAAAACATACTTGATTATGAACTTCCATGTGTTGGCATGAAGAGCATGGTCCATATTGGAAATGACAGAACAGATCTCCAGTACAGTGTGGATCACTAGAGGGAACAGTAAATTAATGCAAACAGCAAGTTAAACATGGACATATAGACTTAAGATCTAGTCTACTCCCCTGAGGCAAAATCACAGCTGGCACAACTCACTGAATTTTACAAAGTTAAACACTTTCACCAATCCAGGAAAACCATTTAATGAGCAGGTAGGAAGGGATATACATCATGTCAACAGCTCAACCCATCTCATACGTAACTGAGTTTCAGGAAGAAGTATAAAATGCTCTAATGTACATCACTCATGGCCTTTGAATTGCTGGGCACCTTAAGCTCCAACAGAGAGCAAAAGAAATTGAGGACATTCAATACCAGTCAGAAAGTGTTCTCCATCTTGTATAATAAAAGGTATCATCTCTGAACCAAGAGTTCTAGAGTTTTGCATTTCTGCATCTTGTAGGCTCAGGCAGCCCCCTGTCTGTAGGGAAGAGGGAGCTGGGTAGAACTGACAATTTCATATACACACCTGACACCATATTTACAACACTGTCTTCCGTGGTAGCAGATTCCATAGAGATCATATCAAGCAGTTCCATAAGCTGCTTTTGAAGACAATAGGTATCCTTAAACAGAGACTGGAGAAGGTCAGATATCAAATGCAGGCACCCGTTGTACACTGATTCACTGTTCTGTAGGAAATGGGGGATGAGGACGAATTAGAAAATGTTTGGGAATCAAAGTTTGGTCTTGCTGCTGCTAAAGTCAATAGACATTTTATAATAAGCTTCTTTGGAAGCAGAACCAAAGTCTTTCAATAACTACTTCAACTCATATGGCCAGCAAGATCTGTAGATTTTAAAATCTATCCATAGTTACTATGCAGCAAACAAATCCCCACCCCCCACCCACCTAAGGCCTAATCCAAAATCTAGTAAATGTCTTTCTAGCTTGCTTTGGAGCAGCCTCTAAACACAACTCCAAAAATCAGATTTCCAACAAAATCTAACAATGTACTTCATGACAAATAAAATGATATCGCATATGTTTTCCCGTACTTAAAAACGTTTCTTCAGAGAGACTGCTTACTAGAGAAGGAGCCCTTAAACAAAGAGCTCACTATGTAATATTGCTGCAAAAATATTTAAAGACTGTAGAAAGCAATGAAGCCTATCTTAAGGATGAAACTGAAGTTATTACAGACTTGTGATAGTCTTACATTACACATACCGCTTAAAAAGGGAAAAATTCCAAGTACAAGTTTCATTCTACATAAAGCTGCAAGTCTGATGCTGGTGCACATTATTTTTCATATAACATCAGATACTTAAATCTCAGATATAATTCTGGCCTGAAATTTGCACTGAATTATAAATTCAGTACTCTTCACATCTTCGTAAATCATTTCTCATTTCTGCCAATCCACAGAAGAAAAAGGTCACACAGGTGCCAGAGATGACCTAATTGCTTTAGAAGAAACTATATACGAAGAATGATGCAAGAGACTGAAATAACTCAACTTGATTCCCAGCACTCAGGCTGTGTGCGGAGTGCTGACATTTGTTTTTGGGAAGTTAGCATAGTTGGTCTAATGTTTAAAAAGACTTGAAAAGCCACAGAAACATTTTTAATATAGTATCTCTTAAAAGATTTTTTTTAACTCTTTTAGTTATAGATCATTTTTCTCTTTTTAAGACAGACACCTACCTTGCAGTGCACGAACATGTTCTTGATCACATAAAGAATGGAAGAGGGAAGGGTACGGATACTCTCTAGGGGCACAGACTCCTCAAGAGTACAGACGTGCCGTACACAACTGGTCAGAGTTCCCAACAGCTGCACCAGGGTCTGCAGGTGAGATTGTACAACAACAAAAGTCTATGGAGGCACCAACTGAGGAAGCACACTGCAGATGATTGAAAAAGCAGATGCAAACCAAAAAACCCCCCAGCTCTTTCCTTCTGCATTTGGCTGCATTATTCGCTGACTTTTACAATACTGGCAGATAGAAAAGTATTAGGGGGGCATAAAAATAAATTAAGCTTTGTTGAAAACAGCAGCAGTTTTATGCCACAGCCTTTGACAGGTTTTATTCTCATCATGAAAACTATAAAATGTGTATGATTTGCTGTTTATCAGTTATTATTTCAAGATTCACACTATAAGTAATGCAGAAGGTAGGACAGGGTGGCATTTTACAGATTAACTGGTGCACGGAGGAGTAAACTTTCCTAGACGACAACCTACTTTGCCAAATGATAGCACTGGGACTAGAGGTGCACCAATACAATGGTCCACATAGGATCAGCACTGATAAAAGGAAAATTAACATTATCATCAATCTGCTTTTTTTGACCAGTGTAGCCAATAATGTCACCAATAAATGCTGCATTCATGTGCACAGCCACAGCATGTACGCAGCTAAGAATGCAGCCCAGCAGCTTGAAGAGCAGCTCCCTGCCTGTAGGAGGGAAGGGGCGTGGTGGCAGCAGACCATGATCCCCACGGTGAGGGAGGGAACGGGGCTGGGGCAGAGGCTGCCCACCCGGGGGAAGGCATGGGATGGATCCTTGGGCAGCCTGTCTGGGAGGTAGGGAGGGGGGCAGCTCCCTGCCATTGCCTGCCACAGGCTCGGGGTCAGGCACCAGTCTCTTCCGGGTGTGAAGGGGCTGGCAGCAGCAGTGGAGCTGGCAGGGGGAGCTACAGGATGGGCTACAAAAGTGTTTCCCAACCTTTTCCACATTTTGCCCACCCCGGTCAAGCATTTTCCCCCTTTTTTTCTCATCACTCCAGTCTCCTTCCCAAACAAATCAATCAAATGCACAGCCACCATGGGCAACGTTCAGTTTGCCCACTCCAGGAAAATATGAAAAGCTTATTCCAGAGAAGAAGCTTTATCAATAGAAATATCTGAGTACTGTTCTCACTATTTCACAGAGCCAAACTAGCTGCATTAGGACAAACCCAAAACAGAGTTTTCCTTTCAGCTGTTGCTGACATAAGCATTCCAAAAAACTTTTGCATATTTTTGGTAAAAGCCATCACACAACCATTCTTCTAACAGATCATTTCAGTACTTACCTGTAAAATATTCCTTAGTACTGTGCGTAATTCTGCATTCTGGCTTGTTAATCCTTTTGCCTGCTTGGCTAATTCATACATCAAGTTATCAAATAATTGAATAGCCTGTCAGAACAAAGCAAATTAAAAAAAAATATACACACACACACACACACACACACACACACACACACTCTCTCTCTAATAGAGAGGAAGGCACTAAAAGTACAGGTCACTGTATACCCGCATTTTTTTTTTTGAGTGAAGGACTTTGTATCCCCTTGGTACAAACATGGAACACTGCACAATTGAACTGCTGGTTTCTCCAGACTGCCTCTATTTAAGATGAAAGCAGATACTACATATTCTGTGTTATTACACACAACTGACTTGCCCAAGTGACTTGTCAAACCCACTTTTGTCCCAGCCACAGATTTAGTAAAAATATCAACATTAATTTACTTATAAATATTAAAAATTGTATATGCTATCCTAAGATAATTAAAAAAAAAAAGCCTGGTTTAAATCAGATGACTTTGAAGGCCAGTTACTTTCAAAAAGTGGCATTTTACTCTAGAAAAAAAAAATTACTCTTTTCAACTTCCCAGCTTCATAATGGCATAGCTCCAAAATTCAAATTTGTCTCTCTAATGCTTGTACTTGAAGCATTTAAATATTTTAAGTGTTTAGCGGTGGATTGGGCCAGGCCAGCTCCTGCTTTCCTCCACATGTGGCTTCCTGCTGGAGTGCTACAAGTCCCACACAGAGACATGGAGCTGACCAGCTCAGCCCGATGACACATGGACCAGGAGCCATGTGCCAGCAGGCCAGCTCCATGGCTCCACATGAGACTTTCAGCACTCCAGCGGGAAGTTGCACGTGGAGACACACAGAGCCCACCCAGCTGGATGGCATGCAGCTCCCAGCTGGAGTGCCATGAGCCCCACGTGCTGGCACGGAGCCAGCCTGATCTAGTTTGAATGTGCATGCCAACAGGCTGGGCCGGCTCCAGGCCAGCAAGTACAGCCCCTGGGACTCAACCAGAGGCAAGCGCTGCTGGGGGCTCCGTCTGCTGCTGATGAGGTGCCAGTAGCAGGGGCTGTGCATCATGAGGGGGGAGGGCAGAATGTACAGTGGAGGGGAGGCACCCATACCCACCCACAAACCCCACACACCTCTTTACAACCCCCCCAAACCCCACACCCATACCCCCCACATCTTTTCACAAATCCCCCCTACACCCACTCCCCAACCATACAAAGCACCTACATATATTTCTAAAGAAGGTTTGAATAGTGTTATATTTAATTTGTAAAATAAACAAATATATATAAGTAATTCATTTTGCATAATTTTGAGTTTTCCTGCGCATTTTGAATTTTTTTGTGCATAATTCCATGGGGTGTAATAAATTGTTAATGTAACACTGTATTTGTTATCAGCTATTTTAATAAAGTTCAAAGGGTTTCAACATAGATTTTATAGATTAATTAAAAATTAATCAAAACATTAAAATAGTTTTTAAACATTAATAATGCTACTGAACATATACCACAAAATAAATACCAAGAGCTTAATCTTCTCAAGAAACTAAGGGCAAAATTCTTACCACTGTAGGTCCCATAACAGAAAATTATTCAAGTTTTCTAAAACAAAGAAGGATGTGTGTCAAATGCATCTGATACCAAGAGGAAAATTCTATGATACAAACTCCTACAGCTGTTAAAGGGAGACTTTAACTAGTTTCCAATCAAGTTTTTAGCACAGTATTAAATGTTAAATGTCTTACACTACAGAAGACATCATACCTTGGGTAATACTTTGGAGAAAAATGTTTGCTCTAACTCTGAAAGGTCAATATGAGGTAGAAACATGTCAGTCAGGATTCTTAACACCCCTGTAAAACAAAAATATTGACAGACTATTACAAAAGAATACCACAAAATGATCAAACACACCAAAATTGTTATCTACCCATCACAAAAAATGTAGAAATGTTTAAAGGGAAAAATAAAAACTATGTATTCATACTCCGTGGGTGCATCTACATGAGACACTAGAAGTGCAGTAGACTAACTCTACTGTGCATTAGTGCATCATGGCACAAGCCATGCTAATGCACTAGAATTAGTCTATTGTATATTAGTGTCACCTAAAAGATGTGTGCTGGTGCTACTACGCAGTAGTGCCAATTACAGCACATTAAGCTAGTACCTGTTATTACAGTTACTAACTTAATGCACTGTAATTACAGCACATTAATGAACATGTAGACATGCCCAGTATGTACAAATTGCCTGCCCTAAGCTTTTCATACCTCATCATTAAGGCGCCTTACCTTGTTTATTAGAGGCCTAAAAAGACCTAGTCAGTTAAGGCTGCTAAAGCCTTGAAATTAATTGCTCAACGTCAGTTTCACCAATTACAGAGGTAAAGAAAAACAATTACATTAGAAAGTAGACAGTGAAACTGAAAAACTCTAAGGCGCAAAAGCAGTTTATGCACTTAACCAATATGCAGATAGTGCATGTTTAATACAAAGTAATCAAAAAGAAAAAACTGGGGCTGACACTCTGTTAGGCAGGTAAGCAAATTATACACTTATCCAACAAATATATGCATATACTGTAGTCTACTTATATGCATGTGGCAAAATGACAACTGCTATCTGTACATTCTTTAATAAATCTAGATACCAGTAAAAAAAGGCTCCAACATGTATACAAGGGCTTATGTACTTAACTTACTTACTAAGTAGTTTTATCACAAACCACTGACAGTTCTAAGGCTAAGCATATACGTAGCTGTATACAGAATCGTTGTCTAAGACGGGGTGGGCAAAGGCCAGCCCATAAGCAGACTCTATTTCCCAACAGCCCTTGCAGTGGTAGCTCCTTCTGGCTGTTGCTGCCAGACCCAGCCCCGCTGCCCAGGCACCCCAGCCCATCTACCTTGTAGCCACCACCGGAGACAGGACCCTTGTGGGCAGAGTGCGCAGCTGGGATGGGGCTGTGACCAGGAGCAGGGCAAGCAAGCAGGGCTGGGAAGACACAAGGATCTTGAGGCAGTGACAATGCAGGGCCACAATCTGCTGCCTGCACGCCCCTGCAACAAGTGCAGGTTCTGCGGATGGGCGGGGGGTGTGCAAGTAGCAGATCACGGCTCTGCCACGGCCCGGGGCCCATGTTGTCACTGCCTCAAGATCCTGACTGGCCCTGAAGCAACTCCTGACATGGCTCTGGCTGGTATGCATAGACACCCCAGGAGTATGGGGTCAGGACACAGCCCTGATTCTACAGACCCATGCTGTCAGGGCCCCATGCTCCTGGGGTCTCCATGGAGACCAGTGAGGAGCCACACAGGCAGGGGCTACTGTGAAATGAAGTCCGGCTGCCAGCTGGATCTGCCATTTTGCCCACCCCTGGTGTAAGAGGAAACACTAAAGATTTAAACCACATCACATCACAGCACATTCACCATCCAGGTTGGCAAAAGCTCAGCCTCTTCACTATGAATACCAGTAAAACTGCTAAAAACTTCATGGCAAGCAAATGACTGGCCCAGGGCTAGTCTCCAGATTTCACAGACTTATAACACAGTTTAAGCTAATTTTCATTAAAAACTTCAAGCCTGTTTCCTTGTGAAAATTCCAACCCCACCATAACAGTGATGCAAAACTGAAGAGGCCTTTGAATGAGAGGAAGTTTTTCCTTCTCAAGAAGGATCTGTTAGTGGCGGACAGTACTACCCTCAGAATATAAGACTGAATTAACTAATGACTTGAAACACTAATAGTTCCTAAAAATGACCTTATGATACACCAAGCTTTGCTCTCAGCTCTGTGTAACCTCTAAGTTAAAGGAAATTACACTTAAACTACAAGCAGAAATTCTCAATGTATACAAAATACCTCATGAGTAATCATAGCCTATTCATTTTTAAAGAAAACAATAGTATGTTTTAGCCAACTATGGGAGGAAAGAAAAACAATTAAAACACATCAGAGCTGCTAATCTTATCTGCTTTTTTCTTTCTTCTTTTACTGGAATATTAATAACTCAAAACTGCTGCCTGTCTAAATAGTTACTTATAAAACTTATCTCTGTTATCGTAATGTGGTACATGGGCATTTAGAATCACTTCTGATCATGACAAAGTTTGACATCACTGTACAAATGAGACAGCAGTTGAAGAAATTTTTTCTGTGAAATCAATAGCTAACAGTCAGAAATAGTAGAATGGAAAAACAAAACCTTACACATATTCAAACACACTCATCTAGCCTTTTAATTTTTGGAAAACTCATTCAGCATTTTAACTGTTGAAGGCTGTCTTAAGAAACCAAGAAAGACGCATGCTAAAGAAGTAGTATTTCTAACACAGAAGCTATAATCCAATAACTGTAATATGAAATGCCACATAGGGATCAAGCACTACAGTTCTAAATAAAGTTATCATAACTCTTACTTACGAATATGTTCGGTCCAGTCATCAGAACTTTGATACACAGAGTAAAAGTGTTAAAGAAAGTGAACTCAAACATGTTCTGAAATACAGATCAGAGACCTGAGAAAGAATGTCTTGCACTCAAAAGCTTGTCTAACATTATCCCAACTACATAGTTGGTCCGGTATGAGATGTCACCCTAAGAAATCCTTGCCTCAAATACAAATTAATGTTCAATCTAATCCTAAAATTTATTACTACACCCAACCTGCAAATATTTCAAGGCATGTCCAAAATCAATGGCATCACTCTTATAGTTAGATATGTAACCACTTAAGCGCTTTGGAGTTTGGGATCTACATAATGACTTATACATGGATGCAGACCAAGGAATTGTCCAGTTACTTTAACTGCTAGATGAACCGCACACACATGCAAACACGCACGCGCGCACACACACACACACGTACAGAGTAAAATTTATCTTAGAATGCTGAATGCCTGCTTCACGTTCAGACTAGAGCAGTTGCCTACTATCTGGTACCTAGATCATCAGACGCCCAGTGCATTTGTTTACTGTAAATCACATTCACCCTTCTCCTTCATAAACTCAGTGTCAGAACAAAGATCTTTCTTTTGCAGTGCACTTTTCCTGCTTGCGTGCTTATTCTCTTGTCTCTCAAACACTATTTGGGGAAGGTCATCAGAACCAGGGCTGCAGACACCAAACTCATAAGTACCCACATATTTCTGACTACCAACACACATGTACACATGCAAGAGGGAATGACTATTCACAGATTCATAGATTATAGAGTCAGAAGGGACCCAATGGATCATCATGTCTGACCCCCTGCCCCTGGCAGGAAAGAGGAACAAGGTCAGACGACCCCAGCCAGGTGATTGTCAAGCTTCCTCTTGAAGACCTCCAAGTTAGGTGATAGCACCACCTCTCATGGAAGCCCATTCCAGACTCCAGCCACCCTTATTGTAAAAAAAATTCTTCCTAATGTCTAACCTACTCTCCACTAGTTTGCACCCATTATTCCTGGTTACTCCCTGGGGTGCTCTGGTAAACAGCGCATCCCCAATTCCCTGCTGTCCTCCCCTGATAAATTTATAGGTGGTCCTCCCCTGATAAATTTATAAGCGGTGGGCAATACGTGCATGGGTGTTGTGTGATCTGTATCTCGGCAGAGCCTGTAATGACCTGCAGGTTCCCACACACAGGTTGAAGCACAAGTTGTAGTGGGGATGAGCGAGGAGGCTCCATGTGCAGGGAAAATATCACGTGGTCCAATATAATTTATCCAACTCCTGAATTCTTTCCAGAGGAGAAAGGTGAGACTGACCCTCCCCATCCCCGTTTTTGATAGGCCCTGATCTCCCAGTACTCAGCTTGGTTTATTTTGCTAATTGTGCACCTGCTACACCTGGTGATTTCTCTCACTCCCTCCCCTATGCTGTGCCCAGCTTCCTATAATCAGAGACCTGAGGGGGATGTTTTACACTGGAAAACTCATCTCACTTCACCCCAACTATACAGTTAGCCCAATAAAAGATTTCACCCTAAGAAATCCCCACCTCTTGCTATAGCCCTGAGCACACACAGCACCACAGCTGCAAGCAGCAGCAGCGCAGAGCAGAGCACAGGGTTCTTCTAACAAAGATCTGAGTTCTCGCAACCCCCATGGAGTCCCCAGATTATTGTGTAGCTCTGGGCAAGAAACAGACCAGCGCCCAGATGCTTCCGAATCCCAACACATCTGCACACACACTTCTGGGTACTAGCCCTTGCCACACTACAGGCCATGGACACACACTTCTGAATCCACACATGCAGACTCTGTCTATGCCTGAAGAAGGGTGTTTGTGCCCAAAAGCTTTCAAAGAACAATTTTTCCAACTGTTTAGTTGGTCTAATAAAGGATATCAGATCTACCCAAAGAACCTCGCCTGCCCCCCCCATACTTCTGGGTACTGGTCTCTGCCAAGCTACAGGATCGAGCCACACTTTTGAATACACGCATCCCGCCCTATTTCTGGGTACTGGTCTCTGCCAAGCTACAGGTCACACCCCCCCTCTTCTGGGTACTGGACACCCACTCACCCACCCACCCACCCACCTCTCTGGGTACTGGTCTATCTCTGTCTCTTCCCCACCCCGTCCCCTTCAGCCCGCGGCGGCCCGCTGCCTCCTCAGCTGAGCGGCGGCAGGATATGAGCAGGCGGGGCAGTGCGGCGGGCAGCTCGCGGCGGCACAGCTCGCGACCCCAGCCGCCCAGCTCCTGCAGCAGTTGCTCGCGCTCTGCCTGCGACATGGCCGTGGTCTTCCCGCCGCTATCCCGGCAGCCCCCGCGGCAGCGGCAGAGCCAGCGCGGAGGGGGCGGGGCGGGCTGTAGGGCGGGAGCGGGGAGAGCTGGGGCCTGGCTTGCTTCAAGCGCCGCCGGGCCGGGCGGCCGGAGCTGTGGGCGTTGTGCGGCCTGTGCCCGCAGGTACTAGCCCCAGCCCCGCACACGGGCGCTGCGCTTGCTCAGCGGGCGGGCGGGCGGGCAGTCCGCGTGCGCTGCTCTTGGTGGATGTGCAGGCAGTTCGTGCGCATCGCGGGCCGTGCTCAGTATGCGAGCAATTCATACGGGCGTCGTGGGCCGTGCTTACTTAATACGTATGTCCGTGGTGGGCCGGGTTTAATGTGCTTGGACACTATGTCCTGTGCTTAATGTGCTTCATCAGCGTGCGTGCACATCGTGTGCAGCGCCCCACGTGCACACGTGTGGTGATGGGCTCAGTGCAAATGCACGCGCGCTGTGTGATGTGCTTAATGACGTGGTATGGGGCTTAATGACACTCACAGGGCTGTAGTGTTTCTGATACAGAGAGAGCCGCTTGAACCCTATGAGAATCTAAGCAAGTGTCAAATGAAGCGTGGAGCTAGGGATTTACAGCATGAGTTCAACTGCAGGCAGTGGTGATGAGCTAGAGGTGGTTTGGTTTGGTTTGGTTTGGTTTGGTTTGGTTTGGTTTGGTTGGATCTAGGCTTCAGTAATATTAGAAATTAAAAAGTTTACTCTCATTTTAATTAATTCTTGTTTTTTGATTTCCGTGTCAGACTGTTGGTGGCGTTATTAAGGCGAGGAGGACACGACCAACCAATCTGCTGGTTCCAAATGAGAGTCACAGTCACTAAGAAAACACAGATGAGAAACCCTAAAATGGTAGTTGTCCAAGTCAGAGCAAATGAGATGCCAAGAAATGCTACAGGCAAACAGCACAAACAATATTTTAATCTACACAGACGATTTGAAATGTAAAAAATCTGACGTTTTCTTGTCGGACGGCCAAATCTGAGATCTTAGTTTTTCATAGACAAGTGATTTATACATACATACGAGGAAGGAAAGCTGTGACTAAAGCTAAAGATTAAACCATTTTAAAAACTTGCGCTCTTGTCACACAAAAATTCTTTGATCTCATCTAGTTTTGTCCTCTGAAAAAGGTGGTAATATCTAGGTGAAGGGGATGTTACAAGGTGATAAGAGATGATTACAAGTTATGTTATCCTTTGGCCGCTTCTCAGCCTCTCTGGCTTGGATCAGGCATAGTATCTTGTTTAACAACATGATATTCTATTTTTGACAGATCCTCTTCTTGTATAGAGAAAATTCAACTGATGAAGTTACAGCGCAAATGGGACTGTGCATGTAGAAGATCTCTTAGTGATAACTAAGTGCCAGGAGCCTTCTTTCACATTAGGACAGTCCCAGAACAAGTTTTTATCAACACATTACAAGAAACATCGCATTTACATCAACACTTTCATTGGACAAGTGCATCTATCTTTTCTAACTTTAACTTCTAGGTGGTCTTTTTATTTGCCTTGGACTTCATAAAAATGGCATTTCAGTTTAACTTTTCTATCAAGGAAAATGTAGAAAATAAACTAGAGGCTCTTGGTGATACAGACTTACTCCTGGGCTCTGCACAGGATGCTTTGAGAAACCAAAAAGGATCTACAGAAAGCAAGGAAGTGTCATCAGAAGAACATGCCACATTACAGGAATCTCTGCATGCATATAAGGTAGCACCAGGAACTGCAGATCTTGTAGCAAGCTGCTGCCCAGAGCCAGCTGAAGATGAAAACCAGAATGAGACACTATCAAAGAAACAGTCCTGTAAAGTTGCCAGGGAGCATAATATTCCTGACAATGTCGACAAAGTGTTAGAAAATAAAGTTGTGGAAGCCTTATCGGGGCTATATCATGTAAACATTTCTGTAGTGGAAATGACCCTTTCAGATGGCTCCCATGGAGAAGACATAGTGTCTAAAAGTATTTCTTCTCACTCTGATCTCCTCCCAGGTGTCTATGAGGGAGGAATGAAAATCTGGGAATGCACTTTTGACCTCATAGATTATTTGTCAAGAGCTGAGATACAATTTGTCAATAAGACAGTTTTGGATCTTGGCTGTGGGGCTGGACTGTTGGGAATAGTGGCCTTAAAGGGAAAGGCAGAAAAAGTCCATTTTCAGGACTTCAATGGCATTGTAATTGATGAAATAACCTTGCCTAATGTCATGGCTAACTGTGCTGGTGGTGATGGCAGTGATGATGATAACAGAGCTGGTGAACCTACTTCAAAAAGGCTCAAGAAAGCAGATTGTTCACCTGGTCTGCTCTCAAAGTGCAAATTTTTTTCTGGGGAATGGTCTGAGTTCAGTCAACTCCTATCAAGTGACGGGAAACTTATTTCAAAGTATGATATCATTCTCACATCAGAGACTATTTACAACCCTGATTACTATAGTGCTTTGCACGATACCCTTTCTAAGCTACTGTCTAAAAATGGCTGTGTGTACCTGGCTAGCAAAGCACATTATTTTGGAGTTGGAGGTGGAGTCCATCTCTTTGAAAAATTCATTGAAGAGAGGAATGTGTTCAGGACTAGAACTGTTAAAATTATCGATGAAGGACTGAAGCGGTTTATTATTGAAATGGCCTTTAAGAGTTCTAGTTGATACATTTCTGTACCCATTGATTTGGTTAAATACCATTTCTAGCACATGCCTTCTTTATCTCAGTTGAATTGTTTTGAAGTGGCTTATATGCTGGGATACTTTGCTTCTGGAGAATAAAATGAATATATTTTGATTAGACAGTTGTATGTATTGAATCAAGTACTGGCAAAAGGTGCCAAAATGATACAACTGAGAATCTGTCATACTTTTTCACAGGACAGATACAGCAGAGGAAGCAGCAATACAAACTTCTCATGGCCATTTTGATTAATCTACTACTGTCATTCCTGGGGTGTTTTATATTAGCGGATCTGAGAGAAATGCATCCAAAATACCACTAACATTTAATATAATGTGTAAATACTGGATTGAAAAGAGGCAAAAAAATGCAACACTTGTTCCAATTAAGTATTTTAGCTGAGGTCCTGGGACCACGTCTTTGACTTAAGAGTTGGTATGTAATGCAGTGACTTTTAACATGAAATTTTCTGTTTTACCACCAGAGGGAAATGCCATTTATTACTTGCATTATATTAGAACCTAATCTTGCAAATATTTCATTTTTCTTGCTGTGTGTGTATATAGTTTACAAGATTGCTTATTTAGCTCTCCAGGAGTCCAATAATCATTGGGTGACATGCTTTCTATATTGAAGTTAATGGGAGTTTTACCACTAATGTTAAGGGAATCAGAATTTCACTGAGGTCAGCCCTTAATGTGAGAGAAAAATAAATATATTGAACTATCATAAAATCTTGGTGCAGATAAACTACCATGTCAAATCATTTATTTATAGGAAAAACAACTTAGTTTATTGTTTTACTTGAAATTAAAATGAATCTAAGTGGGGAAATATTCTATACAAGAAATTGGTAGTGTCACACTGACAATAAACATGATGAATCGGGGAAACCTTTGGATGTGGTATACCTTGATTTTAGCAAGACTTCTGATATGGTTTCCCACAACATTCTTACAGGCAAGCTAAAGAAATCCAGACTGCATGAATGGACTGTAATGAATGGACAGAAAACTGGCTGGATCATCAGGGTTAGAGGGTAGTAATCAATGGCTTGATGTCTAGTTGGCAGTTGTTATCAAATGGAGTACCCCACAGGTTTTGTTCAATATCTTCATCAGTGACCTGAAAGATGGTGTAGAGTGCACCCTCAGCAAGTCTGCAGATGACACCTAGCTGGGGGGAGTAGTAGATACACTGGATGGTAGGGCTAAGATTCAGAGTAACGCAGACAAATTGGAGGATTGGGCCGAAAGAAATCTCACAAGTTTCAACTTGGACAAGTGTAAAGTCCTACGCTTAGGACAGAACAATCCCATGCACCAGTACAGCCTGGGGGCTGACTGGCTGGGCAGCAGCTCTGCAGAAAAGGACCTGGAGGTTACAGTGGACAATAAACTGAATATGAGCCAGCAGCGTGTCCTTGTTACCAAGAAGGCTAATGGCATCCTCTGCTGCATCGGTAGCAGTGCTGCCAGCAGGACAAGGGAAGTGATTATTCCCCTCTATTCAGCACTGGTGAGGCCGCATCTGGAGTACTGTGTTCAGTTTTGGGCCCCCCACTACAGGAAGGATGTAGACAAATTGGAGAGAGTGCAGCAGAGGGCAGTGAAAGTGGTGAAGGGGCTGGCGGACATGACTCATGAGGAGAGGCTGAGGGAACTGGGCTTATTTAGTCTAGAGAAGGGAAGACTGAGGGGATTTAACAGCAGCCTTCAACTACTTTAAGGAGGGGTTTGAAAGCGGATGGAGCTAGACTTCTCAGTGGTGACAGATGACAACAAGGAGCAAAGGTCTCAAGTTGTGGTAAAGGAACTTTAGACTAAATATTAGGCAGAATTTTTTCACTAGGAGGGTAGTAAAACACTGGCACAGGTTACCCAGAGAGGTTGTGGACTCCATCCTTGGAGGTTTTTAAGACCCAGATAGACAAAGGGATGATCTAGTTGGGGCTGGTCCTGCTTTGAGCAGGGGTTTGGAGTAGATGACCTCCTGAGGTTCCTTCCAACCCTCATTTTCTATGATTCTATGTGAACATGAATAATTTTGGACCAGAAGGGAAGCTTTTTATTATTAGTGAGACTAGACACTCAACTCATACAAAAAGGCCTCAACTACAGTAATGCACTGTTTGTTAACAAATTATTTCAATACAGTAGTTGTATGGGGGATGGGACATTCAAACCCAGGCCTTCTCAGGTGCCAAGTAGATATTATAGGTCTAATACCTCCAACCAGATGCTTAGCTTGGGAAGGCCTTTCACATACAAAGATTTGTCTTCAACACTAAGGGGGTTTTTGTATGGTAAGGTTAGACACTTATAGTATACACTGTAATTGCAGATTTCTGCAGTAGCTAGATTAGAATCTGCTGCCATATTCCTTCAATTGGTCATTCTATGTCACGTAAATTAAGTGTTGGAAAATAAAATGGATCTCTAAGTAAAGCCTGTCTACTGGAGATCCTGTTTCTGTGTCAATACTGCAGTTTCACCCCAAAGTTAAGTTAGGGGTCAATGTGTTGTGGCAGGAACTCTCCCTTCTATGGAAAATTAGATTTCAGACAGAAATTTTTCAAACTTACTCTACCCACCATAAGTGACTCATAGGAGGGGCATGGGGGTGGGGGTATGTGCTCCCCCTGAATTGGCTACCACCCCCTCTCCTGCCACTGCCGCCACTGCCAGATCCTGTGGGCAGTCACCAATCGCCACCCCTCCCCTTCACCACCAATGCCACTGCCGGCTTTTCAGGTGGTTGCCACTCGCCAGCCCACCGCCAACGCTGCTGCCCAGAAATTGTGCCCCCCCCCCCCCCCCAGTCTCAGGAGGCACCAGTCTTCCATGCTACCTACCAAAAAGTTTCAGAGGCATTTCAGATCTTTGCTTTCTGTCCTAACTAGTATAATGTTACTATGCACTGAAATAGCAACATGCCTAGCCCCAATGTATTTGTACTGCAGTGATGGATTAAGAAATTCCTGTCATTAAATTAAACAGTCTCGATAGAGAAATGTTGAGTCAACATAGAATATTGAGAGAGGAAAAAATGGTATGGTTAGAGTGATAGGCATCTCCACAATGCAGTAAATTTTTTCCGAGCTATGACACTGCTTAATAAAGAATTTATTTTAACAATATCATTCAAACCCATGAGTGTTGGGTACACGAGCTGTGGTGTTGCAATTTTGACTGTGTCACTTCAGATAAAGGACAGGAAATCCTCTTGGTCTGACTTATTTACAAAAAAAACCAATTTTCAGAACAGCTTGTTATATTTTTTATAGTAATCCTGTGAATTAAGACAGTCACAGAGACATTTCCCATAAGACCAACTAGTAAAGAAAAAGATATAGACTGATTTGGCTGTATCTGTTTTTTTGAAGATAAGTTTTTATCAAATAAATAGTACTTTAGACTTATAATATCAAAAGGTAGGCTTATGCTAAAGTTACAACAATGTGGAACCAGGTACTTTTAATTTCCCCTACTTCCTTTCAAACAATATTAATTATAGAGCCTAATAGCAATTGAACAGCCTATAAATGTCAACATTTAAACTACTGTCCAAAATACAGAAGGGGGATGGTTAGGATACCAATATATTCGTAAAGTCTACTCTTTTTGAGGTTGGGCAGTGAGACAGAGTGGGGGAAAGGAGGAAACTGAGTGTCATTAAAAATTGCTTATAACTTTCTACAAAGGGCCTGTTTTTCCAGAGTGGAAAGAGAGTCTGAATAATCTCCTTCCACACTTTTCAACAAAAGGTATTTCTGAGGAAGTTTAATAAACTTTAGCTCTTGATCTTATCCTCTCTCTTTCACATGTAGTATTTAGCAACTGTTAGCAGAGACTATTAACTAATTGCTCTATTCTCTAAAATGTTAGTTGGCACTGGTAAAGCAATGCAGCTTCTACCATTTCCTTTTGAGAGTTTCCACTGTTAGAATTCACTTATTTTTCCCCCTGATGTTCTGCATAGATTTTCCTTTACTCAAATTCTTCATTTCATTCTTAGCTGTAACCTTAGAACATCCTTGGGTTTTTTATGCCTATCAAACTTTTGAAGGTCTTACAGAGATTTAATGGCCCCATAGCAAAATATAAAAACATGAAATATTGTTAATGTAATTAAGTTACCATTTCCAAATCCTAGCCTAGAGGTGTGTACTTTGTCTAAAAGTGTGTACTTTGTCTAAAAATTCCATTTGTCTGAGGTGAAACTAGCAAAAAAAAATTCTTGAGTATCTGTTTCCATGAAATTTTGCTTAGGTTTTATTCTTCCTGATCCTATCCCTATTTGAGTCAATAGAAGTAGGACTTGGGCCCTAGGTTTCTCCTCTGGTAAGTCTGTTGACATTTGAAGATGGCCATCATTCTTCCCTTTCAGACTAGGAACATTTCCTTCTCCCCTACATGTCAAATCATTGTAACCCTAGAAGCCAGCTCAGGAGCAACTTTTAAAAAAATAGGAAAAAATGGCCTCTACACTACCCACTTCTTACAGTGGACTGGGCATTGCAAGTGAGGCATGATTATCCTTCCCCTTACATCACAAACTAATGAAGCTTCTCTCCAAGGTCTCCTTGGTATGGCATCATGCTGCTAAAGAGCCATCTAGAATTTCTTGCATGTGAAAAATGAAGCTGGAAATCAGGCAACCACAGCTCTCATCTCAGCCTTTTCCCAGAATTTACCCCTCCACTCTCACGTTTTGGAAGATTGACTTCTTTATAACAAGAAATCCAGCCTGGCTGCTTTTCCAGTAAGTTGGAAGTGTAGAGAGAAACATTAAATCCTGCTGCCGTCTTTCAGGGAAGTTAATTTTGAAGAGAGATTTGTTTTTTGTTAAAGGAACCAGGGTTCTCCTTATCAGACAAGCTCTCTTGGAAGCGTTTGCTAGTTACAGGAAATAAGGTCATAAAATACTCCTGTTTCTTGCAGAGAGACCAGCAAGGCAGTTAAAATGTCAACTTTTACAGATGTCATGCTATTGAAAACTTTAGGAAAAAACGTAAAATCTCATCTACACCTTTTGCCTCACGGAAAATGTTCTGTTTAGAAATTATTCCGACTCCTTTGCTATTCTTGGTTACTAGATGTAATAGCATGGGAAAATATTCCCAAGTCAAAATTCTGTTAATAAAAAAGAAATCAAAGCTGTAATCCATATCATCAGCCATTACTGATTAAGGAGTGTTCAGTAGGGTATGAAGCTGGCAAAGATAAAGCAGGGGTGGGGAGTGGTAAGACTATCTTAGGAGGATAACTGGCATTACATTCTCTGGCCTCACTGCTGATGGTAGGTATAGAAGCTTTCTGTAATGGGAGTATCTAATGGAAAATGGACTAAAATAACTTCTATTTTATATTTTGCATTGTTTGCTCAAGAAATACCCCATGGTAAATGCATCTTCAAGAAAACTCATCTAGCTGAATAACTTTAGCAGATGTAGACTATGTCATGAAGCTTAGCAGAGATAATGATCAGGATTTGTATATATTTATATTATTGACCTACCATTTGTAGGCAACAAAAGTTTTTAGGAGGGATATATAAAAAAAGAAACTATTGTGTTGAAAGGCAGTGGAGTATTCAATATGGTAGTATAACAGGGAGACTAACACTTCTGTTACTTCAAGGGAAATTTTTGCAGCAGACAGAGGCCAGGCAGCAGAGCAAAGGTCAGCTGCAAAGGACTAGGCAGCCAGGGAACATGGTAGAGAGCTGCACATTAAGAAGGGGAACACCTGCAGCCAGGCAAGGGAACCTTGCTCAGAGTGAACTGGCTGCAAGAAGGCAGGCAATAAGATGCCAAAGACTAGGCATGCCTAGCTCTGCTGCAATAAGACAATAGAGCAGAGCTTAGCTGGGTAATTTAGCCAGGTAACTGTAAACTCCCTTGGAAACTAAATGGCTGGGCATGATGAGCAATCGCTGTAGCAAGGGCGAGAGTCACATAACCTGCAGAGGCAGGGTTTAGAGATTATAAAAGCCCAGGACTTGAGCTAGGGGCCAGTCTGGTTCTGCAGGTGGTCAGGGAAGGAGTTTTGTTCTGAAAGGAGTGATTGAGTGGGGCAACTTGCTCTAAGGACTGCAAGCTACCTGGGGAAGGAGCTTTGTACTCAATAAACCATAGCTCAGCAACATACTGGGAGCTGTATAGCATGAAGACCACCAGCAAGGGATTAAAGGTTTACAGATGAGTAAGGGGATGCTGGAGGTCCCAGTGGTGCTGGCACACAACTGTTTTGAGGAACCCTGCCAGGGGCTGGGGCCCAAGACACAGGAGAGGTTCCTGCCAAGGAGAGCAAGAAAAACAAGAACCCACGGCCCAAGTGCAGTGAGAATAAGCAGGGTCAGGGATCCCACAGCTCAAGGGGGGGGCAGAACCATAATCTGAGAGAGACAAAAACTAGGCCAGGGGCCCACAACCAGAAAGGGTAGGAACAAACAGGGGCAAGAACTAGGGCCAGGGGACCATAGCTAGGGACCTACTGAATTAATGGCAGAAGTGGGCTGTGCAGTGGCGGTTTTAAATATGGCACCATTTTTGCCTCCTGGCCAGTCAACAACAGGGACACTGCGGGAGCGGGGGAGGAGAGGGGAAGAGAGTACGCAGGGAAAAGTTGATGCCACACAGCCCACTTCCTCCATTAATTCGGGAGGAATTAATAGTCCGGGAGGGATGGAGACTGATGGAGGTGCAGAAGCCTGAGCATAAGGAGGGCAGAGACTGAGAAAAGGCAAGGAGGCCTGAATGGATTGGAGCAGAAATTAGGGTCTGAGCACCCTCTGAGTGAGTGGTAATACCTGCGAGGCATAGGTACAGCTCTAGGGTAGGTTAGAGGCTGTGAGCAGCCCATAAAGTATCTGGTGTCCTGGGGGCATGTACAGGCCAGAAGGGCCCATCTAGCATAAGGATAGATTTGGATCAGTGGGATACAAAAAGGATCTGCTGGCCAGAAGACAGGCCAAGGCTCACTTGAAGACCCTTTCCAAATCTATTAAGAATACCAAGGCGTGGCAGATGTGGGAAAAGGGAAGGTAGCTTAGAGGGAGAGCTAGACAGAAGCCGTTTGGCTACCAGGGAGCATCACATCCACCTCTGGGGCTTGGTCCTGTCACAAGTAGCAAGGAAGAACAATAAAAAGAAATGTTTGCATTTAATAAATTAAGGATGGCCTCAATGCTAGAACATCAGGAAGATGCATTATACCAGGGGGTTTTAACTTTTTTGGGTCATTGTACCCCCAGCGGTTGGTCAAGAAGGCAGGAGTACCCTGTGGCCAGACTAGCAGGGGGGGCAGGGTCCCTCGGTTGAAAACCCCTGCACTAAACAATTCAGATGCAGCCCAAGTTAAGATATGTATGATATGTCAAAACTGCAGGACTGGTAGCTCTTACTGAGGCCACAAAGTCTGCCAAGTTTCAAGGAGATCGGTGCAGGGGTTTGGAGGGAACTGCACCTCAAGCTGCAGACAAGCAAAACTGGTGCCATGGGTGACACTGTGTGAGTTAAGGTGCACAGGGGTGACAGCTGCAGGCATCTTGGCCCCTGCTGTGACGCGTGCTAGGTGTGGAGGAGATCGGTGCAGGGGGGTTCTGGGGCCCTGCACCCCTAGCTGCTGACAGGCAAAACTCATGCCAAGACTGTGTCTGTCTTGGGGCAGTTGATTATCTTGTTTTGATTCTTTCCTCTCCTTAGCCTGGGTTTGTAGGTGCTAATTGCTGCTCGTTAAGTCTTTATGTAGTAGCTAGGTCCTGTGTATTGAGCTGGTCCCTGAGTTCTTGGTCCCTGACTGAATCATGATTGATTGATTGATTGGTAACTGGAAACACAGTAGTTTAGCAGCCAGGCCTGCAGTAGTGTCTCCCCTCCCCCATCCTAAGACAGAGACTGTCCCACAAGCGCCAACAGTACAAGTTTTGCTTGTCCGCAGCTTGAGGGGCAGTTCCCCCCAAACCCCTGCACCGATCTTGAAACTTGGCAGGCTTTGTGGCCTAAGCAAGAGCTACCACCTTGCAGTTTTCACCCGGCCATGTTGTAACACATAGATGTGACAGGGGTTTTGCTTTCAACAATTTGGGGTGCTGTTCCTCCCAACCCCCTGGACCGATCTTCTTGAAACTTGGCAGGCTTCATCCCCTCTGCAGAGTCTACCACTCCTGAAAATTTCATCCAAATCAGACAAAAACAACGTTATATTTTATTTTTTCCCTATTATATCCTACGGCCGGATCTCTGAGGCGACTCCGAAGCCTAACAAGGCCAGCGCTTCCACCTGGATGTGCTGCTTCGGACCCTGAAGCGTCCGAAGCTTCTCTGGATCCAAAGCTCTGTCCGAAGCCTCGCACAGCCCTACCAGATATGTATGCTCATTTGACAATACCATAGTTCCATGATTTTAAGATGTGCCCCCCCCATTTAACATAAGAGAAAGGGCCCTTCATCTTAGAATCAAGTACGAGAGAGCGGAGGTGCAGCAGCTGCCATGACTCGGGCACCAACCCATACCCAGGGTCTGAACCATAGCCACAGCTGCTGCCTGCCCCACCCCCCACCCCATCTCTGCCCTCCAGCCTCTTCTTCCCATCTCTACCCCACGCAGTCTCTGCTCCTCTGCCTGCCCCTATTTCTCCCTTCCTGCCTCCCTTACCCTTCTATGCATCAGTGGGCTCCATCCAAGCTGCAGCCTAAAGCACTGAGAAGCCCTGTAGCAGTGGTGCACAGCCCACATAGGTGCTACAGGGGCTGGGCTGTACCCTAGGCTAGAACGGTGTTGATGCCTTCCAGCAAGAGTAAGGGGCAGGAAGAAAGTAGAGACTTATGGGGAGAGAGGAGAGGGGGAATAGAGGCAGAGGAGGAAGAGAAACTCCAAAGCTGCAGCAGTGGGGGGCAGGCAGGGGGCAGAGGTAGCAGGGCACAGGCACAAGCAGAGGGCAAACTGCTTGACCTCTCAATACCAGCTGCCTCCCGCCACAGTAGTGGGAGGATGAATTAAAGATAACCTTCCAATGATTAGATTCTATGCATGGAAAATTATACCATATTTTCCATGTATGGTATCTAATTATTGGGGATTCATTTCAAATTCAGGGTCTTAGATTCAAGTGAATACAGCACCTGTTTAGTCTGGACAGTCTTACACTGAAGCAGGGTCAAGCTATTCAACATGTATGGAGAGCACACAGAGGGAAACAAAACATCACTATGGATCTTTTTATTCAACTAAAAGTCACACTGATTTATTTGAACACAATTTAAGATGATATATTACACAGTAGTTAAATTCATTTCTTGTCATCCGACCAAGTAATTTCGTAGTCTTTGTATACTCTTTTTAGTATTTCTACAGTCACTGAATGATCTGCTTTACCATATCCCTGCAGGAAAGAGGGGAAAAAGTTTAAAAGGGTACAAATGTATGAGATGCCAAATCATCAAGTTTGAGTTATCATTCTAAATATCCAGTTTAATGGCCTCAAAGCTTAATGTATTTTAACTCGCAATACTCGCGCTGAAGTAAATGAAAGTTCTGTAGTCAGTTTTTAGTCTGTCTTTAAGAAAGAACAGGATTATACAGAATCTTTAGACTCACATGCCATAAAAGAATAAAGCCATTTTCTATAAACTATCTTATTTAAAAGAAATCAACCTTTTTCTCTGTTTTTGCAGAGTTAGAACATAGACAGGATTCTTTAATGAAAATAAACCTTATTAACTAGAGTTAAGGTTGAAGGCAGGTATCAGTAACTTCTATATAGGTCACTAACACTTCTGAAAAGTAGAGGGCAGGAAAAAAGAAGAAAATCAGAGTTAGGGTTTAAATGAAACATAATTGACTCTCAGCTAACAAGAGGAGCATTAACTCCAGTGAACTCGAAACAGCACGGTTAACTGAAACCTGAACTGTATGTTAATACAAAAACACAACTGATAGAAAAAAAAAATAAAAGCATGATATTAATTTCAGTCTAACTTTTTAAACAAAAAAAAAATGCTAATTGTAATAATTAGGACTGTAATAGTTTACTACTGCAAATTATTTTACATAAAAACATAAATTGTAACTTGTTCAAAGAAACAAACCCAGGACTTACTGTAGAGAGACCAAATACCCGCAGTTTCTTATCTTTGCTATTATGGTCAATTTTTCCTCCTCCCAGGCACTTGCATTCAAAGCCCAATTTTTCCATTTCAGGATTTAATTTTTCAAATATGTGATCTGGAAAAAGATATTTAAATCCATTAGCCAGAACTTGCATTTCAATATCAAAAAGATTTAGAGGTCCTTTTTTTCTAAGTTACTCATTCTTTCTAATCTCCTATCTGAGGCTTGTAAGAAAAAGATTTTGTTATCGATAGATCTGGGGGCACCAGAATGGTTATACTTAAGCTTGTTGGTTTCATTAAATTAGAGGCTGGTCAAACTGTACAACCCTTAGCTGAAGTCTAAGAGGTCTGGAAGCTATGTTGAGCAATACTAGTAAGAGTTGCTTTTTATGTGGGCACAGTGCGACTCCAAGCAAAGCCTAGTACAAAATCCAGGACAGACAAGGTCTAAGGACTCCTATACACATGCAGGAAGCTGGCTCCGATGCACTGGATTTCCAGTGCGTCAGAGCCGAGTCTACCAGAGCACAAAATTAACGTGCTCCAGAAGACTCCAGTGTCGTGTGAATCAGCATCCCTGCACAGAAAAACAGCAGCAGGGCACTTTGAACTAAAGCTTGTCAAACGAGCTTTATTTCAAAGCACCCCGCCACCTTTTTCAGTGTGAGGATGCTGATACAGGTAACGATTGGTCACTTCTAATTAGTGTGGCTCGCTAATTAAAGTGCCCCACCCCCCCACACCTCCTGCAGCATATGTAAAAATGCCGTAAGAGAGCATCGTAAAGACAGTCTTAATTTAAATTATCTTCATAGCAACCAGGCTTCTAAAAGAAAGATCAAAAAACCTTATAAACTGAATGTTATTAGTTCCTGTTGAAGCAGTGCATGCATTAGCATGTCTTTACAGTATCTGTGTGCGCGCTTATCCTGACAAACTGAAAACCAGCTTGGGTTTTACCCCTAATTCAGCTCTCATGGGTCCCAAACTCCATAGGGCTGTTGGCATAAGAATTAAAACGTAAGAACTGCCACTTACTGGGTCAGACCATTGGTCCCTCTTGCCCCATCTCCTGTGTCACACAGGGGCACAGAATGGATGCTGCAAGGGAGACTGAAGTGGGTATAACCAGGGTTCCCCCCCCCCCCCCGTTCCTCTCGTCCTTGCAGCCTTCGGCATTTAAGGTCTAAGATGCTCCAATTCAGAGGCCAGAGTCCTCACTCCTATGCTCAATGATGCCCCTTTCCTCCAAAAATGTGTCCAATCCCTTTTTGAATCTGGCTAAACTGTCGACTTCCACAGCATCTGGCGACAAAGAGGTCCACACTTTAATTACACGCTGGTTGACAAAGAAATTTGTTTTGTTAGTTTTAAATTCATTACCTGCTAGTTTTGTTTTGTGACCCCTAATACTCGTACTGAGAAAGCGAGAGTGAATAAGAAAGCCCCACTTACTTTCTCTTCACCAGTTAGTACTAAACCCTCATCACGCCCCCTCAAGCATCTCTTCTCTAAGCTGAATGGGCCCAGCCCCTTGAATCTCTCCTCATGCAAAACCCGGTCCACACCACTCATCACCCCTGCCGCCTTGCTCTGGACAGTCTCCAGATCTCCCCTCTCCTTTTTTGAGGTGCAGGGACCAGAACTGGGCACAAGACTCGAGGCGTGGCCGCCCCTGTGGACTTGTAAAGGGGCACGATGAGACGTTCGGTATTACGATTCCCTTCTTCCTATCCCTGGCACTTTGTTTGCCTTTGTAAGGGCTGCTGAGCACGGCCCCGTTTTCTTCTGTGTTCACATATCTTTCCTGGGCGGCAAGTGTCAAGGTAGAGCCCATTGCAGCCACACCTTTTTGTGACAAAATCTTGACACGCCCAGGCACGGGGCCCCTGTGGGGAGCCTGCCCTGCCAGAGAAAGGCGGGCATCCAGCAGCCCAGGGACAGTCCCAAGCGCTCCAGCTGCGCGCGGCTGTAGACTGCTGTCAGGGCTACCGCAAGAGCCGGCCTGGCCCCGCCCCCATGGGCGGGGCCTCTCGCGCCGAGCCCCGCCCCCTCCCGTGGAGGACTCACTGTGGAACTCGGCCGCTTTGTTGCCCCTGACGACGTCTCGCTGCTCGGCGCCCCCCGCGCGCTGCACCCGCACCAGGATGTACTTGAACGTGCCGTCCGCGTCGATCTCCACCTCGCGCACCGCCTCCAGCTGCCCCGCCATGGCGGCGCCACTGCGCAGCCACCGGAGTGCGGGGAAGGGGGAGCCTGATACCGCTGGGAGAGCTTCGGGGGGAGGGGCGGGGCTGCGTCGCCCGTGACTGACAAGTGCCAGGCGGTGGCTGCAGTCGAACGCCAATGGGGAGTGGACTTGTCACAGCCGTTGTGACGCGCCAGTCAGGAGGCCCGGCCTTGCTGATTGGCAGCAGCCAGTAGGGGGCGGGGCCGGGGTGGTCGTTACTGGCGACACTGCTTGGGGGCGGGGCTACAGCTTCAGTCCGCGGTTTGATTGGGCGGTGCCTCCGTCACTTGTGTCCCTCGCGTTGGAGGGAAGCTGCACCTACCCGGTTGCCTGCGGAGGCAGCGGGGCGCCGGTGGCGGCCGGCCGAGCCCTGCCCGAGGGCGCTGGACGTGCCTTGCTCTAGCAGCGCTGTGGTATCCACCCCACGCGGGCCGATCTCCTCACGCTCAGGCCGTGAACACGCTCAGGGGCTGCTGGGGCCCGGG
The DNA here is from genome assembly GCF_030867095.1 of Alligator mississippiensis. Lineage (NCBI taxonomy): Eukaryota > Metazoa > Chordata > Crocodylia > Alligatoridae > Alligator > Alligator mississippiensis. The sequence continues at coordinate 46,181,115 of NC_081828.1, forward strand.
CCGCGCTGGGCACTTGAGGGGCCTTGCCAGCCAGGAGTGGTATAAGCCGCCCTCGTTCTCAGGGCTCCTGAACAGCAAGCAGCCTTTTTGACAACCCTTCGCTGATTGTGTTAAACACCCTGTTGCAAAAGTTCGCGTTGGAGCTAACAGGCACTTCGGCGGAGTACAGTTCAATTACAGAGCAGACGGGCTGGAAAACGCCACACAGGAAAGCAGCAGAAACGCCAAACAGCCCACGTACCAGCGCTTCCCAAACTTTTGATACCCGAAGCACATAGTTGCCCACCCTCCCGGGTTGGCCGGGAGTCTCCCGGTGACTACTGAAAGCAATCCGGGAGGCTGATACTGTGAACGGGTTGAACGGTACTATTCACGACATTACGTCACATGGGGGGGGAATCTCCTGGAATAGCTTCAGTCAGAGTTGGCAAAACTTGAAGCACTTTTTTCTGGATTAAAATTGGTGGCACCTTTCACCCACCAGTCTTTGGGCCTGACCCGGCCACAAGGCTTGTGCAGCTGGGGCCCAACCCAGTCCATTTTTTGTGGTGCGCTTCCCCTGTGGTCCTGGCACACCAGTGTGCTGTGGCACAACCTTGGGGAACCACTGCCATGTACAGAAAACCAGTGTTTGTTACCATGTAAACAATAGGCATCAGATGTGGACTGGGATTGGGTTATTCAATTAAGCAAATTATACATGTGAATAGATTACACTATTTATTTGCCTTTGGTTGCTGGGACTGTCAGAGTAACTTTTCCAAGTTTCTCTCTGTAACCACAAGAGCTAGAAATTAAATAAAAATAAAGCTAAGATTCTCTGCCAACCACTTGACTACATCCGAATCTTTATGGGGGAGGGGAAAGAAATACCCCAGTTCTGATAAAACTGAGAATTTGCAGTACCTACTTTGGAGCAGATGTTCTGAAATTTTATATTTGCTTGTTTCACAGGGTATGAAATGGACATTTTTTTTTGTTTTGTTTTTAAAGGATTTTCTATTCAAATAACAAGGTAGAAGAGGCAGAAAAATGATGAAGGAATTATACCACCAGAGAAAATATTTTTGAAAATGCACATGGTTTTTTTTAAGCAATTTTTCATCTAGGATTGTTGTTGTTCAGAAAGTTGGGTTCAAATTAATAGGGAGACTAAGAGGTAACCTGTAAAGAAAGAAGGGTGAGTTTGTGCACCCTCTTACTTAAGGTTGCCAACCCTTCAGGATTGCTTTGGAGTCTGCAGGAATTAGATGCAAATCTCCAGGGGACTGCTGAGAGTTACCCAAGAGATAAATGATAGGGCATTCATAAAAATAAATGTTGAATCCAATTTATACAGTAGTCCAGTGGGTTTAAAATGTAATAGTACTATGCATTTTCCTTCCTGACATAAAGCCTACGCAGCATAATCTGTAACTGATATATGCAAGCATGCAGGCATGCTGGTGTTCCAGAAACCTCCCAGAACAGATTCAAACAGAGTTGACAACCCTACTTATGATAGGGTTTGGCTTTGTAATTTTCCCCCTTTTTTCCATCTTTACTTTAGGAAAAATTAGGAAATGTTAATTCTTGCCTTCCCTAGTGTGGCAGTTAGGGGCACTGGGGAAGTTTCAGGGATGTCTATTAACTTGAGTGGCTTGCCTAAGAAAAAAAAAAATTAGTTTGTGTTTAAAAAAAGAAGAGAGAGCTTGCTACTTCCTGATTAACTCCCTGTGTAGATACTCTTATTTCACAATTAAAAATAATTTTCTTCCAGTTTAACTAGATCCAGAAGTTTTAAAGTTCAAGCTCTTGTGCATTTCTTCGTTTTCCCCAGGGCCTAGCCCTCTTCTGTAGCAGAAAGCCCCCTTTTCCTCTTGCCTGCAGTTGCTCTCCCCTCCTTGGATGTGTTTTTCCTCTTCTACCTTTTCTTCCTTCTTCTTTCTTTCACTTTAAGATAAGGAATTGTGTTTAAAATTTGTATCTCCCCTTGTATTTTGGTATTTGTATCTATTTGTGTGCCATGGCATTACTTTTGTAGCTTATATTTTATACTCTTCACCTTTCAACTATAAATGTGTTTAGTAACAATGTTAACAAGGGCAGGAGTCAAACTGCTGCTTCCCTGCATCAGGTGGGCCCCTGAAAGAGGAGTGAATCAGTGATTGAATGCGAAACACAGTAGCAGACAGCAATTAACATGTAGGGAAACTGCAGATCAACCAACAGAAGAAATCAATAGAAGACAAATGTAGCAACTGGGAAATGTCTAAACGTCACTGTTCAAGGGCTAGAAGCCCTGGTCTGATTTAACCAACACCGGGGACCAACTGTTGGGATGAATATCTCCAGATCGACTGCTCCCAGAGCCCTATTCAAAATTCATCAACGGACTCCCAAACCTGCATGTACATGCGGACGACCCCTGGGGCTGACGGATGCCATCCAGTAGCCACCGAGGGGGAAGTCCCAGGAGGGTCAACGACCCCTGGATTGGGCAAACCTGAAAACTGGGGAGTCACCAAAGTCTGCCAAGGACAGATAAAAAGCAGTGAAAAGTGACCCTCAGCAGTGCCCTCTTGATCTCCAATTTGACCAGCACCCAACCTGTCCAGCCAGAGACCCCCTTCTGGAAGATAACACCATGCTGAAAGAAGCCTCAACGGCAGACTCCAGCACCTGTGGGATACGTATACCCGACTCTTGTAGCTTCGGTGTGGGTGGGTGGACCAGCCCCAAGGTTTATGATTTAACTTCATTACAGTGCTTCAATCTGCCTAATAAACCAGAATTTTAAGCATCCTGAGTTGGACATTTGTAGCCAACACTTCAGTTGGATGCTTTCCCCACTGCCTCTGGTTGCTTGCACTTCCCTGGAAGGACTGTTGTGGGAGGCAGGTAGAGCTTTCTCTCTGCTCAAGAGATAACACTATCCTCAGAGGAGGAGAGTGGGGAAGGAGCAGAAAACAACCAACAAAAACACAACCCCAGCAGCTTAGAGCAGTTCCGCTTCCTCCTGACACCACTGACGATGGCCCTTCTGTCCTTGCCACCAGTATGAGACGGCATATGGGAGGACAGTGACTATTTGGAACTGTTTCCTCTCTGGATGTGAGAAGAGGATTCTGCTGCAGCCCCTGCCTCCAAGTACTTCACTGATGACAGTTGGAGAACCCCAAAAGCTCTGAGTACAGCAGAGGTGAGGTTGGAAGAGGGCTGGACAGATGTGTGGACAAAATTGTTCCCTGGTATACGTGGGAGCGAGAGCTCCTGTAGCAAGGGGCCATATCAAATTAATAAGTTTGGGAGCCTGGGCAACACTACCCATCATAAATATACAACAGACATAAACATGTAGCAGTTAAATAAGATCAGAAGAGAGACCAAACAACAACAGGTAGTAGTGTAGTAAGGCTCGAGGAGTCTTGGGCAGTCTGTAGCCCCTTGGCATCCTGCCCTAGCCTGTCTCCCTCCAGTGCTGCCAACTCTCATGGATTTTTGGTGTTGGTTTGGTGGTGGACTACGCTTTCAGAACGTGAAAAAAACAAAACAAAAAACTTAGCTTTTTCTTTTATATATAGAAGTGTAACCCTGGTGGCAGTGCTACCCACAGGTACATTGAAAAGTTTTGGGATCCTAGGGTGCCAACAGGTCTCAGTCTACTCCTACTCCGTCTACAGGCTGGAAGCACCACTCATTGGAGTGCTCTCCCATGATCCACACACACTAACTAACTATTTACAATAATAAATTGTTATTTATGGGATGTCAAATTTGTCAAACAAAATATTTTCAATTAGCTTGATAATAATCCATACCAGCAGATAAGTAAAGCAATTATGTTATCAACTTTAACACTCAGGCAACTTATAACAGGTATATACACTTAAATCAGCCAGTTCTCCACAAAAATCACTTTGTCTGCCATAAAGTAGCCCACTGTGGAGTGGCTGCAGTGGAGCCCCAGGGACCAGTGCTTGCTCTGCCTCAGAAGAGGGGTAGCAATGCCATCATCTGGACAGAAGATGGGGGTGCCCATCAGGACTTCGGGTGTGGCTGCTCTGGAGACCAGGGTTTCTTCCCTTTTCCAGTCTTTCCTGGGCACCTGCAATCAATCACGCCATTCCCCAGACACTTCCCAAGGCAGCTCACCTGTGGTTGGCACCTGGAGTGCCCCTTCTCAGCTGTACTTTATTGAGCTCTCTGTTGGAGCTCCCACACAGCCACTGATTCCCTGCTGCTTTCTCTAGCCCTCCCAGAAAACCTCCTCTAGCAACCCCTGTCCCCGATTCCCTCCCAGTGACTCCCTGCACCCAGGGATCTTAACAGTGGGGAGAGGAACCCGTTTGCACAACCCCTGCTCCTATAGTAAAAGATACCAGGCAATCCTGGGTACTCAGTAGCTGGTGGCTCCTCTGCCCTTCAGTAGCAGCTCACTCAGCAACAATTCCTCTGCCAATCGTCCTCTCAGAAGCAATTGTCCTGGTTACAGCTCTTCTCAGCACAGTTTCAGCTCTCCTCTCCCCAGCTAGTCTCCCGTTTCTCCAGGCTTCCTGCCCTAGAGTTACAGCTGTGCATTCTGTGTACCACCTGCTGCAGAGCCTTGTCCCAAGAGTGCAAACACCCTGACTGAGCTTGCAAGCTTAGAGGAAACCCTTCAGCACCTTTACAGAAGAAAGATAAGTTTTTCACATTCCTGAAGTATAGACTTTAAGAACAATGCCGAAAGTCATGAGTTGGCAATACTGACCCTCTATCTCACACATAACGTGCTCTCCTACCTCACTTACCCTGTGCCTTGATGTTACCAGCGATACATTTGGAAGACTGCCTTTAAGCAGCCAGGCTGCCAGTCCAGTCCAGAAACCCCTTTCCAAATGGGGAGATCTCTATTTCTCTATTGTGAAGAGGGCTATACCCTCTTCACAGTCTCTCTGGGCCCTGTAGCAGCCCCCAAGCAGCTTTCAGGGCTTTGCAACAGCCCACGCAGAGTTCATCTGTAGTGCCTTTGCCCAATGCTCTCAGTAAACTTCTTTCTGCCCCTTCAGATGCTGCTATGCTTCACAGCTCAGTTACAAGCAAATATGAAAATAATATCTGTACTGGAGACTTGCTGTCATGTTGATCTTCTTCTAAGCTCTTTCTGCTCTTGCAGCCCAAACCAGAATCCTTTTTTTTAAGCCTTTCCTGCTCCTTCCTTGAGGGCCTATAGTCTGCCTTACTACCCTGCTGGGCTTCTTTTCTTGGCTGCCTATTGCCATACAGCTCACTCCCAGTAGTCATCAGCACCTTTGTAGTCCCTATCTTTTCCAGGCAGCTTACTCCCCTGCAGCTGGCCCTGATCAAAGCACCTGCACCAGGATGTAGCTTTATAATGCTGCCTGGCCCAACTCACAGTAGAGTAGCAGGAGTTAGGGGTGTTTTTTTGTTTTCTTTTTATAAAGCTATGATTTGAGTACTAATCTTTTGGGGGTTCAACTCATGATTTGTTAGCTCTTGGGGTTAACCAGCCACCCATTTTCAATTATTGTTGAGTATAGCTTAAAAAAAATAATAACATTGGCTTACAAGTAATATATTTTGCTTTCTTTTTCCTTGCTTTCTGGTTCTTGAGACTGTAGGTCATATTGGTATCATATTTTCAAGTTTTCTCTACAACCATGAAGACTAGAAATTTCCTTTCCTTTAATGTAAGCTAAGAATTTTACGTAATCAGTTGGTTCCTAGTGCTAAGAATAGAAGAGGAGTACCCGATGTCATGAGACTTTAGATTAAATTATAATAAAATCATTTGTGACCACTGAAAAGTGTGCCTGTGTGATTAAGGTGCTTGCTGAAGGCTCTATGAAGATTAGACTAAGTGTTTTTTCTGTATTTGTTTAGCTATTATGCTATATGTTGTTGCTAAAAGTCTAATTAAAGTTTAAGATGTAGTGAGGCCTTGTATAAAGTAAGGCCTAGTAAATTTAGCAAAGTCTTGAAGTAGTAAGGCCCTATGGCGTAGTTAAAATTACCTTATCAAAGGAATGCAAGGCTTGTATTGCTATTCATCAGTCTAAGGACAGTTGAAGTAAAAGGAATCTGAGTGGTTGTACATTATCAGAACCATTCAGAAGCTTTAAATTGGCTGGAATATCCGGAAACCATTCAGAAGAAAAATACAGCTCTGTGAAAAGAATTAGTTAGCTGTTGCCTGGCTCAGTGGGCCCGTGGACCTCAAGGAGCCCAAGGACTGCATTCCAGGGTCCTTCCCGGTACCCTTCGGACAGTGCTGTTCAGGGACACCTGACTTTGCTGAACTTTGTGGAAAGAGAAGCTTGCTGTGTATCAGGCATCAGAGGGGACTGCCGATAAGTTGCCGACGCAAATTGCTTTTGTTTGTCATTGTTTGTCTTGTTACTACATGTAGTTGTGTTTTTGTTAAATCAATAAATATTTCTTTATCTTTCTACCCCCGACCATACTCTCAATCTTGAACGCTCCAGAGGTGGCTGGAACAATCATTCTGTTGTGTTTACATCAAAAGCAAACCTAGAACAAGGAGTTTTAAACAATCTGACTGAAAATCCCATTCCCTTTCAGTTGATCAGCTTTCACTCATTCAGCTTTTGTGATATCATCCTTTCACTAGTTGGCTAACTCTGAGATTCTTCCTTCCATCTGAGATAAACCTTGACTTTTTCATAAGGGTAGAAAACATAATAAGAAAGACTTGTAAACTGATATTTATACATCATAAGAAGGAGCAGACACGAGCCAATTTTTTTTCTTCCTTATATGTTAACTTTGTCAAAAGAGGACAAGTGAGCTGACCCAGGTCCCACCGTGTTTCACTGGAGAAACCACAAGTAGGTTTCAGGAATTCCCTCTGACACAATTAAGCTAATATGATTAATACTCAATAAACACATTCACTGGGGCAAGAAATTGTTTCCTGTTATTGTTCATGCAATTTCCTTGCACACTCCTGTAAAAACAATCTCTCGGATGTCTTAAGATGCCTACTCGGAAATGGGACAATGCTCAAACTGTTAGTTCAAAGAAAAATTTTAAAATAATGCTCAGGAGAATGCTAAGATATGCATTATCTTTTTTTCTGTGTAGCTCCACTGGTTCCTCTCTCAGTTATTTTTGTCTCTGGCATTTTGTTATTCTATATATTTCATTAACTATGCCTGATTTGGGGTAATTCCTACAGCTTGCTGTTTTCATATCTAACTTTCTTGGAAGTTTGAAATGAATAGTTGTAACAAATACTGTGTAAATACTAAAATATATAGTGAGACCATATAAGCCACTCTTTTCTCAGTAGTCTTATAAGGAAATGTTTGAATATAATTTATGGATGTTCCTGGATTGCAGTGACTCAAGGTATTTTTTAATTTGTCTGACATTTGTGCAGTTCTGCTTGTCAATGGAACAAGAAAATCACTTAAAGGAACAAGAAAACCATTTGGACACTATAACTTTTGATGTTTTTCAAACATAATTGTTAGTGAGCCTGTTACAAGAGCAGTATGACATCTTAGTTGTAGATTATGTATTCAAACATTATCTCTCCTGGTTTTGCTGACCAGTACAGACCATGGTCAGCACCAAGTCATTCAACTCATTTGCTCACAGCCATGTTCAGAGATTATACATTTTCATACCATGAAAAACACTTTGAAGTGAATACAATCAGCTTTCCAGTGACAAAGAACTGCATAACTGCTGTTTGAAAAAAGACAGTTATCATCACGTAGGATTCAAAGAACTATTTGAAATACTCTGTGTGGCCATCAAATTTGAATGGAAAAGAAAAACTAACATGCCAAAATATTAGGAGCTTAAATGCATTGTGAGGCTGCTGAGGCAGCAGTAACAATCGGAACTATGTTGAATAGATATTAATAGTTGCTATTTATTAATACTTATATTAAGTAGCTCTGAGTCTGGCTATTTCCTCGCGAGTGCAAACTGGGTAATTAGAGATGTAAATCATTGAGTTGCACTGGCAATGGTCACTAATTTGTGGGTGAATTTTATGCCAGCAGAAAGGGAGACTTCTAAGATGTTACCCCATTTTTTAATTTGACTGTCCCTGAAAGTATGTGAGTACCTTAGTACAGATAAAATGGCACAGGGTTACATTTTCTGCTAGCACAACTCTTTTGAAATGAGTTGTCCAATGCACTGTTGTGTTCATTTTGATGGACCGAGTTAGTCAAAATTATTAACGTGATGCTATCCTACAGGTTTAGTATTCTGAGAATGGTGATCTTAACTTGTTTAGTCCCATGGGATAAACCACTATTAAAATTATTTTAAAATTATTAATGTTGCTCAAAATTGAAAAAAATAGTAATCAGACCTTCATTTCAACAACAGCCATTAATCCCTTTCTCTTGAGCAGCAAAAAGTTTATAAGGAATCTTTCCACACTCATTTGAGAATCTAAGGTGGTGTGTAGAATGTATTAACTGAACATTTTGATAAAAATAGAAAAAGTTGTTGGAGTCCCACTTCCTTTGAGAAAGGATGAGATAAACACACGCATAAAGGAGAGAAAAGAACAACAAAGACCGAAAATGCAGCTTCTCTCCGTGGTGCAAATTATCACTTGCAGCTGAAGAAACAGGCACAGAACACAATCATATTAACTATTCTAAAATTAAAAGAAAAAAGGACACAGGAGGACAAGGGAGAAAGGAGGAACTCAAGCCTATGTTCCAGGTATTGTTCAGCTTCTAGACAAAGCTGGTGGAGATTGTGATATCAGCTGTGTCCCTCTCTTTGACGTGATCTGATAAGGATTAACTTTCATAATCAGGATAATGAAGGCTCAATGTCATGACAGTGGACTCCAGCATCCCAAGAAAGCTGGGGCCATTAGCCATGATGGTAGAGATCTCTCATTATTTTTAGTCATGTTGATTGATTAAAAAGTCTCTTTAAGGACTCCAAGTTGAATGAAGAGTGGAGTAACCAAGTGGGCCTAATATCTGACACACGGATTTTAGTCTACTAATCTTTGGTCCCACAGTCTTTGTTCTCAGACATGTTCTCAGACTTTGTGGATTGATTCAGTAGATCCTTTTGTTTAAATTAATCCAGTCTTTCTATCTTTAAAAACAATGTTATTTATTAGGTTGAGTTTATCTTCTATTATTTTGGAAGATTTAGAGCATAAATTTCCCAGGTCTCCAAAATACTACCTCATTTCAGATATGATACAGTAAATGGGAAAAAACAAAAATATGGTGGGGCGAGGGAGAGAACCCAAAGGTTTACAGCTATAATAAACAACAAAACATATAGCTGTAATTTGCATATTATAGCAAACATAACTTGCTTTAAAAAAGAACAAATTCCTTCTTGTGCCAGCTTATAAATGACAAGAGGGAGCCCATTCTTAATATTCAAAATGTCCTAACCCTAATAAGTCAGAGTTGTCTCCTATAGTTTTCGCAGATCATTAGCTAAGAATTAGAGGAATTTTGTTCTGTGCCCAAATTGGTGTATCTTGAATGGTGTCCTCTAAGGCCAAGGTAAGGGCATAGTTGGCATTGGAGATAACTGTGTTACTTTTAAGCAAACTGAAAAATCCCCTTGGCTGGGGTAATTCCAAACTGGTCAGATATAGACATTTTATGTCTCCTTTGTGCTCATCAGGAGACACAAAGGGGATGGAACAGGCGTTGAAATTGGGTTAAGGCCAGATATGTAGGGCTTTATACAGGGAATTTCCTAGCACATACCTTTTACAGTAGGTTTACTCATCACTAACAGTGCCAGGGTGTTCAACTATATCTTCTCAAGGGACCAGCTGTTCTTTGTTTCCATGCCCAAGTAACGTGTCATCTATGCACCGTGTCATTCAATCAACAATATTTGTTCATAGGAATGGAAATGTTAATAGCTCAGACTAGATAACAACTGAACCAATTCCATGTTCACAAATTGAGGCAGGAAAATTGAACCCTCATTAATTAAAGACACAGAAGAATGAGGGATCAAATATCTTGGTTTTTTTTCTTCTTTTCCCAAACACAAAGGACCAGATCCAAAGCTCACTGAAGTCTATGGAAGTCATTTCATTAGTATCATTGGCCTTTGGATCAGACCAAAAAAATATAAATTCAGGTGATTTATTTTTTTCATTTAATTCATTCTTATATTAAAGTCTGCACTATTTAGGAAAGTTTGCTTATGCCAACATTAGTTTGGGACCTGCTGCATGACTTTCTATAACAAACACACATATACTTCAGCAGCCATAGTAAACAAAGTACTGGTGTGACAGCAGCTTTGGTTGCATCAGCTTCAGGGACAGTTTCTGGGATCTTTTTATTTAAAACCATTGGCCTTTCATGTTAAAGCTGAAGAACCAGAAGCTGTAGAAATCTATAAGTTGGTCCATCCACAATAGGGACAAAAATGTTACATTTTTACTCTGGTTTTGCTCTGAAAGGTTGATCCAGCTATAATTACTGTAAGTGTAGAGACCTCAATTGTGTACACAACTTCTGTGCAAAGGTACATAAAGCAACCTGTGAAATTATACCACATCAATGATATCCCAGAATCATGAATGTCCCATGGAGTATTAAGCAGACATTAGCTTTATCTACCATACTGCACTCCTACTTGTAATTTTTTTTCTTTTAAAAATGAATTCCTAACTTTTTTGTTACAACTTGATAATGGTGCTGTTTGTCAGAATTTTCAGCCAACAGTTTGACCTTCCTTTTATAGGTCTCATTTTATAATTAAAAAGATCAGTTTTCTTGTATCGCTTTTGTGGAAGAAAGTCAAATCCTTGTGCTGAGATGTGTCTTTTTTGCCACATTCCTTATAATAGAATAACAAGGTCCTAATGGACTGATTGATGGTGAGTTGGGAGTTCTCAGTGCAGTTCCCAACTGGCAAAATATTTACATAATTAAAATCAGCTGTGATTGGTATTAGATGACAAATACATCCTGTTGACAGGTTCCAAGGACAAAATGAACCATGAAGGGAAAGATTAAAAAATCCCTTTTATAGAGGTCTAGCCCTGTGGAGGACTTACAGGATCAAAGCCTTAGTGTTCTTTTTACATTTTTCAGTTTTAGTAACAACCTTGCAAAACTTATTTTTATCATTATGCATGCAACCTTATTTATATCAATAGAAGCATTAGGTGCAAGAGGCAGGGGGTGATAGTGCCTCTCTGCTCGGCACTAGTTATGCCTCATGTGGAGTACTACATGCAGTTCTGAGTTCCACATTTTAAAAGGGACATGGAGAAGTTAGAGAGGGTCCAGAGGTGGGCAACAAAGATGATCAAGGGCTTGGAAGGCAAGTCTTATGAGGAGAGGCTGAAGGAGCTAGGCATGTTTAGCCTTTTTAAACAGAAAGCAATTAAAAGGATTTTACTGTGCTTGCCCCTATGTATTATGAAACCTCTGGTTTTAGAGTGATTAGGTCTATGCAAAAGCCCCCACAAATAATAAACATTCAAGGTGCCCCTTATCCTGCCCCTGAAACAGGCCAATCTTGTATGACTAGAAATTATATTTTTCTTTTAACCTATCCCAAATCATGGAGCCATTAACATGGTTCTCAGATTCAAGCTAGGCTCTGTGCCTGGGATTTCAGCTCCTCTTCTGAAATGGAAGATTGGCTCTCCACCCCAGATATTAAATTCCATTTTTACTCAAGCTCTGCCAAGCAGTTGACATGTTGGAGTTCTAAACTACTTATCTTAAGGCCTGAAAAGACAAATCATAAAAACAGATATGGGAGACAAAGCCACTTTAGAAACATAAATTCTTGTAGCAGTAGCTAATTCCTACAAATTGTACACGCTTGCTCCATTTCCTGAACAGCTGACTAACAAAACAGATCCTGAAAACCTATTTGGGATCAGTTGCACAGAGGGGTTGACATTCAAGGGGTGATGCCATATGAGAAAAATCAGGTTTGCTTAGTTAGTATGGTTGGAAGCTACTATGGCTTTTAATGAAGTCTCTGGAGGTAAAATGTGGGAATTAGTGACAGGTGTTCCTCCTGCTGCTAATTCAGATTGAAATGTAGGGGGGGGAGGAAGAGAGAGGGGACATCACTTCAGTGCTGTGTCAAAATAACTGAATTAGTTTTAAAATATATATGTATATCTGGGCTACTGGAAGCTGTTTTGTGTAGCAGCTCACTGTGGACTAATTTACTATTTCTCAAGAGGATCAATTAGCTTCCATTGAGTTTTGTGCTAGATGGTATTTGGCAGAGGCTGTACCTGCTCCTTCCTAGACCTGAGTAAGAGCATTTTGTGCCTAAAAGCATATCTAACACCTCTCCCAATACAAGATATTAGCAAGCAAATATTGCTGCTGACCCAGGATATTTTAGATACTGCAATAGAGACATGCTTGAAAAGAGATGCAGGAGGAAGAACCTGCATTGTAATTCAATACCTGAGTGGTTCTTACATTAATGTAAATCAGAAATATTTTAGTTGTAACATAAATAATATTGGACTTCTCCCTTGGTGGTTTCTCCCCTTTTGGAGTGGGGTTACTTGTAACTCAAGGGTCCAGAAAGATGTAGTGAAAATAAAGATAAATTCAAGATAAATTTACATTGTTCTGCTTTCTGGCATAGCAAGAGCTGATTTTGGGATTATCCCAAACCATTAAGTGACCAGGTTACTACAGTCCGGAACAGGAAAACAATTCATTTGAAGTCCAGCTTGTAAATTATACCTTTTATTAAGAGGTTTGCTAATCTGGCATCAGATGTGAAACTATGTTGGCTGGTGGCTGAAAAGATTCCTAAGTTATAATAACAAATAGTAATTTGTTCCCGTAATGAAGTGGATAACTACTCTGCAATAAAGTTCTCTATGGAAAGGGTAGAAAAGAAAAATGTAGGCGCTGATGATAATGGTTCATTGCTTGGTAATTACAGCTCTATTTGCAAAAATCTGTGCATGGGTTAGTATCCTAGTGAGAGTACAAACTCTAGCTGAGCTGAAAAGGAGACAATAAGATGAGACAAATTATAATTCTGTACACAATGACCATCCTAGGTGTTTTTTTTTTTTCTAGTCTCTGGGCATGTCTACACGTGCAATTAATGCAACTGAATATACTCTGGTTCAATTTGAGCCAGAGTAAACTAATCCCAGTGTCACTGTCTACATGTGCATTTAAGTGCAGTAATTTACTGCACTGCCGAATTCCACTTGTATCTGACAAGACTATCTGGCAATGCAATAAATTAGTCTACTGCTGTTGTGCTCTAATTGCTGTGCACATGTAGATGGTGATGCTTTACTGAACAGCAAAGTGTCTCATGTAGGCATGCCCTCTGTGTTCTTAAGTAAATGCAGAATGTTGTACACAACTCAACCTGAGGGTTGGATGAACTGGGAGTCTGGTTTGCTACTTGTGCACACATTGCCCATTTTTAGTAGTCTGTAAATAAAAACCATTCCTTATTTGAGCCCTTTGGCTTAGTCACCATATTAATAGATGTTCCACCAATTAGCTGCAAAACCAGCACAGACACACTATATTAGCACCATTCTTCATAACACATGCCTATTTACCATGTTCACATCTTATCAGCTCAGAGAAGTAAAAGTGCTGTTGTGGGACAGTGGGATAAACCAACCCAAGTGTGGATGGCATGTCCCCCTCTTACACACACAGCACCCCAGGTGTGTGGTCTAAGTTTATCTGTGAGTAGTTTATATCCATTTGCATTTGTGATGCAATATGACTCTGGAGGCACCTCCACTTATAGTTTTATCAAACAACTTAGATTTTAAAGTCTTTATAGTAGTATTCCCCATCTGGAGCTTGGGTTAATTAATAAAGTTCATAGGGCTATAGAGGATGGCCTACTCACCTTTAGGATGATATGGGAATGGGAGGAACTTCTTGAGTTGTTGAATCTGATCCTCTGCTCTCACCAGCAAACACATCAACATGGTCTTCTTCACAAACTGAAGATCCAGTTAAAACCAGTTGTACTTTTTGCTCCTAGTACCCCTACTGGAAGGCTGTTTTAGAACCACACTAGTCACCAAGTCTCAGGACCTCCTCCTGGCCCTGGCTCAGCTGTCTCTATATCTTACCAGGAAAGATGCTCTGGCTGGGAAGATCCCCAGGGGCTGTGGGGGCTGCTTTCCTTTCCCTTTTCCAATCCCGTCTCCAGGCAGAGTATCACTGGGCAGTGTCTACTGGCTCCTAGAACTCATTTGAGGGCCAGTGGTTGCTGTCTGGCATGTTTGGCTTGGTGTCCTCCCTTGGCACACTAGTTTTAAGCCTCTGACCATCACTCCCGTCCCTGTTATGTTTTTAGTTGTCCCCTGAAATTAGTTGTCTACCTAGTGGTCTCCCTTTCTAAGGGAGGCTTATGTTTCTCTGTGGGTATTGGCCCACAGTCCCTGAGCAACAAATAGGCCAGAACCACACTGCTTTGGTGGTTAGAAGCCTGCTTTATTGCAGTTTAAGTTTATCTGTGACTAGTTTATACCCATTTGCTTTTGTGCCAGCATTGTTCTTTAACTGAAATAGCTTTTCTCACTCCCTGGTGTTTATCCCCTGATGCATTTAGAGAGCTTAGCTTTAATATTGCAAACAAGCCTTTCCATATGGTTCCTGCTCCTTACGGGTATACACTCCCGAGTGTTTTTGTCCAGGAGCTAAGATGATTCTTTTGCACGAAGCCCTTCATGAAGACTTCCTTCTCCTTTTTAACTCTATCTTGTTCTTTAATGAGCATCAGCTCACAAGTTACCTTTCTGAAGCTTCTCCTTTCTCTCTCCAGCAAGACTTTATCCTAACAGCACTCCCAAAAGCCTTGCTTTGTGATTTTTCTCATTTTCTCCACATGGAGAGACAACCTAAGCACACTACAGGTAAAACTGGACACACCTCTTCATGAAGGGGCGAGTTATCTTCCAATGCATGCTCTTTCCCTGTAACTTATTCCCATGGCTTGGTTCTGTACTTTTCTCTTTTGCCCCACTTCCTTTCTACCCATGTCTCAGAATCTCTTGAGTACCAACACTTTAGGTACTGTAAGTAAGGGATAATACTACAGTTCCAACTGTTACCCTGTAGTCTATGGAAGCAAACACCAAAAATAAGTCCTGCTATGGAACAACCCAAAAAGCTGAGAGAAGAGATGGATTCCAAACCACAGAACTTTCAATAAAGGGATTTTGGGGGGTAAGTTGATTTTTTAAAATTTCAGGTTTTTAAAGTGTTTTAAGATATGTCTGGTTTAGGAAAACAAGAAACTAGGTTTGATTTAATAAATGTATGTTAGGTTGGCCTCTTAATTAATCAGTTTTCATTTCCATGGGACCCAAAATGCCATAAAGATGAAGGGTTTTTCAAGGTGGACTCTGCATATTTACACTCAAAGGATGTGCTGGCAAGTGGAATTTTGACTAGCAGTGCCCTTTGGCATAAGCAGATGTCCCTCCTGTCCCTCTACTCATATTTTGCAAATGTTCAGATGGTGAGGGTGTACAAAAGGGCACATTGCTTGGACTTCCTTCCACTCCTTCCAAAGGCGCTACATTAAAATTAGAGTTCTAAGGAGGAAGAGCAGGTGGGTGAGGGGTATGAATATACAACCTCCATATCAAAGAACTCTTGTTTACAGGTGAATCTTAATATCTAGGAGTGGTCTCTGCATATCCCTACTTATGGGATAGTTTAGATAGCAATAATCCTATCAAAGGAGGGATGTGGGATCGTAATTGGAAAAGGGATCAAAGAACTTCCTTGCCAAGTCTGCCAGCTAATCTGGCCATCAAATTCAGGGCCAGAATGTTTGGTAAATATGTGAAATTAAATTCCATGCGACTACTTGACAGCAAATTTGACATGCCTCAAAAGGCCATGGACAGTGTTTTGGCTCTGATAGAATGAGACCTCCCTTTTCTGGGAGGAACTGATGATGTGGCCAATGGGCCTCTGAAGTTAAATTATGTATGCACCCAGTTTATTATTACTGTTTGTCCACAAATAAGAAAGTTTTACATTTAGAAAAATAGTGTGTATAAATGGATTCCCTTCTAGACCTATGTAAAATTATTTGCATGTCATAAAGGAAAAGGCATCTTTATATTTGGTGAAATCCTACTACCCATGTTATGAGGTAGAGCAAACTTGGGTGTGGGTGATAGACTTGCCTTTCTTTCCTTATGAGTCAACAAGCTCAGAGTGAAAGGAAGGGGGTGAAAGGCCTCTCTGGAGAGCTGAAGTAGGATCAGGGACTATGTTTTTTTGGCTCCGGCTGGTGTTATTAAAAACACTTTGGCTTTCTTTTGTCTTGTCTTGGGTAGTGCTTTCCAAACAATGTGGAAAGAGAGTAAAGTCATGAAGACCTTGACCTAGTTTGTCAGAAATGCATCGGAAATTGACTGCCTGTCTCTGGTTGCTCTCAGATAAAACCTGTGCCTCTTTTTCATTCCACTGCATGTGAAAAAATCTGCATCTGGTACCCCCATAATGCAAAATTTTCATGTAATACTATTGTGTTCAGTGACAACTCCCATGTTTGAATCATATTCTTGCTCCAGTCATCTGTAAAGCTGCTATGGTTCTCCACCTGGGGCATAACCTGTGGGGTGTGTTCCATGTTGAATACCCCAGTCTCAGGTTGAATACATGAGTAGTTATTTTACTACACAGCTGATGTGAATGGATATTTTTGTTCATATAATACACAGCATCTATATTGTGTTTGGCTAGTAGTACCACATTGTGCTAAACTTGTGGTTTGAGGGCCTTGCAAGTGACCCTTCACTCAAGAACACTGAGGTATAGCAACTATTTATAAGGCCCCAAAACTGCACACAATCAAACTGTTGGTTTGATATGCTCCCCAGCCTATTTTGGAAGCACTTCTAATGGTTATTATTGAAGGCATGAGAGATGGAAAGATATAGCCTTCTAGTGATGATGAGTGTACACTGCAGTAAGGGTAGTGTCTACTACAGTCTGGCTCCCCTGCTTGGTTTATTTTTCTCTCACCCAGCTACAGAATTAGTTAAAGGGTTAGAAACTGTTATGACTATGCTAGGTTTTGGTTTTTTTGCCAACAGTATCGAGAGGCCTTCTCCAGCCCAGTTGACTTTCTAGTGAAGTGCACCAGCCCTTCTCAAAGAGCCCAAACTTTACCAACCAGCTTAGGGGTGAGAGGAGATTTAGGGGTGTTTTTTTGGTTTTGATTTAGCTTGTGGGCATGTACTGATGTGGGTTAAGTTGGTAACTTAGTTCTAGGAAATCCTCTTTTCCTTGATTGCTCTCTTTCCCTTTACATTTTATATCTATTCTTTTGGGGAATAACACCTCCTTGTCTTTGGGTCCTTGAATTCTTTTCTATATATGTGTGCGTGTGCGTGAGTGTCTCTTACTTTATGCACCGCTATATGGAATCAATCACAAATAACGTAGGGTTCGTTAGTCTTAAGATGGGTCTGTGGCGGGCCAGTAGGGGGTGCTCCTGCATTGAGCCACCCACTTCACTGTGCCCGACTACCTTCCAGGCTCTGAGTGCCTCCCTGGGGGTGTCTCACATCTAGCCGACCCCCTTCCTGGAGCACACCCGCTAGCCTGGGGGTAACACTGCCACCACCTAGGGATGGGCTTGATTCTGGCTCTGCGCACCCTGGGAAACACAGGCCTAGTAGCCCTCAAGGGTACTTGATTCACTTCAAGAACTTGGGATGCTTCCCTCAGTTGGAAGAACCAGTAGTGGTCTCCCTTAGTCAGCCGAACCAAGGGGACCCCAAGGCATATCTAGACCCACTCCCAATAAGTCTCCCACGCTAGGTACAAAGGAGAACTTTATTGGTTACAAGGGATAGAGTTGCAATAGGGTACAGGGTAGAGCAACATCAGAGAAATCCCATAGAGCAGACTGGCATGGCTGGGTAGCCTTTGATCATACTTCTCAGTTACTGCAAATTATATATCTAGTTAGATCTTGTCGGGGCTGAGGGGCTGTGGCCAGCAGCCTGGGCACGTGGGCCGGGGAAGTCGGCACGGCGAACTAGAATTAGGTACTGACGCGTGGAGGTTGATTAAAGATTATTTTACTTACACCGTAGATGGTCGCGGTGCAGGCAGGAAAACTTGCTTGAGTTGCAGTTACAGACAAACACAAGTGGAGTTTGCTAGGCTCCACCAAAGACACACGAGCGGAGTTTGCTAGGCTTCGCAAAACAAACACGATGAGAGCTCTCTGAACCGATACGAGAGTCCGAGCTGTGACTCTCAACGAGCGCGCAGGGCAGGGGTATATCAAGGATTGTTCGGTGACGGGGAGAGATTCTTGATGGCTGATCAAACCACCATTTGGTCCAAGATATACATAGAAATCCACGAGATAATCATGGACTCCTTGCCGGAATTCTCTCGGATTTCTCCCGGAATTCTCGGAATCGGGGTTCTCAGGATCCTCCTGAGAATCTCAGAGATCTCCGACTTGGGCGGAAACTGCTCAAGCCTCTTATACGGCTAGCAAGCCAATCTCTAGCTGCCACGTGGGAATAATTTAGAAACAGCCAATAATGGGACACAAATTTGCATGTGAGCGGCGGGAACTCCTTTGCACCGGGGTTTTCTCTCTGCAGCTGAGAATTGCACCGTGCAAAGAAAGCTCCATGTGATGGGAAATAATTCTGCAGTGCCAAAGCGCACACACAATCATTGGGTAATGACAGATCTCAGGTAGCTTACTCACAGGTATCATCCAGAGGCAGGTGGAGATTCCCTCTGGAGGCAGGCAGTGCCTTGACATGAGTTTTGAGAGAGAGAGCAAGTTTCAGATAGTCCAGCTCTTCTCTCTCTCTGAGTCTTCCTCATGGCTGCTGCCCCCTCCTCCTAGGCAGTCCTTAACTTATATAGCTTGTATGACCTCATTTACCTGGTCCAATGGAGGCCAGCACCTGTTGGCTATCAGCTAACCAATTTGAAATGCATCACTAGTTGCTGGGCAGACTGGCAGTTCCTAGCTTCCCAGGGTGTCCAAGCCCCTCACCCAGGTGTGTGATGCGAGTCACATAGGCAGAGGGAGCAGGTTTCCTCCCTCCCTCAGGAATGTATCCAGCTCAGGTTACCTAAAGAGATAGGGTAAGGTGTGTATCCTCTGCTGGGCCCATCCTAACCAAATTGTCACAGAGCAGAGTTTTTGGGGAGAAACAGAGGTGGCCTTCTGCCACAGGGTCATCAAACCCCTGTAGAGGAAGGAGTAAGGGTTATTGCCAGTTTTGCAGAAGTCAAAGCATCTTAGACAGTAACTGGTTAAGAGAGACATGAACTTCTGTAGACAACAACCTACTTGGTCAGATGCTATGAATGGCCTGCAAGTCTTGGGTATTTTGAGGGATGCTGGGAGGGGGGCTATATAATAATGATGGCTAAACGATATAACCTGGTCACATTTTCTGTGCAACTAGTCTTTTACTACACTTAAATCCTGTTTCTGGTAAACTTAGCTCCCCATAACTGATGTAATGATTTCTGAGGTGTTCTTAGCCTACCCCTTGCCTATCCCAGCTAGAGACATACAACTTCAGGATCAATTCCAAAAGGAATAACATTTCCCTTGCTATTTGGACTGATTTCAATATTAAGAGTTCACATGGAAAGGTAATAAATTAATGTCTGCCTCTGTCTCAGAACTGAAGAACCTGGGAAATCTGAATCCAGTATGGTATATTGGATCTTTCTGAGTAATGTCTAAATATGCCAACACAGTGATGCAAGACAGAAGAGACATAGAAGTAATTCTGTCTATTAGGTATGTGTTCTAGGGGATGGAAGCAGGGAAAAGCAGAGCTTTTGTATCATGCCAGCATATGTTGTCGGCTGACAGCATAATATGCATGCAAATTCATTTTTCTTTTGGCTTGTTTAGAACCAGTCCCTACTATTTCAGACCTAGTCTACCTACCACTATGTTCAGCTACCCTTTCCTACTTGGGTGGATTTATTTTTATAATTTGATTTTGTGCTCATTAGATATTGGCTAGTTTACTACTTATTCTTATTGGTATTATGCCCTTTAGCCATGTTCTCAAGAGAGGCCTGCATGTAGAGAGGTTTCTGGCATTTTTGAAGACACCAAAGCTCAGGCTTGTTCCATTCCTTTCTGATGAAGCAGACCTGAAGATGGTTAGCTAAGGGTCAACACTGTTTAGTATTTCACTGATGATTTTTAGCAGAAACATCAAATAAATGGGCTTATCTTGCAAGTCTAAGATGCTTCATATGCCTCCTTCACTGCCAAAAGCTTCCCATGTCAAAACCAATACCTTCAGTTGTGCGTCTGACACTCTCTCTAATACAGTTATGTAACCTCAGCACAAAACTCTCTGGCACATCAATAACTGGAAATGGAGGGACAGCGTGAAATATAAGGAATTGACAAGTAATGTCAGTACCCCAGGCCCACCTACTGTTTATCATTCATTTAACAATTTTATAGGAGATTTAAAAGGCGCCAAAGGCTTCTACCATAAAATACAGAAACAGAATCAAATGAATCCACACTCTCCTCCCTTCCATGAATCTGATTTCACTCAAAAGTCACCTCCTTAGCAACCTGTATGAACTGATGCACCTGCCACCCTATAAGTCAAACAATAAACTAACTGGACTGCTTTTGTTGAGCTTGCCTGAGCGGTGGAATACAAGGATAAAGGTGATCTCTCAAATAGCAAGTTTTCAAGTTATTTAGGGCTTTATAAAATCAACACCTTAAATTTAATGAGTAAACCAATCAATCAATGAAGATCATAGAACACTGATGACACAGTACTATAAAGAAGTACTGCTTTGCAAGGGCCATCACTTCCGTACCATTGAGCTTCTAGATTGGCTTCAGGTGTAGCCCTCCATCAAGCACAATGTATTAGTTCTCTCTTGAAGTGACATAGGCATGGGTCATAGTAGCTAAGTTCTTTGCATCCTAAAGAAATGGTTACAAACTTTTAAGCAGATATAGTTCCTAATGTTTCTAGATGCTACTTTTTGTGCTGCCATATAATCCCTAGATGGCAAACACAAGTAACAAATGTTGAATGCTCTGTATCTTCAGCTAATTATCAAGTTACTTTCCACACCATACTGGCATCATTTCAGTAATATGTGGATTGGAATTCATGTAGCTCACTCACATCCATGTCCCAGTTTCACTCAAGCAATGGGCCAAAAGGTCAGTGTTAGTGGCTGTATCAGGAGTGCTTCAAAATGAATGTCACCCTCAGACTGGATGGATTTCCTAATGGCCCAGGAAGCAGTCTCAGAACTCAGATAGGTCATCATAGTATTAAAATCTTTTTTGCCGTAGAACATGGGTGCCCTAGCATGGTTCCACACTTCACTCTAAAATACAACCTCTTATGTATATAGGAGTTAGCAGATCCAGATCCTGTCATTTTGCCAGGCCCATTTCCTCTACTCCTTTGTTCAACTTTGCTTCTTTTCCTAACAGACTGTCAGGTGCCCAAAGGAAATGATCTCTGGCCTCAGGTTAGATACAGGAGTGTCTATTTTTGTCTGATTTGGAGATGGACTGATATGAGTCACATGAGTTGTCACCAGGCAGAGAATTCCAGATATGTGAAATACAGACAAACTGCTTCTGGCTCCTGGTGCCTGACTCCAGACAGATTGGAGACTGTCTTACGCAACCAGAAAAATTCCCACTTTCTTTGGGGAAGTTATTCAGAACTTCATCAAATAGGGAGAAATGAAGGTGGGGTGAAATGATGATTGTTTTATTCAACATCATCTTTTTTTGTTTTGGTAAAAATCCTTAGGGAAATTGCTGAACATAGCTTTCCATTCTTATCTTCTGAAAACAAAGGAACTCTACAAAGCATGTCAAAGGTTAAGACTGAAGCCCATCAAACAGGAAACACCTTCAACCACCACTGCTTCCTCCCCTCCCAGGCTCACTGGTCATGGTTCCCTGATTCCTGGCTCACCCAGCTACACTTCATTTAGGTTTCCATCAAGGAGTTTATGCAAATAGAGTACTATCATAATAGAGCTCTGCTCCTCAATACTCCCTTCCCTTCTTCTCTTATCTGTGGGAAGTACCTAGGGGTTGAGGATTGCTGGTGCAGGAGTTGCTGCTGAAAGATTTAGGCAGTAGTCTCCCTTCAAAGGGAAATTGGCTGCTAGCCATAGGGACAGAATCTGGCCATTTTGTGCAGTTTGACCTCTGCAAATTGGACAGATTATGCTGACACAGAACATGGCCTAAAGTTTGTGGTTACTTTTAATATAATGTAATTATTTCTGTTTAAAAAGAAATTTCTCTGAATAGTTAAAATATTTGCATTACATTGGATCTATGAGAACTCAGAACTGTTGTGGGCAAGGGCAGATGGCTAAATTTGCTAAGGCTGAACCACATAAGGATCAAGTAATGGAAAAGAGGGCGTATAACCCAAAATAATTCTGAGCTATCCAGGAGCTTAACCTCAGGTATATATAGCTAGAGGCTTGCATGGGTCACAGGCTAGGCACCTAAATCTCCATTGCCTAGGCTAGTGATTCTCAACTGGGGTGCTGTGAGATCCTTTTCAGGGTACAGCACAATGTTGGCACATGATTCACAAGATAACCCCAGAGAGATTACAAATAGGAATCCACGGTGTAAAAAAAACATTCTGACATGTTGTGGTCTTTCTGAGTACTTTGCAAAAGACGAATTGCTCTGTTTTTTGGGTTTTTTGGCTAAAAAATGAGTGAAAACGAATGGGCATTTCCCACTTCTATGAGCGGAAGCAATTGCAACAGTTATTTGCTTATGCATCTTCAGACAATCCATTCAGGCCTGATCAGCTAAACTTAACTGTTCTCATGCAGCATGATATATTAGTCAGTGCTAAGCACCCGCTTGCGTGATTATGTTTCATTGTGTTGTTTTGTTGTGATTTACAAGGGCTAACTTTTTAATTAATATAATACAGCCAACATAATAGGAAAATTAGTTATAAAATGTAAAAAGTTGATGAGCCATTGAATGAAATTGTAAGGAAGAGTGAATCTTGTTAATTATAGTACAATCGTATAATGACAGGGGTTTTCAACCTTTTTTAATAAGTGTACCCCTTCAGACTCAGTTTCAGCTTCTGTACCTCCTCATATTTTTTCTTGTTTTTAAGGGGGGGGGGGGGGGGGCAGATTGAGGCCTCCACAGCGAACACAGCGAAGGAGGGAGTGGGGCTGGGACAGGCACTGCACAGCCAGGGCAAGGCACGGGACATGCCCTGCGAGCAGTTCGTCCCGGGGGCAGAGGGGGGGCGGGGGTGGCTCCCACTGCAGCACACACCATGGGAAGAGCCGGGCTCTTCCTGGCAGGGCAGCAGCAGTGCTGGGAGAGGGGGTTGGGGACTACAGTATATTCTGGAGTGGCTGCAGCCCCACTCCCCATAGCCCTACTCCCGTAGGCCCCTGCAGTGAGGGAGGGAGTGGCACTGAGGCTAGGGCAGGGGCAGGCGCTGCACAGCTGAGTGCAGTGCGGGATGGAGCCGTGGCTCATCCGGAGGGCATGGGGCGAGGCAGTTCCCACCACTGTACGCACCCCGGGAGGGCATGGTGGGCATGTGCCCCCGGATCTGCACGCGGGCTGGGCTAGGGCCTGGGCTGGGGCTGACCTCAGGGTGGATGGCAGCAGTGCTGGGACGGGGCTATGGCAGGGGCTGCAGTCACTCCAGAATTCACTATAGCTCCCACAGCTCCCCCTCCCAGTGCTGCTGCTGCCCACCCTGAGTGCAGCACAGCTCAGCTCGCACCGGGAAAAGCCTGGCACAGTCCTGGCCCCAGCCTGCAGCTGCAGCCCTCCCTGCCCCGTGCAGATCTGGGGGCACATGACCCCCATGCCCTCCTGGGGTGCATGCAGTGGTGGGTGCTGCCCCCCTCCCCCATTCAGCTCAGTCCTGCACCACACCCCAGAGGGGCAGCCCCTGCACTGGCTTCACTCCCTTCCCCACCGCTGGGGCCTCAAGCTGCATCCCTACGCTCCTTCCCCCACAACAGACTTACCAGCTGGACACAGCTGCTGTCCATGTGGCTGGCCAGGCTGTGTTCCTTGCCACCTGCCTGCTGTGATGCAGGTGCGCACACACACATGGCATTTATCGGCCACATCCATTCTGAGCACCCCCTAGGACACTTTTAAGTATCTCTAGGGGTACATGTACGCCTGGTTGACAACCACTGTATTATGACATACACATATATAAATTATATATACAAGTATTATAATATCTATACAAGTGCATTATAATGTATATACATTAAGTATTATAATTATACTTATCTATAATTTTATGAACGTTAATAAATAAGTTCTTTTTTAAAATGAAGTGTTGCTAAATTAAAAAAAGTTATGGAGGGGTGCTGTTAGTTTAAAAAGGTTGTAAGCCACAGGTCTAAACACGGACACTGGGACAAAGTGTATGGAGAGCCAATGATGACACTATGTAATTAGAATGGCAGTACTTTACACCTATTTCTCCAAAGTAGAAGTAGCCAGCCAAGGCCTACAGAAATGGAAAAAACAAGCCTGCAGGTGTCATGATCACATCACATGGTGACATCTCAAAACCAAATACTCCCTGTGTCTATCGACAGTAAGGAATTCTTTAGAATAGGGTTTCAGATTGACATCATGATGGGTTTGATACGTATCCAGTTTTGTAACAGTCATGCTTCTTCCCAGTTTGGCAAATAAGTCTTGAGGCTTGAAACTGGATACTGATCCGCATCTAGTTATTAGGTTATGCTACCTTTTATAGACCTCATCATTTATACTTCTTGAGTTTTTTAGAATGCACAAGTGACACTTTATTCATACACAGGGTAATTTTTCCCCCTGCTTTTGTTGTCCTTTTAATTGCCTTCCTATTGGTCCATGAAGTCTAAGATGCAGCACAAGCCTTGAGAAACTGAATCCACATGCAGCTTCACATCATGCCTTTTATTGGCTTCTTGGTTATGATAGTCAACAAATATTTTGCACTTAATTCCTCACTAGAGCTAATGTGGAACTCCAGTCCAGTTAAAGCTTCCCTACCCACAGGAGCATAGGCATAGAAGGATCAGGAGGACAATTATCACAGTCTGCTGCTTGCTTTCATAGAATCATAGAAGTAGGGTCGGAAGGAACTTTGCAAATCTTCAGGTCCGACCCCCTGCCTGGGCAGGAAGAAAACTGGGCTCAAATGCCCCAGCCAGGTAGGCATCAAGCCACTTCTTAAAGACCCCCAGGGTAGGAGCCAGCACCACTTCCCTTGGAAGTTGGTTCCAGATCCTAGCCACCCTAACTGTGAAGTAGTTCTTACGGATGTCTAATCTAAACCTACTCTCCAACAACTTGTGGCCATTATTCCTTGTTATCCTGGGGGGCGCTAGGGGAAACAAGGTCTCCCCCAAACCCTTCTCGTCCCCCCTAGTGAGTTTATAGACGGTCACCAGGTCCCCCCTCAGCCTTCTCTTGTGAAGGCTGAACAGGTTCAGGTCCCATAGCCTTTTGTTGTGGGGTCTGCCCTGCAGTCCCCGGATCATGCGGGTAGCCCTCCTCTGGACCCTCTCAATGTTGTCCACATCCCTCTTGAAGCAGGGTGCCCGGAACTGGACACAGTACTCCAGCTGCGGCCTGACCAGTGTCGCTTAGAGGGGGAGGATCACCTCCTTGGAACTACTTGAGATACACCTGTGGATGCACGGTAAGGTCCGGTTAGCCCTGCTGATTGTGACCTCGCATTGTCAGCCCATGTTCATCTTGGAGTCAGTAATGACTCCAAGATCCCTTTCTGCCTCCGTGCTCTCAAGAAGGGAGTTTCCCATCTTGTAAGTGTGCTGCTGGTTACTACTGCCCATGTGCAGCACCCTGCACTTGTCAGTATTGAAACGCATCCTGTTTTTGTTAGCTGCAACCTATCCAGGTCTTTCTGCAGTCTCTCCCTCCCTGCTAATGTGCCCACCTCTCCCCATATTTTGGTATCATCAGCAAATTTGAACAAGTTGCTTTTCACCCCATCATCCAAATCGCTGATAAAGAAATTGAACAGTACGGGCCCAAGGACCACGCCCTGGGGGACTCTGCTGCCCACTTCCCCCCAGGTCAAATATGACCCATCCACCACCACCTTCTGAGTATGACCTTTCAGCCAATACGCAATCCATCTGACCATGTAGGCATCTGTGACAGGGGGCCTCCCGGGGCCGAACTCTGTGGCCCGCCCGCCTGTCACCGTGACAGCAGGCCTACTCAGGGCCGAGCTCTTCATGGCCCGCCCACCTGTCTCTGGGCAACCGCCCGCTCATCTCGCCCGCCACGCCTTTGATGATAATCAGTTCAATTAAGATGATAATTAAGCGGGAGGCTGCCCTTCGACTGCCCTGATGCCCAGGGGCACTCTGCAGCTCCGACCTCCCCTTATACCACAGCCCAAGCCTCGCAGATGGCATCATGGTGTTCAACATCTCACCGGGCCCCCACTGGGCCCCAGAATCTTCTACGCCAGACCCCACTCTGGTCTTCTCTACTCAGGCGGCCCCTCCGCCGTCATCTGGGCTACCTCGCCCCCCTGAAGCTTTGTTCCCCTCTCGGGTGTGGTTCCCCCGGAACTTTCAGCTACCTAGCCCTGGCCCACCTCAAGGCCAGTTGGGACCCCAGGCCCCCGGCTCTTGGGCGTCCCTCGCGGTGGGCCCCCGGCCCTTTTGACCCTCACTGGTCCTGGCTCCAGCATGGGCCAGTCGAGGGGACTCTCCCCTTCAGGCTGGGTCTCTCTAGCCACTCTCTACTCCTCGGGCCTCACCGTGCCGCTACTCCCTTCCTCCTAGGAGCCACCGCAGCACCTCGCCCACATCACTGCCACTCTCGGGGTCCGCCCTCTCTGGGCCCCTCACAAACACTGGCCCTCTCGGCCCTCATCACACTCAGGGGTCACCCACCCGGTGGTGGTGGGAGCTAGGGGTTAAGGCGCCCCGACCTGCTTTTCACCGGGGTGATCACTGGCCTGGCATTTCCTGGGGGCTCCCGAGCCACTGAGAGCCCCACCAGACCACCCACTCCCGGCAGGGTGCAGTTTCAGGTCATGCCCAGGACCAGGAGCCTCCTACCATCCCCTTGCAGCTCCCCCTTACCTCCGGATCATACACAGCAGCCCTAAGGCCAGGCAATGTTGCTGCCTGACCTCCTGCAGCCCAACTGCCTGGTTTATATAAGCCTCAAAATGGCTGCTGCAATCAGGCACCTGGAGGCTGCCAGCTCCAGGCCCTTAAAGTGGCAGGAGCACCCTGTGCTCTGCCACAGCATTGATGCCACAGTCACCTAGTTTTTTAATGAGAATGGGGCGGTTGACAGTGTCAAAGGCATTGCTGAAGTCCAGAAAGACTACATCCACGGCGACACCTGCATTCAATGCTTTTGTGACCTGATCGTAAAAGGCAATCAGGTTAGTCTGACATGACCTGCCCTTAATGAAACCGTGCTGGTTGCCCTTGAGCATCATCCCTGATGCCGGCCCATCACAGATGTGCTCCTTGATGATCTTCTCAAAGAGTTTCCCCAGGATTGAGGTAAGACTGACGGGCCTATAGTTGCCCGGGTCCTCCCTCCTCCCTTTTTTAAAGATGGGGACTACATTGGCTATCTTCCAATCATCTGGCACCTGGCCTGAGCACCACGAGCGCTCACAAAGCTGTGCCAAGGGCCCTGCAATAACCCCTGCTAGCTCCCTCAACACCCTGGGGTGGAGAGCATCTGGACCTGCTGATTTGAACACGTCCAGCCCCTCCAGAAGCACTCTAACCCAGTCCTCCTCAGCCTTAGGTCTTGAGGCATTCCCCTCGAGTCCGTCTTGAATCATGGTGGGGGAGTCCCTGTCCCTGCACAAGAAAATGGAGGTGAAGAATTTGTTAAAGAGGTCTGCCTTCTCCTCTGGCGCGACCACCAGATTGCCCAGTGTATCTTGTAGGGGCCCCACATTTCCCGGCGCCTTCTTCATCCTCCTTATATATTTGAAAAAGGACTTTTTATTATCTTTGATCTTGGACGCTAGTCCTAGCTGTATGTCTGCCTTAGCTTTCTTAACAGCCCCCCTACAGGCCCAAGCAGTGGAGGTATACTCCTCTTTGGAGATCGCCCCCCCTTTCCACCAGGTGTAAACTGCCTTTTTGGCAACCAGGCATTCCCGGACGTCCTTGGTGAGCCAGGGAGGCTTTTGGGCACTCTTGCCCCCCTTGCTTCTAGTTGGGATCATCACCTCTTGGGCCCTGAGTATCATCTCCTTAAGGAACGACCACTCATCTTGGGCACTGAGTTCCCCTGCCCTCAAGAACCCCAGCGCCTCTCCCACCAATCTCCTCATCTCCTTCAAGTTGGCCCTCTTGAAGTCTAGGGCTACCGCCTTACTGCAGGCCCTTGTCACCCTGCGCTGGATGATGAATTCCAGCAAGTGATGATCGCTATCACCCAGGTGGTCAAGGACCTGGAGGCCCTGCTTTGGGTTGCTAAGCACTGCTTCTGCCCCATACAACATACTCCACCTCCCTCCCCAACAACTCAGGGCATAACCTTCCTAGGGCAAACCCCCCTGTAGCAAGCTGCTGCTTCTCTAGATAGTACTGCTGATCCAAAGTCATATCTACTGTGGTAGAGTATCACCTATATACTGGGCATGATGCCTGTAGCAAGATTTTCCTGCAGTTGTATAAAAATCTGTTTATGCTGCTCTCCATACATGGTATTTGAACTGTTTTAATTTAAATCAATATTCAGATTGCTCTAGGGAATCTGGTACAAGCTCCTGTGAGGATATACTGATACTGTTTACAATTGGCTTGTAATGGTTTGTCTGAATATAACTCAACTGATATGTATATTTGCAAACCATTTAGATGTAGCCACACTTTTTGGCACCTATTAAACAAAATAATTTTCATGAAACTGCTTAATGTTTCATGAGCAAATTAACTCTAATACATGCTCTTCCACAGATAAATAACTACCATTGTTCTGGTGTTTCAAATTTGGAGGCACTAATGACACCTGTGTATTCTTGTCTGTGTGTTGGGACATGCCATGTGTGACATGTCAACTCCTCTTACAATATCTTTAAGAAATCTTGGTCTGATCAAAACAATGTCCTCAAGCAACACAAACATAGATCTGTCTTTGATGGTGTTCTCTATGATATGGCAGGCTGGATAGTCCCTAGTGCTAAAGGATTTGGCCTATCTTCTTATACTTGGCAAGTTGTGAGTGATAGTTTCTTACACTATAGAACCCTTCTCTTTATGCACATAAATACCAAAGCTTTAACCAGGGTTAGGCACTCTGAATGAACAGTGCTTTACAATTCTTCTCTTCATTTAGGGTTCATTGCTCCAAAATCCAGTTGATATCTAAAACATTCTGGCAGCAGGCTAGCAGAAGGCAGAACTGGCTAGAAATTTGGTGATATTTTCTCTTTCCATGCAGTTTATTAGGATCATGGGACATGTCTACACAGCAGTGGCAGCATACCCAGTTGGGATATTCCTTCCCAAGGACACCCTGCCTATCCACTCCTTGCACACAGTCCAAACCTAGAAATATACTGCTGGAGACACTCTAGGGTCATTCTTTTGTGGCTACTGTCAAGACCTCTAATTCCAGAGGTCACAAAGGTTTAAATGGACAATCCCAGAGCATCTCTAGCAGTGTATTCCTCAGTTTGGAGCTTGTGAGTGCAATTGGGTGGTGAGGCATACTCAGGAATATCTTGCCTGGGGCACACTGCTGACATATTGTAGACATGTCCATAGAAATGTAGGGCTGGAAGGGAGTTAATGAAGTCATCTGGTCCAACTCCTGCCCTGAGGCAAGTTAAGTAGAACATCCCAAGAAATAAACTTCCTTTTAAAACCTTGCAAAGAATGGGGTTGCAGAACCTCCTTACATAGCCTCTTCCAGTGCTTCACTGCACTTGTGTTAGGAACATTTTTTTTTCTCACTATGTTGTCTTTGCTGCATATTTGGCCAATTGCTTGCTTTGTCTGTGTCACCATCTGTTATTGGCTTTTGTGGAGCTTGCGCCCCGCTCCGCCCAGTCTATCGGAGTGTTGCCTCTCCCCTCAACTTTCCTGCCACGACTTGGATGTTAACATGCACATTAAGAGGGGTCTACGGTGGAGATCTTTATCCTGGAGGGGTCTCCCGATAGACGGTGGTGCTCACGGTCGTCCTACATGGTGTTCCACGGGGTTCCGCCTCCCCTACACCCCGTCCACGTGCCAGCTGCTGGGTGATGTGTTCTAGATGTTTCCAGGCCTTGTATGATGGCCTCAGACTGGTTCTCCGGTTCCTGGTTGCTCTCCCTGCTCCTCAGAAAGATTTCTCCTTTTTTTTTCCTTTTTTTTCTTACAGAAAATACTCCTCCGAATTATGAGGAGCTGCAAGATGATCCCCCTGATTCCAGCTCCCTCTTGGATTCTCCGCTGTCTCCTCTCCCCTACCAACGGCCAGGAGCTCCCTTGCCTCCTGAGTGTCAGCTACTTCAGGAGCCTGAGAGTGTACCTCTGCGTGCACTCTCTGTCTGCCTTCTGCTCTGCCTCCCGCAGAAGGCTTAAAGCTGTTCCCTAAGCTGCCTGCTTGAGACCCGCAGGCTGGGTCCTCTCCTCTTCGTGCCAGAGTTCACCGCACGAGCTGCCCACCTGTACTCTTTCTCTCCGGCTCTCTCTCTCTCCTCGCTCTACCGGCATTTTTAAACCCTCCCACAGCGGCCGATATGGCCTCTGGGATTGGCTCAGCTGTTCCCCACGCCGGGAACAGCTGATGCCACAGCTGGCATAATGCTGGTTCACGCGGCTGCAGCCACGAACGCGGCTCCTGCTCCCGCTGTTCTTCGGCAGGTATGTACGCCCCTCTGGGGGCTTGCTCTCGGGGTCTGGGGTCCGCAGGTTCTCTTTTCTCTCCCTCAAGAGCCTGTGGGGGCGCCTCGCCGCCACAGCTTTCCTTCCCTGTTAAGTAATGTGCATATACTTTCTTTTGTTCTTACTTCTAATGCATTGATAGAACCTTTTTGTGTTGCCTTGTATGTCCCTTGCTATGCTAATAAACCTGCCTTTCAACTACAAAACTAGATGCTGGAATCTAATGCTTTAAGTCCCTATAGTAGAGCCATATAAATGTTATCATCTGATTCCTGTGGAGACTAGGATCTTAGCTCTGAGATCTGGAAACTTTGATACTATGTATATTCTTTATCTCTTTCATTATGGACCATTCTTAAATCTGCTCACAGAGGGCACTGACAGAAGTGTAGCTCCCAGGTCTAACTCATGGGGCTTCACAGAAAGCACCATGAGTTAGATCAACCACCCACCCGCCACCACCCAACCGAACAAACATTTGCTGTTTGGTATTTTGTGGAGGGGGGGAGGGGTGGCAGGGTTTGAGCTCCACTTTGGAGCTAATCTAGTTGAGGAGCTGCCTGTCTGCAGCCTGTCTCCCCTAACCGCCCCCCCGCCCCCGCAGCTATGATGCTGTCTGCAGAATGGGAGGGGATAGAGCTGGGGGCTGGGGGTTGCCTCAGGCACAGGAATTTAGAAAAGTTTGCAAATGCTTTGGAGTGCTTTCATCTGAAACCTCATGTAATGAGAGTTAATTTGTCTGGTGTTCAGGCACATTTAAAGTGCTCTGCAGCCATGCACTTCTGTCAGGGCACAGCCATGGAGCACTTTCAAGGGACTGATCACACAAGAAATGCCACTTCTGTCAGTTTTCTTTAAGTCATGTCTATGGTGGTGACAGCCTTGTCCTGAGCTGAACTAAGAACATCCTCAAGGCCACTCTACTTTGTACAGGCTATCCATAGTCCCAATAATAGGCTTTTGGAGGACTACAGAGGACTCAATTTGTGTTTCCACCTGTGCCCTAACCTCTGGAGTCCCACTGAGTTTTCTTTTTGCCCCTCTGCTCAATATCTTTATAACTTTCTTAAGGAGATTGTTGAACTAAAATGCCAGCAATGTGCAGATGACACTCATCTATATAGTACCTTCTTGTCTAAAATGAATGGCACCACCTCTCTTCAAGGTCCTAAGAGAGATCAGCAACTGGTTGGAGAACACTGATAAGTTAAGAGAAGGTAAAAGAAGGACAGAGGCCACAGCTTATTTTTGTAGGTCAGAGAAACAAAAAAATCCCTTTCCCATGTGTACCTGGTAAGAAGACTGTGCCCTCTGCTCTTGGACTTAGACTCAACCAGACTGATCCACATGTTTATGACTTCCAGAGCTGGTTACAGTAATTTGTTGTACCTAGCTATAAGGCTACTGACTGAAAAAGTTGTTGGTTGGGAACCCACCAGTCTGTCTTATTCATCAATAAAGGATACCAGGAACATACTACCCTTTGTCTTTACTGTCCTCATGGGATCCTCACATTTTAAGGTTTCTGTGCTCACCTTCAAAGCTTTCCACAAGAGTTGTCCAGCTACCTGGAAGGGATGCCTCATCCTTTATGATCATGATTTCCCACAATAGATACACTCTCACAGAACAATGGAAATGTGTGTGTTCAGGAGCCAGAGCTGTCTTGGCATTTGGTCTAAAAATCTGGAAATCCAATAAAACAGCATGGTTATGAACCTTAGCTGCTTTAGAGCAAAGTGGAACACTAACCTTTTCAACCCAGCCTTCCCACACTAACACATTGCACACAGGTATGTGGTCCAAACCTTACTGGCAGGATGGCTGGCAGAATTGATGTGCAAACTTTGTAACCTTGGGAGACATTTAAGGCCTGATCAGAAGGCTACTGAAGTCAGTCAGAAACCTTTCATTATCTTCAGTGGGTTTTGGGTCAAGCTCTCAGCTGCTTTGATGGGAGCAAGATAAGAACTTGGTGGCATGACAGAGATGGATTATTGCAAAATATGTCAGGCACTGCCATCTAATTTATCTAGGACAATTTGTTTCTACTGTGCTGAGACACCCAGATTGAAATTTGGCCTGATTAAAACTAATAGAAGTTTTATCATTGACTTCAACAGAGCTAAGATTTTGCCACTGAAAATGAACGCAGAATATCAAATGCATAAAACATCACTTCTGAAAATCAGGTTTAATATATTTAGCTTGCAGTTTAGTTTCCTGATTCTCCAGTTTTGCATGAGTGAGAAACTTTATTTCAGTTAGTCTAAAGTTGATACAGTGGAATGAAAAATAACGTTTAACTTTTTACAGTAAAAGTAAATAGTTTATTGTATTTGCAAATAAGATAGTAAAGAAAAAGAAGAATGATGTGAAATTGAGATAAGTCAAAGGAGAATAATGTAGAGAGAAGTCCCAAGGCAGACTGGGTAGCTTTTCTAGCATTCATATTTATGATTCAGATAAAAGAGCAGGATTTGAGATGAAAGTTCCTACATGATTTCAGATCTGAAGTCCCATTTTCAAGTTTAACTTTGTCACTTACACCTAAATCTCATTGTAAGCCAAAGTAATTTAGACATTAAAGGACCTAACTCAGTCTGAAAATTCAGCTTCTAATTCACTTCAGTACTTTTAAAAATGTTACCCCAGATACTTCATCACTAACAACTTTTTGTTGTTAATTTTATTTTCCGTTAAATGAAATGAAGATAGAAATAAAAAGGTAGGAGATGGTATTTCCTAACAAATTGCTTCTAAAAATAGCCCTGCTTGGGTCTTACTAAAAGGAAAACAAACCTTTGGTTTATTCAGCCAAAGCAAACAGCCTTAGTGATGTGAATATCTGGCCACAGGAATAAATTTTTTTCCTTATAGTGCAGACAAGTAGTCTGCATCTGCGGCTGTTCAGGAAGACTATTGTATGCTAACAGCTCTTTTTCCTCACTTCTTGTAAATGCACTGGCATTTGCATATTCCAGTAATATACCCACAAGCCAATTTTCACAGCTTCCAACACAAGCAAGACGTTTGAGAAAAAGGACTTACCAGGACAGAAGCTCATTAAAAGATTTTTAAAAAGACAACTGTCATGAAGAAGTACATTTTTAAATTTCTTCACTGACTTCAAAAAATGTGTAAGCTCTACAGTTATGGTCAGTATACCCAATAATAAGGAATAAGTGTTTTAAAAGAAAAAAGAGAGCAGTTCCACCAAATAATAATTATTCATTGCATTATAGCAACCCATCACTGAGTTGGGGTTCCTTCCCTTTGCCATTACATAAGGCTTTCATGCACATTGTGAGTAATGATCCATCACTGAGTTGGGGTTCCTTCCCTTTGCCATTACATAAGGCTCTCACGCACATTGTGAGAAATGATCCCTGTCCCACAGAGTTTAAAGCTGAATAAACCAGACAGATAAAGGTTGAAAGAAAGATAGTGGTAATGTTCCCATTTTAAAAGATGGGAAAGTAGAGCATAAGGAATAGAGAACTTGGTTCAGTGCTCACTCACTGATAATGATTTTCCTGGATGGCTTAAGTGACTTGCCCAAAATCACAGAGGGAGCCTATAACAGAGCTAGGAATTAAACACAGATGCCTTGACTCTGAATCTAATGCCTTATCTACAACCACAGCCTTCTTCTAGGTGTGCATGGGTTGTGAAGACATTTTGTCAACAAATTCAAAATGAGTTCAAACAATACAGTTGATCACCCCACTGGTTTTGCTTGATTATTGAATTAATTTGATAAGTGGAGCCTTCACAGGGTGTATTTTCATTGAATCTTTATTTTCTCTGTCAGATTTAAAGATGGTGATTTGGGGCTAATAACCAAATCATAGCTATTACTTCAACATTTTACTCTTTCTGCTTTAGCATAAGCCAATATATCTATCTACCTAATCTGTGTGATATATTGACATTGCTGAAACATCTATCATCATTGTGTCTGAAGCTGGAATTTTATAAGATGCCTCGGGGAGTGAAACACCAAACTGTCGTTTTTCAGAGAGCGTGTGTTAAAATGAGTATTGTTCAAAAGTGAATTAATGGCTTTATACACAAATTCTTAGCGAATTAATTCTCTGCTCAAAGAATAAGTGTTGTGGTTCATCTGATAAAAACCCTTTTTATCAAAATAACTGATAGGTATTCCATGAATAGCCTTAGTTTTGAGGAATTATATCTTCCAATGGGAAATATGTTGTTCAAAAAATGTACAACTGTGGCTCCCAGAAGAGTGAGATAATAATGGTGAAATAATTAATATATTTTTTTTTAATGACAAGGAGGATGATTTTAAGATTCTCTCAACTTCCAAGGGGATTTTGACACAATTTGCATTTTAAATTAATGGGTTCTACATCTAACTCCCTTAACTGGAACAAATATCCCTGCCATTCATTTTAAAAGTCTCTAGACCTTAAAAAAAAGAAGATTTTGTTTTTTAGTAGGATAATCCTCTATTATGATTCTTATGCTATGCCCAACAGCATGGTATCTAAGGAGGTCAGTAAATGTCATACTTCCCATTACATTTCTGGAAGATAAGGCACAACTGACTACTATAAAGATGATGGCTATAGCAAACAAGCAAAACAAATACAGCTCAAGAAAGTCTGGCATCTATTCATTCACATTTTTAAGACTACATTGAGCCCCACTGTTTATTTTCTGTTGATATCCTGGAATTATGTTCTTGTCTCCTTTAACTGAGTTAAGAGTTTGACAAATGTTTAACAGCCTGGGTGTGTATCTGAGTTGAGAAGGCAGATGGGCATGTATTTACGAGTTTCTGAATCAGGGGTATTCCTGGGAAGTTTCCTTTCTCTGGGAATTTCCTCACTTTCCTTTTAGAGACATCCTCTTAGACGCGTCATTTCTGGTTGACAGAAATAAAAGGAGAGCTGAAGGCAGAAGGAACACACTGAACTGACTCAGCCCGCTGAGTCTTATCACAAGAACAGCTAGCGTGACTTAGTGAGGGAAAACCATCTCCAAGAAGCATCTTTAGCAAGCTGCCACATAGCACTAGGGAATCTCAGCTACACTTGGTAAGTATAACGGGCTTTAAAATATTTCTATTTTATTTCATTTCACAAAAGTGGCTTTATACAGATATATTGCACAGGTTACTTAAGTATCCAGTGTGCCTCAACACTTAGATCTGCTTTAAACAATACGGTGTGCCAGTGGAAAGTCTAGTTAATTCCACAGAAAGATTTGTAAAATAATGTGTAGAAAAGATTCTGCAGACAATAATATTCTATGGCATTATTGTGTTGTAGGAAGGCAGTGTTATAATTTTGCTTGTTTGTTTTTTGCAGACATCTCTTCATTAAGCCAAGTGAGGAAAAGATTCTCAGAAATATGAATTACCTGGGGTTCTTGTCTGTTCTCATCTATGGTAAGCAAGTGTGTCTCTAAGTCGGAAACCTTTTAGACTGGAATGGCACTGATGCTTCTTCTGAACTCTGAAGAATGGGATTCAGTACCTGGGTTAATTAGCATTAGGACATATTCATGCTGAATACATGAGGCATAATGGCAAGTTTCCCTTTCCCCCACCAAAGCAATAAGTAGCTATGAATGGGTAGGTATGGTACCCATCCTCTGTGAACACTGATTGGACATATTCTTGCCAACCCTATTTTAGATATTGGTATATTTATTTGGAAGCCTGTAATGTAACTTTGTATAAAATAATTGCTACCATTGTCTAAAGCTCAAATATATACTGGTACATGACTGCAAAATCCATTTAGATGTTGATATATTCTCTTTTTAGAAAAAATATTGTTCTCTATTTGCATTAAAATCTGCCCAAGCGGGAGTGAATTTCGGATCCCACTGTACAAAATGATTATTTTTACTTGGTTTTGGAATGACATTTTGACAATGACACCTTAAGTTTTTTTACCAAGATTTCTCTGCTGTTCCTATTCCTTTCACTCTGTCTCATGTAATTTTTGTTTAAAATCTCTCAATACTATGTACTGCAACCCTAGGTGCTAACTTTTTGCTTATTAGTTCTTTTGAAAAGGGGAATTTTAATGCTTTTGATAAAATGCAACGATGTAAAAAGATACAAAAGTGGACACTGATCACCAGTTAGAAAGCTCAAATTGAAGAGTACCAACTTCTTGGCATCTTTTCTTTCTAGGATTTATGATGCTGGAGGAAGGCGATTGTTGGACATATCATTATTCAGATGAAAACAAGACTTACAGTGAAGCTGAGAATTGGTGTAAAGAACACTATACAAACCTGGTCGCCATTCAAAATAAGGAGGAAATTCACTACCTGAATGAAACATTACCCTTCAGTCCAAGTTATTATTGGATTGGAATCAGAAAAAATAATGGTGTATGGACCTGGGTAGGAACAAATAAACAACTGACAGATGAGGCTACAAACTGGGCTGCGGGTGAACCAAACAACAAAAAAAATGACGAGGACTGTGTTGAAATCTACATCAAAAGAGAAGTAGACTTTGGCAAGTGGAATGATGAAAGTTGTATGAAGAAGAAAGTTGCCTTGTGCTATGCAGGTACAATATGCAATCAGTCCCTATGAACATATGTGAAAATACAAGTGAAGGTTTAGTACCTAGCTTATATACATCAACATTAAATATTGTGACTATATTAGGTCCTGATTCTACAACCATATGCACATGCCTAACTTAGGTATGTAAATGGTCTATTGAGTTCAGTGGAACCCCCCACATACTTAAAGTTAAACATGAGCTAAATGTTTGCAGAATTAAGGCTTCTGTGCCACACATGCATACTGAGTGCTTCACAATCTCATAGAAGGTTTTTTGTGATTTAAGTCACTAAGCTGTCTATGACATGGCTATTTCCAGCCACTGGAATACTTTTGTCAGTAGCTAGGTTTGGCAGGATATTTTGATTTTGGAAATGCAATTGCTCAGTAAGAAAGCAATTTCAAATGGCAGAACCCTCCCCCTCTTGCTATGCAAACTTGACCATGGTGTATTCTTTCTTGGATTAGGAAGAACTGAAAATATTAACTAGAAAATGTGGTAGATCATTTTATAATATGTTGAATTTCCTTCCAGCTTCCTGCAAGCCCTCTTCCTGCAGTGGCAATGGTGAATGCACTGAGACCATTAACAGTCATAACTGCAGCTGTTCTCCTGCATTTTTTGGGCCAGAGTGTGAACATGGTAAGGTTAATTTTCACTGCTTTTCAAATAGGAAGACGAATGTGTCAGCCAGTGTTCATTTAGTCTAATTAGATTATTCCTCTTACTACTGAGAAAGTGATGCTGATCATACACTTGCTTTTCTTCTATTGTAGCTGTGACTTGTGCCCCATTAAAAGCCCCTGAACATGGGACTTTGAGTTGCATCCATGCAGTGGAGGGTGTGAGCTTTAGCTATGAATCATACTGCCAGGTTCAGTGTGAAGAAGGTTATGAATCAACTGAATTGAAAGGAGTATCGTGTACCTCTTCTGGAAAATGGTCTGCACCCATGCCAACATGTAGAGGTAAACTTCTAAAGAAACTCTGGTCCAGATTCTTAGCTAGCTTATACTGACATAGCTCCATTGACTTCAGTGCTTTATATTTTAAGGTGAATTTAGAATAGTTGACATATTTGTAGCTGGTAGGCCCCTTTTTGCCCCCAGAGAGGTACAACAAATGCAATCAGTGCCTCAGCCCTGACCTAGATTTATTTAAGAGAATATTTTCTCCAACCCTTACTGATGTCAAAGTGATTGAACCTTAGCAGCCCATCCTACTCCTGATTTTCTGCCAACATAAAGGCCATTCACTGCCAGTTGTATCAGTATTTTTGTGATGTAAGCATTTATAGACTAGGAAGTAGCATGAGGGACATTAGCTCATTGAATATATGTCAACAAACAGTTATCAACAGGAAAAAACTTTTGACAACCAACTTGGATAAAAGTTGAACTAGCAACCTAGATATAATATAATAAAAAAAATGGTCTCTCATTTTTGAGGCCGTGAGATGCTCATAATATGTGATCTGTTAACATTTTCTTAATCTGCAAGGCAATAGAGTTATTTTCTAAAGCTCACCTCTCTTAATTAGCTCCAAACTGACCTCAATGATATTCCATGTGATTTTTCAGCTGTGAAATGTGGTGCATTGAAGGCTCCTAGTCATGGTTCCCTCAACTGCACTCAACCATCTGAAAGCTTAGTGTGGAATTCCACCTGCGAGTTTGCCTGTGAAGAAGGGTTTGTGCTGAGGGGCTCAGACAAGCGGCAGTGTCGCTCTTCTGGAGAGTGGGATGGACAGCAGCCAAAATGCAAAGGTACTACTCTTCACCACTGCTCTTCAGAATACACACGTCACTCAGTATTTACATACATGTTTACAGAGCATTAAAACTAACTGCTGATGTGCTTTCTCTGTGTTTCAGCTGTGACATGTGAAGCAGTAAAGATCCCTGATAAAGGCATTGTGATTTGCAGCCATCCTAATCCAGAACTCCCTTACAACTCAACCTGTGAGTTCCACTGTGAGGAAGGCTATGCACTAAGTGGCTCACCCAAAATTCAGTGCACAGCACCAGGACAATGGTCAGCGCCATTTCCAAAGTGTGAAGGTAAGCCTTTATTATTTAGAATAATCAAGTAGGACAAGCAGCAATAACAATAATAGCAATAATTCTTACAACTTAGAAATGCTTTTCATAAATAGGTCACAAATGCTTTGCAAACCAGGTTAATATTCTTGTCCCCATTTTATTTATTGGGGAAGTAAAGCCCAGGGAGTGGAAACAATGCCCGTGAAATCTATTTCCACAAGAAGCATGATGTTATACCTCAAATGCTGTCCATTTGAGTTTAAAAAGTTGTGGTTACAGAGTTGTTTCACTTAAGTCCATTCAGCTAGTTACAAGCATTATACCAGCCTTTTGAATTCATGTAACAACTTGCTTCTGGAATACCCAAATCATAGTATGCTTCAGAGAGAGATCACTGAGAGAGAATCTCTCTCAGAAGTGAAATGCAGATAGCTGCAGGGTAAGATTTCCTAGATATTTCTCAGCACCAGCAATGGGGCAAAATTTAGATAATTTCTCAAAGATCATTGTAGATCTTATACATATATTATGGTATATTGGCTGCCCAGTGTAAAAGCCGAAGTCCCTTAAAATCCCCCTTCTTGTCCCGAGACATTCAGACCCCACCACCCTTAGTTATTTTCTGAATGTACAAAGTAATAGAGTAACTCTTCAAGATTCATTTACAGTCCATGTACATTTTATTGCAACATAGAAAAAAGCATTTATTTTAGTTGGCTCCACAGTGATCTCAATGATATTCCATGTGATTTTTCAGCTGTGAAGTGTGGTGCATTGAAGGCTCCTACTCATGGTTCCCTGAACTGCACTCAGCCGTCTGAAAGCTTAGTGTGGAATTCCACCTGTGAGTTTGCCTGTGAGAAAGGGTTTGTGTTGAGCGGCTCAGACAAGCGGCAGTGTCGCACTTCTGGAGAGTGGGATGGACAGCAGCCAGAATGCAAAGGTACCATTCTTCACCACTGCTCTTCAGAATATTCAGGTTGCTCATTATTTACACACATTTTTGCATAGCATTAAAACTAACTGCTGATGTGGTCTCTTTGCATTTCAGCTGTGGAGTGTGAAGCAGTAAAAGTGCCTGAAAAAGGCTTTGTCAGTTGTACTCGACTTGATCCAGAACTCATGTACAGCTTGACCTGTGAGTTCCACTGCGAGGAGGGCTATGCACTAAGTGGAACATCCAAAATTCAGTGCACAGCAGAGGGGCAGTGGTCACAACCGTTCCCAAAGTGTGAAGGTAGGCCTTTATTATTTAGAAATAATGAAGTAGTAAAAGTAGCAATAATAATAATAGTAATAATACTTACAACTTGGAAAGCACTTTTCATACATAGATCAGAAATGCTTTGCAAACCAGGTTAATATTATTGTCCCCATTTAATTGACTGGGGATGTAAGGCCCAGAGAGTGGAAACAATGCTTATGAAATCTATTGCCACAAGAAGCATGATGCTATACCTGTACTGCTGTCCATTTGAGTTTAAGAAGTTACTCCTGGGTAGTCAAGTGAAAAAGCTCTGTAAGTCCATACAGCTAGTTACAAGAGTTATGCCAGCCTTTTTAATTCATGTAACAACTTGTTTCTGGAATACTCAAATTGTAACATGCTTCAGAGAGAGCTCACAGAGAGATCATCTCTCTCAGAAGTGAAATGCAGGTAGCTGTAGAGTAAGATCTTCTAGACATTTCTCAGCACCAGCAATGGGGCATAATTTAGATAATTTCTCAAAGATCTTTGTAAATCTTATATATATATTGTGCTATATTGGCTGCCCAGTGTAAATGCCAAAGCCCCTTAAAACCCCACTTCTTGTCCCCTGAGACATTCAGACCCCACTACCCTCAGTTGTTTTCTGAACATGCAAAGTGATAGAGGAACTCTCCAAGATCAATTTGTAGTCCACGTACATTTTACTGCAACATAGTAAAAAATGGAATTTTCTTTGTTGGCTCCATACTGACTTCAATGATATTCTGTGTGATTTTTCAGCTGTGAAGTGTGGTGCATTGAAGGCTCCTACTCATGGTTCCCTGACTTGCACTCACTCATCTGAAAGCTTATTGTGGAATTCCACCTGTGAGTTTGCCTGCGAGGAAGGGTTTGTGTTGAGTGGCTCAGACAAGCTGCAGTGTCGTGCTTCTGGAGAGTGGGATGGACAGCAGCCAGAATGCAAAGGTACCATTCTTCACCACTGCTCTTCAGAATACACATGTCATTCATTATTTACATACATGTTTGCATAGCATTAAAACTAATTGCTGGTGTGATCTTTGTATGTTTCAGCTGTGAAGTGTGAAGCAGTAAATATGCCTGATAAAGGCATTGTGATTTGCAGTCACCCTAATCCAGAACTCCCTTACAACTCAACCTGTGAATTCCAATGTGAGGAGGGATATGCACTAAGTGGATCATCCAAAATTCAGTGCACAGCACAGGGACAGTGGTCACAGACTTTCCCGAAGTGTGAAGGTAGGACTATCATTTAGAAATAATTAAATAATGCACACATGCATATCTGCAAGAAACATTATACCTTGAACCCTTTGTATGATGCTAGTATAAATTGGTGTCTGTAAGCAGTTTGCAGCACTTCTGAATTTGGTCTCAAACAATTCCTATAAAGATCTTTAACTCCAAAACATGCAGAAATTGAGTTAGCTAAATGCAGGACTAATACAGGCTCATCAGTTCTTTCTGAAATACCTGAGCCCTGTTAGATTTTAGAGAGGAAGATCCCTGAAATATCAGGACTTCTGTTAGAAACTGTATTAATTATTCAAATGTGTTTTTTGTATTTCAGTTGCACAATGTGAAACCTTGATTCTGCCTGAGAAGGTCTCCATGAATTGTTCACATCCTATTGGTGACTTTGCATATGGAACAGTCTGTGAATTCAGCTGTACTGCGGGATGGTTGTTAAATGGTTCTAATATTCTTGAATGTGATGGTTCAGGAAACTGGACTTCAAGTCTGCCAACATGTGAAGGTATGTTGTATTCTTGCTTGTTTAGCAAACTTGAAGATGCCTTAGTTTTGTAACTAGATTAGAACACGAGGAACACTGGAATGGAACAAGTCCGTCTTTTATCATATCCAGTGTGCTGGTCAGGAAAAAAACCCCTGTTCCACTGAAAATTTAGACATTAACAAGATAACAATAAATAATTTTCATCAAACCTTTGGTGGAAATAACTGGAATTTTATTTTTAAAACATTAAAACTCAAAACCTGATTTTTTTATTTTTTTTTTGGCTTTCACTGAAAAGTATCTGACTTTGGGTTTTTGGTTTTCTGTTTAAATAAATGAAAAATGTCAAAGAAACCAGAGAATGTTTTGATAGAGCATTGTTTAGTCAAAAACCTAATCTTCCCTATATAAAAAAAAATGTTCAAATAGAATATTATGAACTAACTCTACTTCCAAACTCACATTTTCCTTTAATTTAAAAAAGGCTCAGCATTGGCTTAATGTTGATCTCTGAAAGCAAAAGTGGGCCAATGCTGAGCACTTGTCCAAATCCTATCTATTATCCCTAAATTTCAGAGACTGATACTTTTCCTCCCATTAACCCTTACCTAAATTGTAAAGCTTATGAATTTCAGTAGGATTACTTACAGAATAAAAAAACACTTGCTGAATGGCAGTCAAGGTGTCAGAATCTGGTGTAAAAGGCCCATAACAAAGTGACAGCAAAGAAGAATGGTATCATTTGTCATACCAGGGTAGAAGCTGGAGTGATCCTTCCAAATGGCACCATCTTTAATCCACTCTCAAATAGGACAATTGTTAGTTTTCAGCTTTCTGCTTTTGGGTACAGCATAGGCCCACACTTAACAGGAAAAATCCCAAAGCAGCTCTGGAATGAATGGAAATGGGATGAATAGCAAATATTGCAGAGAACCTGCATTCCTCTTGATTTCATAAAAACTCCTTTTTACATCCTAGCTCCCCGAGTTCCTGAGGAATTGGTTAGTTATGTCACAGTTGGAATAGCAGCAGCAAGTGCTTCGTTCCTGTCTACAGCATCCTTCCTTATTTGGCTTGTAAAGCGGCTTCGCAGGAAAGCAAAGAAGTTTACTCCTTCCAGGTAAGTTATATCTCAAAAAACACATGAGACCCATTGCATTCATTCACTCTTTGCTAATCATATTGCTGTGTAGAAAAGTTTCCTATAAAATCCTTTCTATTTTATATTACAGTAGCTGCCAGAGCCTCAGCTCAGAAGGTACCTTTCAAAGTGCTGCTCACCTCATATAAGTTAAAGTGACCCAGGTAAGATATGTGGGACATCTATTCTCATAGTGTAATTCACTTTTTAAAACAAACAGAATCCAGGAGCTTTATCAAGGCCTTTAATTTTTGTGTAATTGCAGAAACAGGACTAGCCCCTTACTACCTTAGGACTCCTAGCATATATGTG
The DNA here is from genome assembly GCF_030867095.1 of Alligator mississippiensis. Classification (NCBI taxonomy): domain Eukaryota; kingdom Metazoa; phylum Chordata; order Crocodylia; family Alligatoridae; genus Alligator; species Alligator mississippiensis. Next base: position 46,225,055 of record NC_081828.1, read on the forward strand.
GTGGTGGTAGGGAACATAAATATAACTAGAAATGGATAAAGTAATTGATTCAGGGGTGGATGTTCACATGACCTAAAGATACTTGTAGTAGTTTCTATGTCTGTAATATGGAAAAGTAGAAACCTGTGCCTAAATCTTCCTATTTTAAAAGGCATGATTCTTTTATTTCTTCAGGAACTGAAGCCACCTCTACTCGTGCCTTAAAACACCTCAGGGAGCAGAACTGCATCATAATCAGGAACTGGGCCAGAGGTTGCTGCATCTTGTTGACAGGATGATTTGTCTTGTATTTGCAACTAAATGTACTCAGTTATCTGATACTTTTGGATAACAAACGATGGATAAAACACAGGCCTTTTACGAAGAGACTATGCAGACCTTAGTCAGTGTACAGCTACAGGAACTAAGAGCTGTCTATGCAGTCTCAGGATAGAGATCAAATATGCTGGTGCCCCAGGGGAGATGCTGAATACTTCTAAAGTCTATGTCAAAATACATGGGTGGAGGGAACAATGTGTATTATACCCAGCTGTCTCTCCCATAGAGACAACTAAATTACATTCCTTAAAACAAACTAATTGGGATGGGAAATATTTATTGAATTGCTTTGTCAGTGAATCATTGATCTGGTTCACTGACTATTGTGGAAGTCAATTTACTGTAAATGTGTTGCAGTAGATAAATGTGCCTATAACAATATGGTCAAAGCCTTGGATTTCTGCTGCACATCCTAGAAAGTTTTTTATATTCTAACTTTAAACAATTGTTTATCAGAATACAAATGAAGCTATTAATTACAGTAGATACTATGATTTCTGGATTCAGCAAAATAGATCTGAAATAATTCATCCCTATGGGATTAGGTATTGTAATATATGTAAATATATACTTGATTTCTTGTGCACTTTCTTCTGTTTGTATAACTCTGCTCTTTGAAAAATCACAGAACCACTATGGAATATTTCTTCATGCGTAAAAAGTTGTTTTGGGTGACTTTGAAGGCAAAAGCTCAGCTGGTCTAAATAACCCCAATGCCATTTATACCAGCTGAGGATGTGCCTCTCCATCTTTTAAACTCCAAGGTACACTTTTTAGGATATCTGTGCACTATTTAAAAATAAACTGGAAGCATCAGATGATTTTTGTATATAACAAGTGCAATCTGTTTGGCTTTTAGAAGGGGTTTTAAATTATCAGTCTGTTTTTAAATAAGTTATATATTTAATTTATTTATGGTTCCACATCCATGGCTGATTTTTGTTTCAATCTGATATGTGCTGTGCGCTATCTCATTGTGTTTAATAAAAAGGTTTATGATGAATATGTGTAATTAATCTGCTTTGTCTCAGGTGTGACTATTTCTTTGGTAAAAGATACAATGAAAAAAGAGTGGCGAAGGTGGTAGGGCTTGGGAATGTAGGACACTGGCTTGCTTCCACACATCTGCTTTTCTTTATTATTCTTTGTAACATAGCTGAGAGGAGAGTGGCCAGAAGATGGCACACTATGTCTATCACTTGATGGCTGCCTGAGTACCATGGCATATAAACAGTCCAAATGCAAGGTCCTGAAATTAAAATTGAGGAGCACATTACTTTAAACAGATGGAGGTTCAGGAGCACATTACTTAAAACAGATGCCGGTGGCAGAAATACAGGAAGGGAGAAAAGCATTCAGGAAAGATAAGTGCTGGAGACTGTGACCAAGAAAAGAATCAATCAAATGGCATTGCCTCTCACTGCTCTCTCTAAATCCAGACTTTTGAGACTTTGGACATGTGTTGGGAAAATATAGAGGTTACAGACTAGTAAGTGTGATTCACTGTTCCAGTAATCTATGCAACCAGGTAGGAGAAGGGTACTTTTTCTTAATAATAAGGAAACATCACACTGTGTTTTGGAGCCTAGCCCCATTATTATGGACAAGCTGCTCATCGATTGGCAATATAGGGGCATATCCAGACAAGCATAGATGTGAAGTATGTGGTGCTGCACACCTGTCCGTGGTGCCACATACCATACATGCTGCACATACAGGTGTGCCCTGTGCTGCTAATTTGCAGCATGGGGGCTGAGGGTTGACACAGGGAGATCCCAGTGTCAAACCCCGTGCCTTAAAGTGGGGTGGTGCACATGGTGGCTGTGTGTGTCCCTGGAAACTGCAGCTCTGGCTCCAGAGCCATGCTCTGGCTGCCAGCCAGGCTCTGTGCTGCCAGATCACTGTGGCTGCAGCCTGGGAGGCCCTCAGGACCTGGGGCAGTTTGTCCCCAGGGAAACACAAGTTCCCACTTGTGGGGGTGTACCCATAGAGTGGCATGTGGACTAACTGTGATTAGTTTATCTGACTTATCTGAGTTGCATTCCAAGAAAATATGGTTTCCCTCTCTGGCTCCTAGTATGGCTGCATTTCTCTTTATTGGTGATTGCACATGGAATAATGCCTTTTGTTTTTGGACACCACATCACCAGAAAGTTATGGAGGGGTGTACAAAGAATGGAACAAGGCTAATTAAGGGGCTGCAGGAGCTCTTTTTGGTGGAATGGTTACAAGGACTGCAGAGCTTGGCAATGAGGTGGTAAAGAAGGGATGCAATAACATACCATGGATATTTTATGTGTATTGAAAACAGGATGCTATGTGAGAGGGTTCTTATTGTGAGTCATAGGAGTGAGATCACAGAATGGCGGGGATAATCAGATGAAATTAAGAATGGGAAAACTTGGACTGGATAGCAGGAAAGTGTCTTCAATTTAATCTATCTGCCTTTGGTGTTTACATGGCCCATACTATCTGAGTACAGGAGTCTTGAAAGTTAATATGGAGTTTTTTTGCAATGCCTCTGTGGGGTAGAGAAGTGTTATTATGTCCATTGTGCCAACGGAGAGACCATTAGGTCCTCAAACTGAAACTAGGAAGCAGGGAAGTATGGTGACCCATACTGCTACTTCCATAACAACAGTGATGCAGCCAATAGAATTAGGGTAGTCATGGCTCCAGGTTGCTGTGTAGCCCAATCAAACACTCCTAGGATTTCTATGGGCAGGTGGACGTGGAGCTTGAGTCTGAGAAAGGAAAGGGAAATTGTATCAAATTTGTGTGGATGTCAGACCCTTTTTACATCTACTAAAGGGGATCTAAGGATTTTATTCCATCGTAATTTCGGGGGGCTCCTGGAGTTCTTAATATCTGGATTGTCTGCATATTAACACCTGAAACTAGTTTTTAAGCACTCATTACGCAGCATAAAGTTACATCATTCCAGAGCAGGATTACCTCTGATCTGTGTTACCTAGCTCATATTCCACTAAGGTACAGCCACTTTATAGAACCCTCCCCTCCTCTGGTTGACCTGAATCAGGCCCGCTGCCCCCACCCCCAGCCTCCCCAGCACTCCAGATCCCTGCTCACTGCCCCCCTGTCCCACTTACTTGTGGCTGCCTGTGTTGTTGGCCCCAGGGAGCAGGCAGGGAGCAGTCAACCTGTCTGCCTGGCTGCTGCCTCCACTGCTGCTCTTATCCTCCCAGGTAGCAGTGTGGGGAACGGGGGTGCGGGACAGAATGGGAGAGGGGAGAGTCTTACCTTTCAGTCCTCCAGGCTGCTCCTGGCCTGAACATGTGACTGCTCCAAACTCAAGCTAGTACTAACACCAATCACATGGGTGATTGGTGCTGCCTTAATCGGGGGGGCACGTGTCACAAGTCAGTGACGGGTGGGTCCCCCTCGACTGATCTCGCTGAGATGACCGATCGCTGTGGCCACTTCTGGAAGTGGCTGCGGCTGCTTCTGGAAGCACCATAACCCTCCACTCCCCAGCTGGTGCTTGCAGTGGGGGCACCGTTGCTCTTGCCTGACCCCCCTGCCTGCCGCCTAAGTGGCAAGCACAGCAGGTCAGGGGGTGCACCGGCGCTCTCAGGGGATGCACGTGCACCCCCATGCACCCTCTATGCATCGCCACTGACCAGTCAACTTTTTTTTGCAGCTCAGTGTAACTTGTAACAAGGCCCTAACCTCTCAGAGTGGATCAGGCCTCAGATGCTGAAAGGTGACAAGGCCTACTTTACACTGGGAACCTGCCCAGTGCCCAGCCTCATGATTGCTGGGCCTTTGCAAATCCCAGAAATACACAAGGAAGGTTGTGATTTTATTTTGGGGGCTGGTTATCCATGTTTGGAACTGGAGCAAATTCCTAGGGTAGGCAAAACCTTGGGGAAATCTCTTGGAAGCATGTCCAAGTAGGCAGTTTGTTGGAAAATGCTGCCTTCATAGTATACTCAGGAATACTTATTACAAACCAATTAATGAGTTGAGAATGCCTATTAATGCATCCCCCTCTTGACAAGGTGGGGTCCTACTTTAGGAGCAGATGTAGAGTGTTAATTCTTCAGGTCCCTTGAGGGGACATGCAGATTAGCCTGAAATGCCCTGCTCTGAATCCCTTCTGAAGCTGTTCTAAGGGCTAAACCACCACATGGGTTCTCCAGATTGCCCTTGTATTTGCCCTTTATCTTCATCACTCCTATGACCTACTTCTGAGGAGGAGCATTTCCATGGCACTGACCCTGTTTAGGGGAGATTTGCTCCTGATATCTGTGAGAACAGCACTGGGCCTTATGTTTCTGTCTTTGCTCCTTAGGACTTAACAGGCAGTTGTAACCAGAAAAGGCACTTTGACATTTTTCCCTACCTTACTCCACATATCCTTTTGTCCTGGCTGCCTCTAAACTGGCAAATGTAGCACCTGTAATGAAGCACAGGTGCAGCTCTGTTAGAGCCAGTAACATTCGAAGTAGCAGTGGAGTCAAGCTCAGGTGTATTTACCACCATGTTGTATAAACCTCCTCGGAGGAAATTTTTACAGGGTTTGGATAATTCAGGAGCAAATTACACTTCTCATCCCACAATAGTGATATTAAAGTGGTGGTCTTCCCCACAGGCATTTTCAACCTGCAACAGCCACTGTAGGAGGTAGGGTGATCATCACAGAGGACATTCTGGTTTTCTGCTACTCTGTCCTCTATTGATACAAAACCTGACGCCTTTATGTCCTCTGTTTTTCTCTTCAAGAGAAAAATAGAGGACATAAAGGCGCTGGGTTTCATATCATAGTTTCGTAGTTTCATAGTTGGTAGGATCAGAAGGGACCGGAGCACATCATCATGTCCGACCCCCTGCCATGAACAGGAAAGAGTACTGGGGTCAAATCACCCCAGCAAGGTGTCTATCTAGCCTCCTTTTGAAGACCCCCAGGATAGGAGCGAGCACCACTTCCCTTGGAAGTTGGTTCCAGATCCTAGCCACCCTGACATTGAAGTAGTGCCTCCTGATGTCTAGCCTGAATCTACTCTTCATCAACTTATGGCCATTATTCCTTGTTATTCCCAGTAGTGCTCGGGGAACAGGGACTCTCCCATTGCCTGCTGGTCTCCCCTGGCCAGTTTATAGATGGCCACCAGATCCCCTCTCAGCCTTCTCTTGTGGAGGCTGAATAGGTTCAGGTCTCGTAGCTTCTCCTTGTCGGGCCTGCCCTGCTGGCTCCTGATCATGCGAGTGGCCCTCCTCGGGACCCTCTCGAGGCTATCCACATCCCTCCTGAAGTGCAGCGCCCAGAACTGGACACAGTACTCCAACTGTGGCCTGACCAGTTGTTACATCTCAGCTGTGTGTTCTTGGGCAACCCTGGCACAGGATGCAGTCTGTCTGACTCACAAAGGACTCACCCCCCCTCCCTCCCCTCCTCTACCTAAACGAAACTGATTAAGATGCAGTGAGAGACGCACCTAAGACCATCCAGATAAGGGTGATGAGAGTGAAACAACTGCCCTAGGTCTCATTTACATCTGAGATGGAACAAGATGACCATTCATTTACATGAGAGATGGAGAACAGAAAGCCTGAAGCAGAGACTGCAGTGAATTCTGGGACCAGAGAAGCAGGGGAGCACTGCATGATGGGGAATCTGTGCTTCAAATGTTAATCAACCCATGTTCACACACACCCAGCTCAGACCAGTTCTAATCTGGATTTGCTAAGGACTTTTCCACCCCCCCAGACACACACACACAGCTCTAAATTTAATAGGCATCTCGGGCCGTACATTCCCCGGTCCCACTATGGGAGGCCTATTTAAACTTGATTGACTAAAACTCGGTTGCCGGGTTAGGGAATGCTGAGGCAAGAGACCGAGTCAGAGGGGGTATGGGCAACATTTGAGCAATGGTTAAGGGTTCATCACAGCATCCAGCCTGCTGGAGCCCTAATTACAGGTGTTGTCATACTTTTCCCGAGACGACTGGTGGGAGTCCTCTCCACAAAAGGTTATGAGCACCCCAATAATTGTCTTAAGTCTGTTAAAAGACTATAGTAAAATCTGGAAAAGTCATGCTAAGCTGAGGCTTGTGCACAACAAGTAAAAATCCAAAATCCTGATGCTGCAAGCTATCTATTGTTCCTGAAGAAACCATGAGATATCCCATCAGTATATCTGCCATCCATAGGAATCTCAAGCTGGCTCCCAAGTATTTGGGTTACTCCCTAATCTTAAGTGTTTCCTGATTATCAATCAGTTTCCTGAGATGGTCCAAACCAGATAACCCCTTGTCAATAGAAAAGACAATGATTTACACTACTGAGGGTGCTTCGAAGCAGCTGAACTGAGGGTATAAAAATCTGTAAGTGTGTGTGCTGAAAAAAAAAAAGAAGAAGCAGGAGGAAAGAAGGAAAAGGAAAGAAGAAAACTCCTGTGCTGACACCATCCCCTGTCATTCTTGGGACGCTGGAAGAACAGATCGTCTCTCTCTTCAAGGATTGTGCTACGGACTGTGCCTGCCAGCTTTGCAGCCTGAGTACCTTGGACTAGGTGAGATCCCAGCGCTCGCTCGCTCTCTCTCTCCTCTCTAGGCATAAACTTCTGAACCTGAACTGTATCAGTTAAGCTTGAGCTAAGTTTCCCCAAATACTTAGTGAAACCAGGGTAGTATTGTCATTGTTTGTGTTTGTTTTTCTTTTGCATGTCTATTACTACTAGTACTATTATATATTTCATATGCTTAGCAATAAATAACTTTTATAGTCAAACTGGTAGTAATTGGGTATATTTTTCCTTCTCTGCTTCTCTTTCCTCCCGTGCTCTGCAGCAATGCTTCTTTTACCTAAGCTAAAGATCCCTGTGAAGCCCAAAAATATTGTGGGGTCTGCTCATCAAGAGGCCAAAGATTGGGACATGCTGAGTTTGAAACACATAAGGGGATCAGCTTGTACAGGCTGATTGACCCAGTTTGACTCAGACGTACCCTTATGAACTGAATGCTGGCCCATGAGGGTGTCAGCTGGACACCCAGCCGGATTCAGAGGGATTCTGTTTACCTGTGTGCTTGTGTCTGACTGCATTTTATTGTTTCTTTTATGAAATGATTCTTGGCATATGAGGGTGTCAGCCTGTCCATGCTGATCAGCCTGGCCAGGTCAGGCGTGTCACGTTAATTTGTGTGTGTTTGTGTGTATGACTGATTCGATGACTGGAGGAACCCAGTCCCATTGAGATTGAGTCCTGCAAGATAGCTCCACTGGGGGTGAGGGCTTGCAGAAGGGAGAAATACAGCTCCGTACAGTAACACAAGCAGCACATTGACAGAATCACCCAAGACCCTAGAAACTATCCCTAATAAATGAGCACACCCCAAAGTAATGGGCAAATTTGGTAACACAGTGTCGCATAAAGGGGGAGGATCACCTCCTTGGACCTGCTCATGATGCATCTGTGGATGCATGACAAGGTGCAGTTAGCCTTCCTGACTGCGTCCTCACATTGGCGGCCCATGTTCATCTTGAAGTCTATAATGACTCCAAGATCCTTTTCTGCCTCTGTGCTGACAAGAAGGGAGTTCCCCAGCCTGTAGGTCTGCTGCTGGTTCTTCCTCCCCAGGTGCAGTACCTTGCAATTGTCAGTGTTGAAACCCATCCTGTTCTCATCCACCCACCCCTGTAACCTGTCCAGATCCAATTGCAACCTGTCCCTCCCTTCTAGCATGCCCACTTCTCTCCACATCTTAGTGTCATCTGCGAATTTGTGCTTTTCACCCTGAAGTCGCTGATAAAGATGTTGAACACTGCGGGCCTGAGGACCAAGCCCTGGGGAACCCCACTGCCCACATCCCTCCAGGTTGAAAATAACCCATCCACCACCACTCTCTGAGTGCAGCCCTCCAGCAAATTTGTGATCCATCTGACTGTGTAGGCATCGACATCACAGTCACCTAATTTTTTAACGAGAATGGGGTGAGAGACAGTGTCGAAGGCCTTCTACCGCGACACCTGTGTCCAAGGATTTTGTAACCTGGTCATAGAAAGCAACCAGGTTGGTCTGACAGGACCTGTCTCTAATGAACCCATGTTGGTTGCCCCTAAGCATAATCTACCCTGCTTGCCCCTCGCAGATGTGCACCTGGATAATTTTCTCAAACAGCTTCCCCCAGACCGAGGTAAGACTAACAGGCCTATAATTTCCTGGGTCCTCCTTCCTCTCTTTTTTGAAAATGGGGACCACATGGCCCTTTTTCAGTCCTCTGGCACCTCACCAGAGCACCACGAGTGTTCGTAAAGCTGTGCCAGGAGTCCCGCAATGATCTCTGCTAATTCCCTCAGCACCCTGGGGTGGAGATCATCAGGACCTACTGATTTGAACACATCCAGTCCCACCAGAAGTTCCCTGACTAGGTCCTCTCTGACCCTGGGCCTGGCTGTGCCTCCCCTGGGACCATCGAGGATCCCAGTGGGGGGGATGACCTGGTCCCTGCTCAGAAAAATGGAGGCAAAGAGATTGTTAAATAGGTTAGCTTTATCATCTGATGCGACCACCAGATTTCCTAGCATGTCCTGCAGAGGCCCCACATTACCTGGAACCTTCTTTTTGCCCCCTATGTATTTAAAAAAGGACTTTTTGTTGTCCTTGATCGAGGGTGCTAGTCCCAGTTCCATCTCCACCTTGGCCTTCCTGACTGCCCCCCTACACTCCCGAGCAACAGAGGTATAGTCCTCCCTGGTGATGGCCCCTCCCTTCCATTGGGTGTACACCTCCCTTTTAGCCAGGAGACATTCCTGGATGCTTTTGGTGAGCCATGGGGGCTTTTGCGCCCTCTTGCCCACTTTGATCTGTGTTGAGATTGCCACCCTTTGGGCTTGTAGGATCGTCTTCAGGAACGACCACTCTTCTTGGACTCCCAACTCCCCTCCCCTCCCCTCCGGGACCTCAGTGCCTCCATGACTAGTGTCCTTAGCTTAATGAAATCCACCCTCCTGAAGTCCAGGGCTGCTGTCTTACTGCAGGCCTTTGTCACCCTGTGCTGGATGGTGAATTTCAGTAGGCGATGATCGCTATCGCCTAGGTGGTCGAGCACCTGCAGTCCCTTCACCAGGTCGTTACTTGTGGCCAGGACCAGGTTTAACAAGGAATTTCTCCTGGTGGGACTGTGCACCTCCTGGGTTAGATGGAGGTCCTGTAACATGGCTAGGAGCCTACGTGAGCGGTCAGACCTGGCTGACTGCTCTTCCCAGCAGATGTCCGGATAGTTTAGGTCACTCATGATGACCACATCCTTTGACTTAACTGCCTCCGTGAGCTGACCTGAGAATTCCCGGTCTAGCTCTTCTCCCTGGTTGTGTGGTCTGTAGTAGACCCCCACCGTTAAGTCCCTTTCCCCCCCCCCGACCCCCTTGTATTCTAACCCAGAGCACTTTAGTCTGCCCCTCTGACCCAGTGCTGCTCATTGAGGATGTGAATTGTTCTTTGACATAGAGCATCACACCCCCGCCTTTCCTCCCTGTCCTATCTCTCCTGTACAGCCTATAGCCCTTGATGTTCACCGCCCAGTTGTGCGTTGGATCCCACCACGTTTCAGTGAGCCCCACTATCTCTGGGTTTGTGTTAGCTAGCAGGAAGGAAGGTTCCTCCTGCTTATTCCCCATACTACAAGCATTAGTGTATAGGCATTTAAGGCCTCCTGAAGGTGTATGCACTGCCCCTCTAAACCCAGGACTATTCGGGCCCCTGTCTCTTACCTCTGTATCAATAGAGGACAGAGGACAACTGGACTGTCCTCTATGATGGCCATCCTAGTAGTAGGACAAGTGGAACTGGAGAACAAGGGTCAGGTGTCAAGAGGGAACTGAAGTGGTGAGACATCAAGAAACCTAAAGGGCCAGGTGGTTACCATGTAAATTCAGGCCTTTCATGTGACACTGACCTCTCTACATGCTCAATAAGGATTTCCCTTCTATAGTACTGTCTTGCTAATGAAACAGCCATTGCTGCCCCAGTGGGTGAAGCTGTCCTTGGACTGCACGAGACCTAGAAATTTGGCATCTCCAGGCATCTCCATCCCAAGGTTTAGTGTGAGTAAGGAGATGGTGGAGCATGCATTTGGAGGGTTTAAAGCAGGTGGTGCCTTCTGCCTTGCAATGACAATACAGCCAGCATTGCGGGTACAGCAATGTCTGCCTGGTGGGTTCTGTATGAAAGTTATGAAAAGAAGGGTGAAGCCTGTAACAAAACTACATATGAGGAGAACAAAGACCTTGAAGAAAAGCATGCTCCAAAAGTGAAAACCAGGGTGAACACTGCTCAGGTAAGCTATTGTTGCATGTATTACAGGTGTCTGGATAAAAGCACTTTATCTCAAAGCTGTAGCAGCTCAGGCTTTTAGCTCTCAAAGTCACTGGTGTGTTGGTCAAAATGTCAGTCATCATGCCTGCACTATTTGTGCAAAGCAAACCAGAAATGCTTATAGCACATATCTTGCCAGCAAGGGAACAAAAATTAGTGATGTCAGAGCATGCCCTAATTTAAATATTCACACATTGCCTGCCATCAAACCACGTTTTACTTATTTGCTGGTTGTTTGACCTCATGTTATAAATACATCTTTATACTCCAGCTATCATCTGCATTGATATGATTTTGTGAGGAGCAAGTTCCTGGGAGTTAGCTTATTGGCATAATCATGCCCTCAGCTTCAGATAACTGGGCTAAACTACATTCCATAGAAAACCCTGAACTTGAATGACCCCACCGCTTCCTTGGTAAGTCATAAAAGGACTGAGATGACTACTGGCAAATGTCTGCTCATTGCATCTCCTTTAGGCCTTGAGTGGCCTAGCTGAGGCCAAATCTTACTTCCAGATCCTGCCTTGGTTCCTGTCCATCCTGGCCTCTGGTTCATGCTCTAAGATCCCCACCAGCCATGACTTCTGCTCTAGCCTTGTCCTTTATTCAGCCTCACCCTTCTTCTTCCTCTCAATTGCCTGACTCGGGTCAGCAGTTTCAGACTTTGGTTTGTTCTTTAGATTTAGATTTTGGCTCAGACTCCCAGATTTCAATGCTACTCCAGCCACTGGTCCAGATTGCCCAGGCTTTGGTCTCTGAGAGGTTCAAAGCAAGGAAAACAAGTAGTGCTTGAAGAGAAAGCAACCTGGGTGCCAAGAATGCTGCCCTCATTTCCCACTCTTCTTTTGCTAATACCTCCACTGATCCAGGGGATCTTACTAGCTGTAGACTGTCATGCTTGTGAAGAGCATGGGTTGCTTGCTGGTGTCAGTTAGATGTTCCATGGATCAGGACTGAAGTCTTAGCATTCAATTGGTTAGAAGTGGAACTTTTTATGGCCTGGGTTGCTAGAGATAGGTGGACTGCCATCTTTTAAAGCAAAGAGCTTTTCCAGAGTTTTTATCCCCCATTGCAATGAGACAATCAAGCCTGCTGCACCATTAGCTGTACTTGTATTTTATTATTTCACTTTCATGCTGCAAGGGAGACACTAGAATCCTTGTTCTGGGGGGACTGGTATGATTCTATAGTGCTCTGTTTCTACGAAGGACTTTCCAAAAGCTTTCTGGGCTGGTGGCATTGTTCAGGCAGGGGTCTGGTCTGTGCATCTCACTTTGGAGCCAACAGTCTGGTTTGTGCCGTGACCTATGGAAGCTGTGAAAGTGACATTAACTGGGAGGCACACGTGTCCTTTTGTGCAGTGCTTGCTGCCTTAGCTGCTTGACAAACCAAGGACAGGGATTTTTTTCAGCCTTTGTCACATAACTTAACACTTTTCCAGTCTGTCAGGAACAACTGCTCCATAGTTATGACCCTGCAATCAAACAGCAGATGGGAATAACAAACCTTCACTTGCAGCCTTTCAGAGAGAGAGAGACTGAGGGGCCTGACTATAGGGCCCTCGGAGATGCACTCAACATTCAGAGCTGACGTGATTGACCTGGGCTTGTGCGCTTTGTTGTAATAACTCACTCTTATCCTACAACTGAGGGCTTACCCATAAGAATACCTGAATACCTCTCCCCCACCTGCAGCAGAATGATTCATCCCCATGCACCTGTGGCACGATGGGTTATCCCATCCTTAATTCCCATTTTTCTATACCACATACAAAGCTTGAAGCTGCTCAGCCACTTATGAGGACTGCAGGAAGCAGCAGCAGTCAGCTCAACTTCACATGATCCTGAGTCCAGACTATGACTCCTGATTTTGTCTGATGCTTGGCTTTGACACCTTAGGCCCCTGATACAACTCTGGATTTTGCTTCTTGCCTGATCTTCTGCCTTGATAGTATCAGATGAGAAGCAAGATTCAGACTTATCCTAAATTTTCAAAAGTGATTAGTAATGTAGGGTTCCTTTATTTCAGGGTCTCAACATGAGAAACCTTTAAAAGCCCTGGTTTTCAGATCATGCTGAATACTCATTTCCTGAAAACCAGGCCCCTCTGTCTCAAATTGAGCACAAGAACCCATGATCCACTTTTTCCAAAATGGGTCTCTGTACTTGGTCTATTTAGCTTCCTTTCTGGTTGACCACAGGTTATTGCAGAGATCACCACTCAGGAAGAATCTCCCTTACCTGCAGCTGAATGACTCGTATGACTCATTCTCTTATGGTTGAAGACTGATCAGACACTGTGTCCTTGATTCCCATTGGCTCCATGGATAGACAGACAGCAATGCGTGGGCAGCCAGCAGTGGCAAGATGTGTAAGAAACAAAACACTGTGGGCAAAAAGGCCTGTGATAGATGACAGCATGGTCATTAAAGCTGCAGCACACTTGGTAGCCAATAGACATTGTACTGGGAAGAAAAGGCAATAAATATATGTAGTGAGATGCAGGTCGACCTTCCAAATGTATATGTATGACAGCATATGACACAGCCCAGCAACTTAGCAGAGCAGTTTTATGAGACCAACAGCATGAGCCCATCACTCACGCAGGTATCTGGAAACATTTAGCTTTCACTGAGCATGCTCAGAGGCTTACTGCATCATCACTCCTATACTAATATTGTACCATTTCATTTTCATAGGCCCTCACTAATAATGTGATATTGGTTTGGGCATGTTACTGCTTTAATTTGTAGAACACAGGGAAGAGACCTCTTGAACTACTAAGTCCAATTCCCTGCATTCACAAGCAGCCATTTGTCCAAAAATGTCCGCAAGAATACCTGCACTAGCCCTTCTTACACGCCACAGTATAAAGCCACAGTATTAAAACAAAACCAAACAAAGATACAATGTGCCACAGGAAGAAAGCAGGAGAGACAAATGCACTATCAATGACTAGGCCATGGCAGTAGTAGTAGGGAATTGGGTTTGTAATTGGGTTTGGGAATTGGGTTTGTGTGCCTAGATCAGGAGTAGGCAAAATACAACCCATGAGTTGGATCCAGCCCACCAAGGTATTTTATTTGGCTTGCAGCCAATCCCTCTAGCCCACCCAGCCCAGGTGTGGGAGGCAGACCAGGTTGTGGTCTGTATGGCCAGTCCTGCTGCCCCCAGGTGCAGAGCAGGCCTGAGGCTATACAGCAGCTGGACTGCTAGCAGCCCCCGCAGTGGCAGCTCCTTGAAGCTGCCACTGCCAGTCTTTGCCAACACTGCCAGACCCAGCCTTGCTGCCTGGGCACCCCAGCCCATCCACCCTACACCCACTGCTGAGAGCACTGGAGAGAGTGGGTGGGCGAGGTCTCCATGGACACTGGCCCAGGATGCATACAGGCAGAGCGTGTTCTACCAGGTGGATGGGATGGAGCCACGGATGGGTGGGGAGTGGCGTTTGGGAGCCAATTGGGTGTGTGGGCCAAGGGCTGGGGCCTAGGGCAGGACTGGGATCATGGGGTGGTGACAGTGGGGGGCTGGGGCCAAGGGCAGAACTGCAATCTGCTGCCTGCACATCCCTGCAACAGATGCTTGCTTTACAGGCACGGGTGTGTGGGGAGTAGATCACAGCTCTGCCCTGAGCCCCAGCTCCTGGCCCCACACTGTCACTAGCCCACAATCCCACCCCCAGCCCTAGCTCTGCCTGCCCATCCTGCTCCCAGATATTGCTTCCCACCCACCCATGACCCCATCCCATCTGCCTGGCCAAGCGTGCCCTGCCCACATGGGTCCCAGGCTGGTCTCCATGGGTGACAGTGTGGGGCCGGGCCCCAGGCAGAACCACTAGGGAGTTTTGGTGAGCTATTGTAGGCTGGGGGCAGGGTGGTGCTGACCCAGACCATGGCAGCTCACTAAAACCTGGAGAGGGTCCAGAGAAGGGCCACTCATATGGTTAAGGGCTTGCAGGCCAAGCCCTATGAGGAGAGACTGGGACACCTGGACCTTTTCAGCCTCCGCAAGAGAAGGTTGAGAGGCGACCTTGTGGCTGCCTATAAGTTCATCACGGGGGCACAGAAGGGAATTGGTGAGGGTTTATTCACCAAGGCGCCCCCGGGGGTTACAAGAAATAATGGCCACAAGCTAGCAGACAGCAGATTTAGACTGGACATTAGGAAGAACTTCTTCACAGTTAGAGTGGCCAAAGTCTGGAGTGGGCTCCCAAGGGAGGTGGTGCTCTCCCCTACCCTGGGAGTCTTCAAGAGGAGGTTAGATAGGCATCTAGCTGGGGTCATCTAGACCCAGCACTCTTTTCTGCCTATGCAGGGGGTCGGACTCAATGATTTATTGAGGTCCCTTCTGACCCTAGAATCTATGAATCTATGAATCTATAAAACTCCCGAAGTGCCCCTCCAGCCCAAATAATTGCCCACCCCTGGCCTAGATGATCCTTGGAAGTGGACCATGTCCTATGCTAGAAAGGAAAGCAAATAAACAGAAACTAATAGCCTTTGATAGGAAATCAATTGGGTTGAATGTGTGTAACTGTAGGTTGGATTTAACATTTTCTGTTACAATCCACTGTTACCAAAGGCTGTGGGAGGATCTCCAATGGAAGGATCATCACACAAATTCCAGTGTCCTCACCGATGCTAACACCACCAGTATGGAAGCATTGATTATTCAACGCTGGCCTTTGTCACAGGGAGAGAAAAACCAGGGAGATTCCTGGGGCCACTAGGGGAACCCCAGGGCCAGGAGCTGGGGGGTGGAATGGAGAAAAAGGGAAACTTACTCACCGCAGGAGTGGAGGAGGAGCAAGGACGACGGGGAAAGCCTGCATGGGGCACTGATCATGCTTTATGGCACTTACGGCCGGCAGATGACATCACGTGCAACCGCCGGGCGGTGGATGTAAAAGGGCTGGCAGTGAGACGAGGAGGAAGTGCGTATGTGCCGGGAGAAAGCCTTGCCGGTGGTGTCAGCCTGGGGCACGAGACGCCGGGAGCAACCGCACGCATAGACTACGAGGGAGCAGCGGAGCCCGGCAGTGAGCCAGCGCCTCAAGCGAGGACTGTACTGGCAGACAAGCCAGGAGGTGAGGCAGAAGGAGACCGCAGGGTGTGGGGACTTCAACGGACCTGGGAAGACCCAGAGGGAGGGCTGCTGCTGTGGCAAGACCCAGAGAGAGGGTTGCAGCTTGGGAAAGACCCAGAGAGAGGGCTACAGGGCGGAGAAAATCCAGAGAGAGGGCAACAGCCAGGCGGAGACCCAGAGAGAGGGCAACTCCATAGTGAAGACCCAGACAGAGGGCGACGGTTCAGTGGAGACCCGGAGAGAGGGCCGCTGCCCTCAAGAGATCCAGAGAGAGGGTCACACCAGGGGAATACTGAAGAAGGAATAACGTCCAACCAGGATAAGTGGAGTGGGGACATAGAATTGGACCCCGTGGGGTAGCTCAGTCAACAAGTGGAGGTGTAGAGGGGTTGGCTGTGCTCCCTGAGGAAACCCAACAGGGGCAAGGTTATGCCTCTAGTGATGTTCATTAAGTTTCTAAGCTGAGGTGTGAAAGGTGTTTTGTTTGTTTTCCCTGTATTAGAAGGGGCTGAGGTGGTATGTAGATTGAGGGAGTGAGAGGCAGGCGCATTGTTAAGAATTTAGGGACGTGTACAGTCCATCAAGGAAGCGACCAGAATTCGCCGGGCTGGGAAAAGGGCGAGGTGTAGGGGAGGAGGAGCCTCGCAGAAGACATCAACAAAGCAGGTGATCGACAAGGGTGACCGTGTCGTACGAAGCCCCACCACTAGAAGATTCAAAGTCGTGGCAGGCGAGAAGGGGCAACTTGTGACGCGTGTGAAGACCTCCGATAAGGCCACCTGCAATGGCCAGGCGAGTACCGGCAAGCACTCGGAGCAAGGAAGCCCGAGGTAAGATGTACGAGGCCTGGCGGGTACAGCCTTCTTAGCCATCAACAGATGCATTTACAACCCTTTACTTGACTCATGGGAGTGATCATCCTCGCCCATGAGGGAATGCTGCCACTGTCACCAACCAAAGACTCATTATCATTTGGCCTCTGGAGAGATAAGATTGCAGCCTGTCTATGATCAAGACCTCTTTTGCAAGCTAAGACATAAAATTAAGGCACAGCTACAATTCCTTTTAATGACCACCACCCAGTCAGAAAAGAGGCAAGAGATAAATTTGCAGCCTGACCTTTTCTTGTCAGACTCTAAAAGCACAAGAAAACACACTTATTCTGATGCCCATCTATCTACCCACAAACTACAAATCTGCACCAGCTGGGAGTCAGAGAGGTAGAAGGGGTGGTAAAACACAGATTGGAAGTATGTTTTCTTGAATTTGTGACATTTCCCTCATTTTTCCTCCAGTGTCTATACTCTATGTTTACAGATGGCTTATTCTAATACTCTCATAATTGGTCTTGGATTGGTTTTATTCAAGGTGTTATTACTCTGAATTTATGTTCTTGTGAAGGTTACTTCTAAGAGGGAGGATTTCTTATCTCCTTCCCTTCACCATCACAGAATGCTGCTCAATGCTGTCTTGTTTGCTCTTCAACTTATTTAAGCTTTCTAAGAAGCTTAACACAAATATCTGCTATAAAGCTATATCCAATCCATTTGCTTACACTAATCATTGCTATAAGCTAAATATATGTGATAAGATGTTTAGATTATCCAGTTTAAGATCTTCTTTTTTATAATGTCTCCATTCAAGCCTTGTGCTCTGTTTATTCTGCTCTGTTTCAGCTGAATGTGTTAACTCCTTTCTTTCCTTTGCTATGTGTCATGCATGTCTGCAAAGATTCATCCTACATTCACTTAGAAACAGGCTTTTGAGGTTTTCTGCTTCAGCCACACTTCGAAGCTTGGTATAGGCCCCTTGAAAATGATCAGTACTGGCAGCAAGTGATTATATATTCCTGCCTTACAATACTCATTCAGCAAAAACATACCATCTACACATGATTATACATATGCTATCTACACATGATAAGGGGGCAGTGGCAGAATCCCAAACTTTGCCTAAGTGCTAAAAACTGCAATTACGTTGCTGTATATGCACCACTGACATCTATAAAGGGTAAATGGGACCTGACCCCAAATATCTTAACTTTTCGTCAATGATCTGAAAGATGGGAAGGAGTCTGCCCTCAGCAAAGTTATGAATGACACCAAGCTGGGTGGAATAATAGATACACTGGAGGGTAGGGCTAGGATTCAGAGTGACCTAGACAAATTGGAAAACTGGACCAAATGAAATGTCATGATGTTCAATAAGGACAAGTGCAAAGTCCTGCACTTACAGTGGAACAATCCCATGTACCAGTACAGAGTGGGGACTGACTGGCTAATCAGCAACTCTCAGAAAAGGACCTGGGGGTTACAGTGGACAATAAGCTGAATATGAGTCAACAGCGCACTCTTGTTGCAAAGAAGGCTAACAATATACTGGGCTGCATTAGTAGGATCACTGTGTCCAGTTTTGGGCCCCCCACTATAGAAAGGATGTAGATACATTGGAGAGAGTCCAGTGAAGGGCAACCAAAATGGTTAGGGGATTGGGACACATGACTTATGAGGAGAGGCTGAAGGAACTGAGTTTATTTAGTCTGGAGAAGAGAATAGTGAGTGGGGATTGAATAGCAGCCTTCAACTACCTGAAGGGGGGTTACAAAGTGGATGCAACTAGACAGTTCTCCATGGTGGCAGATGATAGAACAAGGAGCAATGGTCTCAAGCTGCAGCAAGGGAAGTTTCGGTTACATAGGAGGAAAAACTTTCTCACTAGGAGAACAGGTTACCTAGCGAGGTTGTAGAATCTCCATCCTTGGAAGTTTTTAAGACCTAGCTAGACAAAGCCTTGGCTGGGATGATCTAGTTGGGGCTGGTCCTGCTTTGAGCAGGGTGTTGGGCTAGATGACCTCCTGAGGTCCCTTCCAGCCCATATTCTCTATGATTCAGTTCCTCTTATTAAAAGATAAAACATCAAGGTCCTTCAGCTTTCCTTCTACAATTAGCATTCTTCAAAAAGAAATTATTTGCAACTGACCTGGCCCAATACTAGTAGCTTTGACCAGCAAACTCTGTTCTACTGTCCCATGCTACTACTTACAGTTAACATGCAAACTTAAGCACACAGGGCCCTGCTACATGTTCAAATTAAAGTTGGATAGAAACCAGATATAGAGCTGTTACATATTTTCAAGCACTGCATAGCTAGTTGGCTCTTTTTATAGCTGGATAGTAATTTTTATAGTGTGATAAGTACTTTGTACATGTGGTTGGTTTAAATTTATTGTGTGGTTAACCAGTCAATTGCATAATATATGTAACCTGTAGCAGAGGACTCAGTAACATAATTGAGGCGTATGCCAGATCCATGGACTGTCTTTGTCATTATGATACTTCAGTCATTGACCATGTCCGAGGTCTATGCCACTGCAAATTTATTTTTACACGAATGATACTGTCAACCCTCATATGAAAGGCAGAGTTGAATATATGCAAGTAGATTAATCTATGCTACAAATAGCAATGTAACAGAGCAGTGTTTCTGAGTGACACCCCCCTTTTTAAGTTTGCTGTGCTGCTGCATACTGCTATCCATTATGGATAATAAAGGAAGTAACACTGTATATCCTTGAAATTCTACTGTAACTTCTCCAACAGCCTAAGAGACACTGTAATGTTATTTTTCATTTTTCCTTTTTTCTTCCATTTCCTTATTTTCTCTTTTTCTCCTGCTTTCCCATCCTTCCTCATGCATATCCTCCAAAAGTTCTCAACATACCTCCAGGGATATCTGAACCCCAGTTAAGAAATAGTGGAATGGAGAAACCATCAGGAAAGTACTTTTTCCGGTGGCTACAGGCTAGGACCTATACCAGCTGTGTAAGGTGACTAGACTAGCAAGTGTAGTAGTGCAGTGATTGCATCTAATAAATATAACAACTCCTAAAATAGGAAGCAGCTACCTGAAGCCAGCTGCCATCATGTTATTCTAACTGTAGTGCTGCCTTAGGCAAAACTTCTTCTTGTAAATGCCTCTTGCTTTTTAACATGGGAAAGTGGGATTTGCATCGATCTTTCACACAGGTAATGACAGTGTATGAAACAGCAGGTAACCCACTTGCTTCTGGCACTTGGGCTCCGTTGATGTCATCACCAATGCACTTCAAGCAGTTTATTCACTCACCTTTCAGTACCCAGGACAGCACAAGAAGCACCCGAGGTGTGTAGGTGGTATTGAGAGTGTATGTCCTGGGAGGCAGCCTGCCATGGAAGGGGCTAAGAGTCAGAAGAGAGAAGAGAGTCAGAAGAGAGAAGCAGAAAGTATTGCATCAAGCCCAAATTACAGCTGCAAGTATAAAAATACAACCATGAAGTGTGAGAGCCTTTGTTTTAAATAGGATATTTTCTTTTGGCCCTGAGAAATAGGACTCAGTCTCACCTGAGCTAAAGGAAACCATCACAGCCTGGACTTGATGATGCTGTTTGGTCCAGCCTTCTATAACAAGAGCAAGCCTTTTGGGGTGAGCCATTTTCTCATTGTTCGGATCAGCTGGAAGGAGCCAGGTATTCTAATAGTTGCTTGTAGAAAATCAAATGATTAACTGGGATACTGCAAGTAATTCAGGATCCTAACCTGTTTTTCCTGCCTTGTGCTGTCAAAAGCCCAAATTAACCTATTTTCAGTGCTCTCACCTAATTGAAAGCTTTGGAACATTTTGTTCTTGTTTATAGAAAATAATGAATGTATATTTGGACAATCTGTGTATCCATCTCCACAGGCATCCTTCTGGCAGCCACTGCAGGGCACTGTGGTCTATACACACTGATTTGAATCCTTCCTAGACACTTCAGATCTGTAGCTGAATCATTGGTTTCCTCTTGCTTATTTTGTGACCTCTAAAAAGCCAGTGCTTTGTGCCCATTGAGTGCATCAGTTTGTTCCAGTGTAAATCCAAAAGCAGCCTCTGAGGCATTGCAGATTACCAAGAATGGATGTGATGTATCTGGAAATTTAAACCTAATATGGTTTCAGTCTTTCCTGCAGTCACTCAACCACTTTGTAGACAAGGATGCTTTGAATTACCAGTAGCTGGTATGCCTGTGATACCTATGCTGAAATTCTGTACAAATCTAAAGGCCTGCAGATGACTATAGCTCCTTCAG
Organism: Alligator mississippiensis; assembly: GCF_030867095.1. Lineage (NCBI taxonomy): Eukaryota > Metazoa > Chordata > Crocodylia > Alligatoridae > Alligator > Alligator mississippiensis. The sequence continues at coordinate 46,245,901 of NC_081828.1, forward strand.
GCTTGTGGCAGTTTCCAGTAGTTAAGACCATTCAGCCTCTTGGATTGAGGCTTCAGCCCCCACTCACTGATTGCATATCTTATGAAAGTGATGCAGCTCCTTGCAAACTGGCACTTCTCTCCTGCAGCTTTAATCCTTGGTTTCTTAAGCTTAAGAATCTTTTTCATTCCAATAGCTGTTCCTCTCCCCCATGTTTTGTGAAAAGAAACGAAGTCCTCACTGTACATGAATTTGCCTTCAGGTCTTAAAATGCAGGTTAGATCATTGTCTGCTGTTCAAAATGTCACTGATATATTTATGACCAAATGGCATTCTGAAGAATTGATGCTTTATGTATTATTTCAATGGGTAGGTTTCTCTTGCATTTCAGGTGCCAAGTCAAATCTACAAAACTGTTTTACTTCTGACTCTGTATATTCTGTTTCATTTCAGATTCAGTGTTTTGGGTGCCGAAGTGGGCCAAAACACCTTCGAAATGAAACAGCTGCCGAAATTTTGCACAGCCCTACCGCTTATCTCTTGATTGCTGCCCCACTGAAATGCTAAAACACCAGCTAGGCTGAATACTGCCCTATGGTCTATAGTTTGACTAGCTGCCTATCCTAGTCAGTCACACTTGTCAGAACCAAATCAAATAGGTGTCCATGTCACAATAGACCGCATGGAGCCATTACCCCAAATTTGGTCACGTTCCGCCTCATTAGTTATTCCTACCTAGCAGTCTGTTATTGGCCACTCCGGACATATAAAAATCCGTGCAGCTTCCGCCCAAGTTGGAGACCTCTGAGCACGCAGCAGAGTAACTACGGAGAACTCTGTAGCGCGATCGAGGAAACTTGGCAGACACCTCTAAACCCCTAAGACAAGGGTGCCAAATGTATGGCCTGCATACAGACCTAGCGTGCAGAGAAATTCTATCTGACCCCTGGCAGCAGGAAGGCAAGCAAGGGTTGATTCAGCTCCACTTGCCCTGTGGGCACTTGACCCATCATCAGATACATCACTTGCCCTACCTCCTCTTCCACTGCATGCCCCAAGCTGAGGCCAGGGCCAGGAGCTGGAGCTGCTGCCCCGGGCCAAGGCTATAGCCAGAGCTGGAGCTGCATGCCCTGGGCTGGAGCTGCTGCTACTGTCTCCAAGTGCCACAGTCTGGATCTAGCTTAGGACAGGAGGTGAGTTTGACACCCATGCCCGAAGAGATGCAACCCAAGATGACACTTCCTCCTACTCATATCCTGGAAGAAAATCTGGTTATTGTTCAGTTAGAGATGTATTTTATTAACACTTCAGAAGCATTACTGATGCCCTCAAATGAGATCTACTTCAATACAACCATGCTGGCCACCACAATACAGGCCCATTTAATGCACAGGACCTCTAAGTTCAGTGGGAACTGGGTTTCTGTTGTTCTGGGTTTTCCTGCCACACAGTGGCTTATGATTAATTGTCACCAGTTTAACTTCTACTGTACACATTTTCTTCCTTTTCAACATTGGGTGTTTTCCACAGATCAGGCTCGTTTCATATCCTGAGAACAAAACACTGGTTTTCTAGGTGTATCAGAACAGGTCTCTGGGTATCTCTTTATGTGGGTTAATTCAGGAGCTAGTGAAGGTAGGCCTTCTGTATTAGCAACTTCTGTATTCCTTGTGTCAGAGACCCTTGGGGTTTGAAGCCAAATCTTCTGTAACCTCAGACAGAAGCCTAGACCATAGCACCACACCAAACTCTCCCAACTCACCCTGGGCCCTCTCATGAAGTTCCCAGTGGGGGACCAGGTGACCTGGGTAGACCAAAAGGAGTCACAAATCCTTGATGGTTGGTTAAAAACCCCTCCCACTTCCTGTAGGGCCTTATCCAAGCAACAGTATTTCTGTGTCTTGCTGTCTTGGACTGTTGTGCTTTGTTCCATTTTTGTCTTCAATCTCCTGACCTTGATTAACTCCTTTCTCTGACCACAATCTCATCTTGACCCTTGGCTTGATACCCTAGACTTGGACTGATACCTGGCTTTGACTTTGAATTCCACTGTGGTAAATTCCCAGCTTAGCATTATCTGCTCAGGCTGATTGCCTACCACCTGGTCAACCCCTACACCCTGGATGTGGCTTCCTTTTGCCTGGGACATCTGTCAACAAAGGCCTTTTCTTCCATACTTCCTGCAAATGTCCAGTAGCCAATCCCCTCTCATAGCATCATATAAGTTTAGGGATGACTGTCTGTAGGATCCACAAGGAGCACTGGGAAGATCTTGGTGAAATGTGTTGGCCTCTCCATCTAAAACATGATATTCCAAAAGTCCTGCCTGTATATATATGGGGAACAGACTCAGGCAACAAGTTAAACAAAACTTTCCCAGTGGAATTGCTAGGATGAAACTTGAACTCACAAGAAAAAAAAAATTAAATAAATCTACAGTGAGGTCAGTGTTGGTGGAAAAGGCCAGGTTAGCCAATTAAAGGGATGAATGCCCAGCTGATAGAGTGGTTGATAATGTATATCATGGCATAGGGAATGACTGATTTTATCAAATAGGGGATGTTCAGGAAAGGAAACTACAGTTACTGGCGAAGTGCATGGTTTACCCAGCTTGACTTTCCAATTAGTCCCTTTGCATCCAGGGACCATACCATATGTAAAACTTTTCACAATAAACAGCAATTACTCTAGTGGCTGAATAATAGATTGCAGGGAAACGCATCATTTCAGAGTACCACTGTTCTTCTTGGTGGTCTTCTTAATTTCTGTACAGAATGAACTTTTGACTGAAACTCTCATGGTTGTGCCTAAATTTGACCAAATGCAGTGCTACCTACCCATTGCAGACTGACTGCCCCCATTTATCTCAACAGGATGACAATTCTGAAGAGTAATGATGGTAATTTTAAAGGTCATTCTTTTGAAGTGTCACTTATACCTAACAGTTATATTGTCTGAATTTCTGGGTGTGACTTGAGTAAAGAGAATACTAACACTTTCTTCCAGTCTTTCTTCCAGTAGGGAAAAAACTTTAAAAAACACTGGGCCCTTTAGGTGTTTGAAAGAGTTCTGTTTTCTATGTACCTTCATTTCCCATTGGCTTGTTCTTCTCCCTGATTTCTGTGATGGGATCCCCACCTCTGCTCTGCTGCCCCCTTCATTTTTGTAATGTGCTTGTAAGCAGATATGTGCTGCTGTCCCAGTGACCGTAATGTTAGGTTCCATTCTACAATTCCAGGCCTGTGGAAGCTATAGGCCCTCATACCTGTCAAAAGAGGAGGTTCTGTGGTTCAGGTCACAGTGGCCAGTGTATGTGAAGAAGACATTTGAGCACTCTCCCTGTTTATACTACAAAATCCTTGAAATACATGTGGTGGTGGGGGGGGGGTGTTGTGAGGAGGGGAGAAATTGTTTTGATTATCTTGTCCATCAAGGTATGGAGATATAATTCCTCTGTTGATGGGCTTTTCCATCTGTATACTGAAGTTGAGAGCCTGAGAGGATGCAGCCCTTTGTACACATTAGAAGCACAGAAGTGACAGCAGTAGGAAAGAATGAGGGGTCTTGTTCCTCCCTTCCATCGTCATTAGGTCATGTAAGACAAAAGCCTACTGTAGCTGACAGCTGAGCAAGTTATGCTTTTAGCTCAAATGGTAGAGGCATGTTTTCAGCACAGAAAGTCCAGGTTTCAAAATCCATTGCTGACCTATGACACAAGCATCCTGTGAGCTGGGGAGGGACTCAGGTGAGTCTGGGTTCACTTATGACTTGGTCTGGAAAATGAGCAAAACACACTGGCTTCAGGCAAAGCTGAGTCTGATCATGAAACTAAAGCAAATTTCAGAGAATACAAAGTGACAGGGAAGGTCATGTGAGCTCCTAGAAACCAAGCTCCGGAGTCTCACATTGTTCTTGAAGTTCATTAAATTAGAGCAATAAGCAGAAAGCTGAGATCCTGCTGCTGTAAAGAGTCACCAGCCACAGCTTTCACAGAGTTGATTGGGCACCTCTTGAGTAGGAACAATTGAAGCTTCCCTGCTCTGTGTAATTTCCAAGTCCGGAAGGTTTTTGCATGTTGGTGAGAAGGGACTAGACTGTTAAGCTCTCTGGTTCCCATAACAACCAATTTGTCGTCCCTCCCCCCCACCCATATGACCTTTAGGAATGCAATGCTTTCAAACTCCCTCATCTCAAATGAAAGCATCACTTTGAAACAGGAGCAGCTTGACATATGGAGGCTTTTAATATCAGTGAAGCCCCATCTGCCTGTACAGAAACTATTAGGGACACACAGAGCTGGAACAAAGCAAACGCACTCAAAGCGGGAGGAGAAATTGCTCTGTTTTCCTGCAGTTATTCGGAGCGGTGCAAACATTTGTTTTCTAGCAATGAAGTTTAAAACCAAAGGAGTCTCTGAGTAGGGGATTTGCTCCAACACTAACCTCAACCCAGGTGCATGAGGACTTGCCAACTTTCCCTGCACCTTTACCAGTTGGGGTGAAAATCTGGCTTGACTTGAGGCAACAGTAAAGCTCCCATTGGATCTAGTGGCATTGGGAACTCACCTGGTGGGTCTAATTTTTCTCTAATACAAGTGAGATTTCACCAACTGAAATGTCATTAACATGAGTGAGGCAAGTATTCCTATAGGTGATATCTTTTTTTTTTTATTGGGCCAACTGTATTGTTCAGGTGACCCAAGGAAAAATGTCATGCATTCAAAAGTTTGTCTAACTCTGCCCCACTCACACAGGTTGTCCAATAAAAGATATTACCATAAGAAATACCATAAGAAATCCTTGCCTCTTGCATAATTCCTGGACCATCTCGGCTACAACATCACTTTTACATCTCCATTGACTTGTGTGGAATTGTCCCGGTGGGAGCAAAATTCTGTTGCAAGGCAAAAATTGAAGAGGAAAGAGTTAAGATTATATAGGAACATATAGCCTGACTTTTGAGTTTTTCATCTTACAAATTTAATTTTCTTTTAATATAGGTATTGTGCATGTACTTGCATTTAAATACACTTATATTTATTCTGTTACTTTCTATTTAATATCTGCTATTTGCCTGGACAGTTTGCAGTGTGCTTTTGGAACTATGAGAAGTAAATTATTTCTTTTGGGATAAGTACATCTTTTAAGCATTTTGCCTCCTTTTCCCCATTTTTTTGTCTTCCTTTCCCTGTTTAATGTGAGGGAGAGTCTGAAAGACTTTTCTTCCTTTTTTTGCGAACAATTGGTACAGTTTTTGCTGAGTGTTGTGTTGTAAAGTATCACAGAAACCCAGTTAACACTCCAGAAGAGGACATACATCTTTCCTCTGATTTGACTACAGCATTCTGGTACTATAAGTAATCAAACTTCCAAGTTTTAAAATGAATGCACACTTTGAACATAAAGTAACTTCCAAACTTTAAGAAAACAGAGTCTGATTCTTTTTCAGCCTCCTAAACAGCAGCTTTTTATGAGATGTCCATTGTAAAAGAGCCATAATTACTTAAAAATAAATGTCTTCCTCAATGAAGTCATGTAAGTGCTCCAAACAAGTCAAATACAGATCACTCTTTTCTTCAGTCCATAAGCGACATTCATTCAATTTGGCTGCATTAAATTCAGAAGCAGCTCCTTTACGTGGTGACAAGATCGTTTCAAATGCTGCCAGACAAAATTGTTAACATGCGCACAAAAATCTTTAGAACTGTTGATGAGCCATATGAGGCCAAGGCCCTAAATTCTCCTTTTGTAGCCAAAATGATTAAAGGTAAAATCAGATTTGTCAGCTGGTATAAATCAGTAGAACTCCACTGATTTCCCTGGTATTATACCTTCAGAAGAGCTATCCTACTATCAAGATGAGAGAGACAGTATTTCAAAACAAAATCTCTATTTGTATAAACCCTGGAAGAGTTGTAATGGACTCTTGCTACTGTTTGTTTTTAACTGGAGCATTGAATTAGGTCAGTGAGCTATTTTAGTTTAGCCAGTTTCTTTTCCTAATACACATACACTAAGGCAGGTCTAAGTTTTGATTATAGTCTTGTAAACTGGAAATGATCTTTTGTAAAATTGTTGTCTTTCTGCCACATGGGAACAGGTTCTGTGAGCTTATAGGTTGGCTTCTCAGTAGAGAGGAAATCATTGGCACAAGCCTGTGCATAGTCCAAGTGCAACTTGTTTTATTTCTATTCATGCCTGGCCTGGAACAAAGATGGTCATAAACAGCATGTAGAAGATTCATTTTTCAGACGTTTCAGCTCATCATCAGCATGAAATTCCCAGAGAGCAGTTCTGCCTGAGAATGCGACTCCAAGTGAAAACCATCAAAAGAATCAAACTTTTCTTGCTGCTGGGACAACTCCTGCTGCCAAGAGCCTTGCATAACAAAACCAACAGTAACAAGCTTTTGCCTGCTGGGTGGCCTCAGACAAACCACTTTGTCTCCCTGTGCTTTAGTTTCCCCATCTGTAAAACTGATCATGACATTGACTTTCACTTTTAAAGTGCTTTGAAATCTCCTGATGAAACGTGCTATTGAAGAACCTGGCATTATTGTTTATTTCTTAGAGATGAGAGGAAAGACTATGGAGAGCTTATTCCTATGGATGCCCTTTGATAATAGGACAGCAAGCTCACTGCTGATGCTTATGGGTGATGATAATTGTCAGCATTTAATTGCAAAGCACCTCTTTCCTAAATGTTAATCACCATCCCACTTCTCTGTGCTGGAGAGACAGGGTGGAATTCTGTTGCTCTTTGCATGCCTAAATGAAAGTTTCCCAGCTGTATAAGTGACCTTTTTGGCACTTGCAGACTGTGTGAAATCCTATTACCTGTACACCGTAGATGCATATGTACCTATACTGAGCATTCTCAGTAGGCTGTGCACTGGCCAGGCAGGTACACAGCTACACAGTGGGCACATCTACATGCACAATTAGCATGCCTGAATAATCTTGGGAACAATTCATGGCACAGTTTATTGCTCCTGGACATGCTGTTTGTATGTGTGCCTGGGGACTGCAGCATGTTGAGCTAGCTAGGAGCAGCCCCAGCTGACAGGGGGTCTGGAGGGGCCAGCCTGCCAGCCCAGGATGCTCTGACTCAGCTCAACATGCTGCAGAGGGGCTGGCTGGGGTATGGGCATGCTCCTGTGTAAGGCTAGCTGGCAAGCAGCCTGTACACTGATACACTCTCATGCCCCAGTCAGCCCTGTCAACATCTACATGTGCATTGCTGCACACTAAATAATACTGCTGTAGGATAGTACTTGTACTGACAAATACTATCCTATGGCAGCATTTGTTAGTTTACTCCAGTCTAATAGGGCTGCATGTGCAGATGCTGAGACTTTACTGCAGATCTAATCAGTGCCGTAGCAATGATGTTTTATGCCCAGGGCAGCCTGCCCTCACCCCACGCACAGATCCAGAAGGCACATGCCCTCATGCTTGCCCAGGAGTGCACATGGCAGAGGGAGCTGCCCTTCCCCTATCCCCACACTCTGCCAAACAAGCTGCTCGCAGCTCCATCCCACACCCCACACCCCACCCCAGCTGGGCAACACCTTTTGGCGCCCCTTCACTTCAGCACCTGTTGGCACCCTACTTGCCCCCCCTTGCTATGGTCTAATTAGTCATTTCCTCCCCCCTCCCCCCCCCACTACAATCTAATTGCTGGATCTAATTAGTTAGCTCCACAATAAACGTCTTGTGTAGATGTGCCCATTCATGCCCGTTGTACTACTCATGGTTTGTTTGTTTTCTTTTCAGGAGGATCCAAAATTAGTATGCAGGAGTACTTCAGTCCCAACCCCAGGCTATGCATATGACCCATATTATGCTCCCACACTGGTGTGACTGAAGTAACTCCATTTAAAGCCAATGACTTCAGTCTAGGTTTACACTGATGTAATTTAAGCAATGTCTTTTGAGCCCTGCTTAATGCTCAAGGTAAAGGTGATGCCCTCCCCTGCCACCAAGGTCCCTTGCTAACATAGCTGGGGGGGATAAGAAGGGAGGGAGCATCAACTTCTTCTCACATCCAGTGATAACACTGCCCTTTTCCCCTCTTTAAATTCTATAAAGCTGGATTCTGCTAGTATGTCCTGAAGCTGAAAAGTCAAAGCCTTTGTATGTGCTCAGATGTTGTGGGAGCAGGAGAAGTATGAGACCTTAAGAACAAAGATCAGAAAACACAGGGAGAGGAAGAGTCCTTGTCCTTAATCAATAAAGGGCCTGGACACATGACATTTACATCCATGAAATGTATACCATTTTGTACATGAATGTATTTTACATTCATGAAATTTCTCTCAGAGTAGCTCTACAGCAAGTTCCAAGATGTAACACTCATAGGACGGGTATATACATCCTGACAGTGTATGATAGATAATAGGTAGTAAAAGGATAGGCTATAAAGGGTGTTGAAAGTAGAGCCATGTCATTGTATTGGATGTAATGGAGGAAGGAAAGACAGTGGAGAGATGCAAAGAGAGGAGTAACATGGCCAAAGCCATGAACAGGAAAATTATCTTTGCAACAGCATTTCAAATGGATACAGGCAATCAACAATTGAATATGGTTTTATTGCCACCTGGTCTATAAATATTTAAGGCTTCTCATTTGTTTATACAATAATATTTCTAATAAGGTTTCCTTAGAAATTTAAGTATTGCTAAATCTGGTGTCTGCCTGGCATATTCCAGGGACATCTGGAGTGAATTCTGTATTATTAGATTAAATAGATAGATTATTGCTGCAAATCTACCTTCATGCAGGATTATTATGTCCTATGTTATCTTATTGCTTTTATCCTTTTGCACATTGTCTTCCCTAATTTCCCTCAAAAGGACAATTGCAAATCTGGGTTGCTGGGAGAAATTAACTCTCTTTAGTAACTTGTGCCTCATTATTGCCTGCCACATCTATTTAGAGCAGGATCAAGCTGATAGAACTAAGAAGTGGGATTCTTTATTGTGCATGTTAAAATAATTCCCCTTGTGTCACTGTAAATCCTCACCCTGCATATAGGAAAGCCTACAATACTGTCTGTCATTAGCCTAATTTACTGTGTTTCATCTGTAATACCTACTCTACTTTCATTTAACTGTGTGCATTCATATTATCAGTGTGCATGGACTATACCTGTTACTTACACTGGTTATCGTACAGTAGTACAAAGTACTCTACATGTGTATCTAAACCAGAAAATAAAATTATTGATATTCTATGTTTCAGTTAATACCAGTAAATGAAAGACTGATTTTTCAGAACTACTGAATACCTGAAGCTCCCACTGAGTTTTGCCATGATATAAAGACTCACAGTCTGTCTTGTATGATGAACCTTTACAAAAGAAAATAGCTACAACTACAATCAAACAGGGCTCCACATAACTTGAATTCTAGCTCTCTTACCATTATTTACCAGAGGCCATGTACGGCCCAAAGCTAGCATACAGGTCCTTGGTGGCTCAATATATACTGCATCATTAGAATCTTCCACAGGTGGTATGGGTTTGCAGCACTATTGACTTGCAGTACATCTGTACAGAGAGAAGTTGAACCTACAAACTTCACTCTTTCATTTTCTGATTTTCAAGTGCCTAATTGTGCAACTTGTAAAATTATCTTGCCTGGATTTGATACACATTCAAAAGTACCGCTTTTACAGTATTCATGATGTATGGCAAATTTTGCCACACTACTTCTGCTTATTAAAAAAAAAAAGAATCTACTATAAATTCAGCATACTGCTTGACAGTGTTTGGGAGATTATGGCACTGGGATAGTGTTCACTCAAGACCCTTAAGAATAGAGCTCAAAGGTTGGACAAGACCTTAGTGGTCATCTAATCCAACCCCCTGCATGAATACAGGATGCACTTTTCCTAAAGCATCCTAGCCAAATGCATATCCAGTCTCTTTTTGAAAAGGAGATTCTGCAACTTCCCTTCAAAGCTTGTTTCATTGTCCTACTGCTTTTACAAGTAGGGAGTTTTTTCTGAGGTTTAACTTAAATCTGCTTTTCCGTAGTCAAAATCTACTGTATTTACTCAAATATAAAATGAGATTCCCCCACCACCAACCCATCAGCATGGGGGGGAAAAACTCCTTATCTGACATTTGCATACACAGAAACCTCATTAAATAACTTGTCTATCATTAAACTGGTGCCAAAAGCAGCATGTGGTCAGGAATGAAAACTAACTATGAAGTTAAATACAGCCAACATTAAGCATGACTATAGAACACATGGCCCATATTGGGCAAACATACTGATGCAGCCTATCCTATCCTCCAGAGTGTTTGCTTCCCCTTCCCATTTTGTGTCATCTTCAAACTTAATAGCTCTCTTCTTGCATCCAAGTCACTAGTAAATATGTTAAAAGCACTGGACCCAGGACAGACCTCTGTGGACCCCCACTTGCAACCTCCTGCCAAATAACTTCAAATGGTTTCGTACTCTAGACTTATTGATTTTGCTGCCACGCAGAACAAGTGATACACAACAGTCACATGGACAAAATGCTTGCAGCTGAGTTATTTGTAGTACAGTATAACCTCATAATACCAGATATCAAAAATCCGGAATTATCAAAAATCAGGCACTTTTTAAAACTGCACTCCATCGAGGAGTAGCGGCAGCCAGTCCTGGAGCAGCAGAGGGGGAAGCTTGCACACGGTGGCTGCTGTCGCTATCCACCACCCTGTGCCACCGTTCTGAATGCGGCCACTGCTCCGGGACTAGCCACTGCTATCCCCCACCCCCTCCCTGCCACTCCGGGACCAACCACTGCTCCAGTTTTAAAAATCCATAATTTTCACATTTCCGTCAGGTGCTCAGTCCTGAGCATGCTGGATTCATGAAGTTATACTGTATACTTTAACTCTGGAATGACAAAGCATGTCAGCATTGCCCACAATATTCCTGCAATGTAATTGGCTGCCCTTCCTGGACTTAACATCCCCTGCTGATATCAGTGGAAGCTGGAGGAGCTGAGAACACCTGAGATTTGTAAAGCAGCTGAGTAGACTGGAGAAGAGGATGTTGCCTTATACATAACCACTTTCAATCAGAGCTGGCAAAAGCCAAAACAAGACGGGGGAACACAGATACAGAGGCATGTGCATGGAAGACAGTGTAATAGAAGAATATCGATAGGCAAACAAAGAGACAAAAATTAATAAGCTTCTGTCTTCATTGCCATAAAAATAAAGGTGATGGTGCATGCTAGATTTCTTACTGAAGCATTCAACTGTAGTTCTTAGCTCAGTTAATCAAGGCCAAACTGATGGGAAGGGGAATAGTGTTGCCCCCCTTGTCATCTCAACTCACCATCTTCACTTATTCTCTGAACCAGTTGGTCTCTAAGGTACCTAGTGCCATAATAATTAAGTTTGGTGCCTGTGGCAAAGCCTGCAACAGCAGCCTGCCCTCATCCCATGCACAGATCTGTGGGGCACATGCCCTTCCATTCTTGCCCGGGAGTGCATGCAGTGGTAGGAGTTGCCCTCCCCTTGTCCCTGCACCCCCTGCAAATGAGCGGGTTGCAGTTCTGTCCTGCGCCTTGCCCCAGTTGGGCAGTGCCTGTTGGCACCCTTTCGCTTTGGTGCCCAGGATGGTCATCCCCGCCCCCCTTGTGCTGAAGGTACCACTGCCCTACCTTCTGCCTGACTCCAGACTAAAATAGCTAACCATCTCTCCCAGCTTCATTTAGCTACACCGAGGTAACAGTTTCCCATGGGAGTAGTGTAAATAGGGCAGCATGACCAGGCAGCTGTCCCAGGCACTGATGAGGAGGTGGGAAATGGTTGTTGCCACAGCTATAAGTTGCCACTGCCCTGGGTGCCCAACCCCATCATTACACCTTTGGGCCTTGACTAGTCTCCAGTAGGATTTAACAGAGAAATATTTGATATGAGTTAGTTACATGACTGTAAAACAAACTTCTGCCCCCGCAGAAAAAACACCTTGTTAGGCAATGAATGTGTACTCTGATAGAAAAAGGAGAGACAGAGGCTGACAAAAAATAGAGGAGGGGGATAAAAAGAAATGGAAATCAGACTGGATAGCGCATGGACCTATGGTAAAGTTCGCAGGACAGACACTAGGTCACAGGTGGGGAGAAGCCACACAGTGTGGAGATGATCCCATGCTGCTCATTGTCTAACTGAAGGTCATTCTCTTGCTTTTATCCTGTTGATAGATGCAGTTAGAAATGAAAACTTGTTTGAAAGCAGCAAACACCCAAACCCTCCCTCCCTTCCTAGGGCTCGTTTGTATAGCAGCACGGACAACACCACATTGCAACACATGCTGCTTTCGAAAGACAAACCAAACATGTACATCTGTGCGCATGCGTGCACATACACACACAATGAAACACTGCCCCAGGTCAAGGTCTGAGAGGTGAATTTGTAACTTGGGACAGACTGTTAGGATTTAGGTTATAATGTGCAAACAGGCTGCCCACTCCCTTTTCCACCCATCTCCCTCCCATGCCCCAGCATCCTCTGGGTCAGGAAGACTAGATTCCAAAGTTCCTCTCCCACTTTAGTCAGCTAGGGAGAAAAGGAAGGACACATGCCCGAGATGCAGCCAGGTACCCAGGCTCCCCACTCCATGACAACGGGCTCATTTCCTCACTTCCGTAAGTCATTCCCCCCCCCCCCCCCCCAACCTTTATCAAAATATAAAGCAAAACTTCATTAATGTGTTGCTGTCAAGCAGAGAGCCAAGCCATACCCTATGCCCTGTCTCAGACCCTGATGGAAGAAGTGCTGATGCGACACACAGGCTGAACAGTCCCCTTACATATGGCCATTGCAAACTGCAATTGTTGTCCTTGGTTCTCTGAAACTACATAGCTTTTTACATGTCCTTCTGTAGCATGAAGTATGGATCAAAGTGTTTATGGGGGATATAACTCACAGGATATGAATTTCAGAAAGAAACAAGCAGTTGCAGCCTTATGTTGAACTCTCCAGTAGGTATGGGAGTAATTTATTTGACTTACTACTGAGGATAGGTACAAGAAGTAATGTGTGCATGAGGCAGCATTCAGCAGGGGTGTCTGAAATGCTTGTGTTTAAAAAACCAATAGATAATAGGATGCCATTCTCTAATTTACAAAATATAGTTTGGGGAGTGTCATCCTTTCAAGTTAATAAATGATTGCAACATGGAATGGTCAGGAAACCTCCATCAAGATGAGCTTTTGGATAGAAAATGCAGTTTTTTCAACATGGAGATTTTTGTGGAAAAAAATGTTGATTTCTGCCAAAAATACTGAAGTTTCTATTGGGACAATCAAAGTGAAATCTGTTATGTCAAGTACAGGTGAACAAAATGGAAGGTGGACTTGAACATATAAGAATAACTTGTTTTTTTAAGTGACCCAAAATATTTAATTTTGAATTCTTGGGGGTTATTTAATTGCCTTCTTGGGGTTATATAATTCATCTCCCTATTCTATACTTGCTGGATAACAACGTCCCCATTATGCAATGTGGCTTTCCCTCCTACCAAACTGTGTGGTGCCTCCTGGGGGGTCATATGACTGATTGCATTATGGAGGTGATTGTCTGGCCTGGGAATCAGGACTTCTGGTGAGAATGGGATTGTCAAGCCCCCAAGCTACAATGCCCATGAACCAGCACATCACTATACAAAAATGCAGTTTACTATTGCTCTGATTCAAAATGAAGCATTTCATATCAGGTCAATAACCTGGAAAAAAAAAACTTGGGGAATATGAAAGTGTCCATTTTGATTGACAATATCTGAATAAAACATTCTGACATTTCCAGATCCATTTTTTTAGATTTTCCATTCAACAACAAATATTGAAATTTCCTAACTTTTCATCCCTGTTTAAAAGGAAATGTTAGAATTTCTTGTGAGAGTGAATTTCTAAATTTCTCATCTCTAGTTGCAGTCATGTTACAGATAGGAGTGGTTTGGGTTATAAATGGTTGATCATAAGCACATCAGCAGAGAAGTGGTTATACATGCTTTTAAGGAGCCTACAGAGCGGCTGGACTGTCAGAATAACTATTGACCTAACCACTTATTAAGATGCTTGCAAATCGTTTATAAACACTTAACAAATCATTTAAAAATACCCCTAACTATATGATGTGATCCATCTTGGGTTTGTAAATGTTTCCAAGTGGCAGACCCATCTCATACAAAACAACTGACTTCACTGTTTTATTGTTGAATAACATTCTGTAAATTCATGTCAGTGTCAGGTTTACATTGCCCTCAATGCGTGTGTTACAACCAGGGATCCTGGTTTTCTCTGATTTAAAAAAATTCCCAATTTTCAGTTTAAAAAAAAGTAACCCCAAATCCAGATTTTTCTGTGATTTAAATGAAACACCACTAGTATATAGATACATATATACAGTGGTGTTTCATTTTAATCATGGAAAAATGTGGATTAGGGGTAACTTTTTTAACTGAAAACTGGGGATTTTTTTTAAACAGAGAAAACCAGGATCCCTGGTTACAACTTATACGTTGTGCAAACAGACAACTGTGGCACTCAAGTTATAATAGAATTACTTGGTGGACAATAAACAAGGACCATTTGGGTTCAGATCAGTGCAAAATATTTGGTGATGCAGTGCAAACTGTGCTGCAGCAAAACTGAATACACATCATATGTTAAGCAATGCCGAGGATGGTTGTTCACAGAGGCTAAGACAGACAGATGTGAGCTCTACATATTTTGAGCCTAACTCTGCTACCTTTATCTTGTATTCTAATCTGCATCTGCACAAATTAAGTGAAAACTGAGTTTAATGCTGTAAGTCAGACTCCTTTTGTGATCTGGCCTCTTTAGGTTGAGATGGCATGGCAAAAGTCACTAGATCCTGCCAGGTGGTAACAGCGTTAGTATAGGAAGCCCTTTTGGCGGCATGGACTTAGCATAGCTGGCTGTCTCAAAAGTCCCTAGCACAGTGATCCTCAACCTGGGTGTCATAGCACCCTGGGGAGCCTTGAGATCAATTTTAGGGTGCCACACAATGTTAGCACTGTTAGGTGTGCAAACATGAGTCACAAGATACAGCTAGAGATTTCAACTAGGAATTCATAATGTTGAAATCATTGTGACCTGCTGTGGTCTTTCTGAGTTCTAGAAACAGAATTCCTCTATCATTTTTCTGTCATCAAAAAAGGAATGAAAATAAAGAGCTGGAATTTTTCTGAAAGGTGCCTTGAGTTTAACAAGAGATGCCTCCAGTCTAAAAAGGTTGAGAACCACTACCCTAGCAGCTTCCAGGGCAGGACACATGAAAGAGTTACCAACTCTACCAAGCTGGCTCTGTGGGGCACTAGCCGGCCTGCATAGTTTAGAGCAGTCCTGAAGCTGCTCTGAACTATGAAGAGCATAAGACTAATGTCAAATCAGACTCTGCAAGATGTTCCTTTGTATAATTTCCCCATTTTACATGCATGGGGCACATGTTGGTTGCAGCTAATAATCTGGCTCTGACATTCTAATGGTAGCATTTTGCAGCCATTCTGCACAGATATGAATGGCTACACCAGGTGTAGGGCAGTGGAGAAATATGATCAGTATAGTGTTAACCAGTTGCAGATGTAATCAATGTGCTTTATACAGTAGGATGTTCCTTGACCCAAAGAAAGGGAGAGAAGCAGTGGAGAGGAAATGTGAATTCTAGTTAGAATATTGCTTCTTTGCACATGGGCATATTCAGAGGGCAGAGCAATTCAGTTGGACTGGACATGCTCAGGAGCTGCTTCTGAACCTGTATATGAAGGGTGCATTAAGGGCAATCTGCCTGGCAGGTTTGTTAGGTCAGGTTACCCCAACTAGAGAGCTGAGCCAATCAGAGGGCATGAGGGATGGGAAAGAGGGGTTATAAATATAGCAATTGGAGACAGCCTCTTAGACTAGGTGATTAACTTAGGCAGGGATGAATTTCTGCCTCTGCACAAGCTTGGATTCAGGTGGGTGGTGTTTGTTTTCATGGCTCTTCGTCCAGGGTGCTGTCTCTGTTTCTTTGCAAGTAGTACTGCAGGGAGGGCCTGCTCTCAGGTGGGGTCTGTAGTTGCTACCACATACTGCTACCACAACTGCTAAAAAGCTTTAAGTGTCACAATCTGAGAGATGAATCTGTGCACAAAATGGTCTTTCTGCAATGCTGAGCCCTGAGTTGCTGGAAACATTTATAGTCTGAAATAAATGTTACTCATTAAGGAGGAGTGCTTAACAACTGTGGAGAAGAATCAGCTGGATATGGGTTGAGGAAACTGGTATAGGATTCAGTCGTAGGGAAAAGTGGCTAGTGTTAAAGGAGTTACAAACCTAAGGCTAAGGCTAGTTGTGCCTCTGAGTTGTGATGACAGAAGGAAAGGCCTTTAGCTAGAGATATCTGGGTTAGTGTTAGGGGCAACAAATTGTTCATTCTTTTGGTATGGGTGCAACAAGAAAGCATCCCATTATCAGCAGTGAGCCAAAGTGAGTGTCCAGAAAGAATGTGCAATCTGCTTGGGTTGAGCATTTAGTCACACATCTGGGGCCTTGCAAGGCTGTTTTCATTGAGCTGCAAAATCAGTGAGATCCATCAGGTGCATTCTTAGTGTAATAATTATTTGGGAAGGAATACACAGTCAAGCTTCCTTGAACATAGCTGAAACAAACACCACCTCCCAGGAAGTTTTCTTGTTCATCATGCTCACTTAATCTTTTCCTGGCTTTCACATGTAGCCTGCAATCAATAGCTTATACTCTGGGTTAACAATTGGAGCAATGTAGTCTGTACAGCATAGCTCTGACCTGACATGTGGCTTATTGTCTTTTGCACTCTTGACAGTCTCCCTGGCCACATCCAGACAAGTGTGTCCAGACCCATCTGCAGTGCCACACACTACATATTGGCACCTTGCAGCATGGGGGCATTGTTGACCCTGGGAGATCCCAGGGTCAAAAAAACCTATGCAGAATAAAAGTGGGGCGGTGCATGTGGTGGTAGTGTGCACCACCCAAAACCAGAGTCTGGTCAGCTGGAGCCACCTCCAGCTGCTGACCAGCTCCCAGCTGCAGGAGCACTACAGCTGCAGCTCCCCAAGGCCCCCAGGACCCCAGGTAAGGTTGCTGGCCCCAGCCTCCCCTACCCCACCCAGGGTAACCTGCCACATTCCAGACGGTATCTAGCATGGGTGTTCCAGGGGACAAGTAGCAGTGGCACAAGGTGTGCTGCTGCTACTTATCCTTGGGGAAACAAATAACTGTGCTTGTGTGGACATGGCCCCTGTGTCTTTTTTACTACATCAAGTCCAGTTGCTGGTGTTTGGTACCCACTGGCTTCACTAGGCTCTGATTGTTTTGGGGGTGGAGCAGAGGGAATAGGGGGAAAAGGTAGAGTGGTTAAAGCATCATCCTCCAGCTCCTGAAGTAAGGGAACTGGGATTATTTAATTTTCAGAAGAGAACGCTGAGGGGGATTTAATAGTAGGAGTGTGCGAAGTGGGCCTTATTTGATTTGGATTCAGCCCGAATCAGGAACCATGATCCTATTAATTGATTTGGATCACTGCCCCCAATTTGATTTGGCCAAATCCAAATCTGAAGATTTGATGCTGATTCGGAGAATCAGAGATTCAGACATAGACACAGCTTTAAATGTTTTTTCTACATATCTTGGTACCAGCATGGCTCAAGATCGCTGTAATGCTGGGGTGCATGGAGTGTCCCACAGGAGTGGGGGGGGGCCTCCACATACTGAGCAGCAAACCTGGAAATGGACTGGAAGTACATCCAGTCCACTTCTGGGTCTGCCAGGGAGTGTGTGGGGGAGCCCTCTGGTGTCCCTCTGGCTTGGTGATCATCCATGAGGGGACCCCGGGTGCCTCCCCCCCCAGACCCTGGAGGCACCAGTTGCCAAGCCAGAGGGGCACTAGGAGGCCCGCCTGCACACTTCCCAGAGGACCCAGAAGTGGATCGGAAGTGCTTCTGGTTCACTTCTGGGTCTAATGCTGAGTGCGCTGGGGAGCCCCCCGCACTCCCGTGGGACACTCCATCCACTCCAGCATCACAGCACTCACAAGCCCCTGATACCTAGAGGCATGTAGAAAAAACATTTAAAGGTGTCTATGTCTGAATCGCTGAAGCTTTCCGAATCTCTCCAAATTGATTCAGAAGGTTTCATTTCAATTTGGAGAGATTAAAGGGCTCTATGATTCAATTTGGAGATTTGGCCATCGAATAGGGCCATCAAATCAAATTCTGTCATCGAATCTCCATCGAATCAAATCAGGGACCGAAGCTTCTCATAGCCCTTTAACTAACTGAAGGGTGGTTCCAAAGAGGATGGAGCTGGACTGTTCTCAGAGGTGACAGATGACAGAACAAGGAGCAATGGTCTCAAGTTGCAGCAAGGGAGGTTTAAATTGGATATTAGGAAAAATATTTGGACTATTAGGAAAAACTCTCACTAGGAGGATGGTGAAGAACTGGAATGGGTTACCCAGAGAGATGGAGGAATCTCCATCCTTGGAGATTTTTAAGGCCTGACTTGACAAAGCCCTGGCTGGAATGATTTAGTTGGGGGTGGTCCTGAATTGAGCAGGGGATTGGACTAGATGACCTCCTGAGGTCCCTTCCAACCCTAATTTTCTATGATTTTAAGTATGTATTCAAGCCCTGCTCTGGACTTGCATCAAGAGTTCTCCCCAGTCAGCTGACCTGTAAATTGGTACTTGGTCATTTGGGTTGCAGAGTCAAAGGTAACTGGATGTAATGGCAGCCACATCACTCCCTTAGGTGCTTTTGGCTGCAGAAACTGGTGCATCTTCACCTTACTAGCCCAATGGGCCATTAGCCCTTTGATCATTTTGAGGTTTGAGATTTGCCAGCTGGCAGCCATTAGCAGCTTTTAATATAAATTGTTGACATATGATCTTGGTTTCAGTCACAGGGCTAAATACAACATGGCACTGACACCTGTTACCCATGGATAATGCTTTTTGCACATGTGCAGACTCCGAGGACAGGGCAACTCAGCTGGAAGGGCCCAGAAATATATAGAATAAGGTGTGGCAATTACTGGACATGGTCAGGAGCTGCTTCTGAACCTGTATATGAAGGGTGCATTGAGGGTAATGTGCCTGGCAGGTTAGTTGGGTCAGGTCACCCCACCTGGAGAACTGAGCCAATCAGAGGGCATGAAGAGTCAGAAAGAGGTGATATCCACAGTGATTTGAAAGTGTTCAGTTTTCTTGGAGTTGACTGAAAGCTCTATGCCTGCTGTAGCCAGTTTGCTGTTGCATGCTGTGTTCTTCGGGAAATTCACCCCTTGAATATCTCCGTTGCTATGTGAAACCCAAAGTGTTTTTTTGAAGTTGATCAAGCTTTACGTTGACCAGCTGGTATCACAGGCACAGGTAGGGGGGGCACAGGGGGGCACATGCCCCCCCTGAGATTGGCCCCCGACTCAGCACTGCTCAGGCCAGGGCTTTTTTTTTTTTTTGCTGCGTGGGCCGGCAATGTGTTGCGGGGTGGGGGGGCACTAAGCCACGGCACAGAAGTATAGGAATGGATATGGGGCTTTTGGCCCACCCCCGGGCTCTCCCACAAATTGTGCCCCACCGAGACTCAGGAGGCACCAGTCACCCCTGGCTGGTATCCACCCTAGATGACCCATACTCAATACACCCATTGTCTTTCCTACAAAAGACAAAGCGTCCCTGCTTGGCCCCAGTTGTGGGAGGGCTATAGATTAGTCCCATGGCCTACCCCTAGGAGAATTATGTTTGTTTCTGTAATATGCCTTGGGACTTTTCAGGTCTGGGGAAGAAATGTCCAAAACCTGTAGGTTTCTAATTTCACATAATAACTAAACAAACAGCTGTAAGATAAGATACGCATAAGCAAATCAGATTTAAAGAAAATGGATTAATCATACATCAAATTAATGAAAACAGTTTGATAACTCAAAAACTAAATAAAGCTTCCTTTCCAAATTCTAGCAGGTAGGTAGGTAGGTAGCAGCCAGTCCTTTCCACCTTCACCAACACTCCCTCCACAATGCCAGGTCACAGGAAATGCTTTGGTGTAAGTCACAAGGATATATCCAGTCTCTGACATTGTTACAAATAAAACCACAAGACCCTGAAGAGTAAAACCTCAGTTTTGGATTGGCCAGAATATGATGATCTCTGATAAAAGATACTCTGCATCTGCAAACTTCATTATTAGTGGCCTCGTGCTGAGGTAGGACACTCAAGGATTTGATGCTACGTCACTGGTAGAGGATTGTTAACTATTTTATGCTATGAGTACTCGAGTCCCTTCCGTACACTATAATTAGGGTAGGTTGAATGCAAATGGAAAATGTAAGATTCATTGAAATTTAGTCTTCTTCTAGTTCAGATGTCAAACATTTCACCATATGTTTTTTTCTTGCAGCTTGGGTATTGGGAAGAACAATTCAGATCCCTTTGGTACGCCTGAGGCTGGGGAGGTGGGCCCAATCCAGCATGTGCATGGCTGAGGCTGGGACTGGGGCAGTGGCAGCAAGCCCAATGCAGTGAGCATGGAGTCATAGTCAGGTGAACTACTCAGTTGTGCTATCATGGGGGTGGGGTGTCAGACTCATCCTGCTCCCTAGGCCAGATCAGGATGCAGTAGCAGTGGTGGGGAGAGTGACAGTGGCAGCAAGGGTAATGCAGCCATCTCTCACCCCCACTCCCCACCACCAATATATGTCACCAACAGATTTCAGCAGCAGGCCCTGCTTCTGCTTGCCTACCTCCAAATTCCTGGCCCTGCGGGCCACATGACAGTACTCTGTGGGCCATAAATTTGACAGCCCTGTGTTGGCATATTTACCTGGCAAAATATCTAGCTCAGCTTGCAAAGCATCTATTCAAATAGGATGACTTTCTCACACCTAACTTGGCAGCCAGAATGGGGGCGGGTCCCCGAAGTAGGCTAGGGCTTGGGAGATCTATCTCTTTTTCCTAGCTATGATATAGACTTCATACATGACCATGGACAAGTGGCTTGCAGTTATGTCTATATGGAAATTACAGAAGTGATTGCAGTGTATCATAGGAATATCTGAGTTGATTTTAAGTGCACTAGCACAGGTTACAGTCGGGCTGCAGTAATGTGTGGTTCAGCATGGTCTAATTTACCTTGCAAAGGAAAGGCCTTGGACTTCTGCAGGCCCTATGATCTCACTTTAGTTCAATCAGACAAGTGAGAATTCCAGAGACTGTTCTAAGCCATTATGTTATCTTTTATGTGTAGATAAGCTTGTGTTAAGCTTATCGAAGGGGAAGGATGATTTGTATAATAGGCTGAACTAGGACTGAGAAGATCAGAGGCCAGTTCCCAGCTTTGCTACAGACAACTTTGATGTGACCTTGGACAAGTCATTTAATCTCTGTGCCTAAGTTCCTGTGTGCAATATGAGGATAGTGCTTCCTTTGTCTCTTCCATTTAGATGGTAAGTTTATCAGGGGAAGGGCTGTCTCTTATTATTATGTATGTGTACAATGCCCGGCACAGTGGTGCTACTATGGTTCGATAGTAATAATACCATAAATAATATTGATGATCATGTTGTGGTTTGTGGGGGCAAATCTTGGACCAGATCCCCAGCCCTTCTTGTCAGAGGCTCTGTCTTATTCATTGTGGAATGTAGCAAACAGTAGGGAAAGTTATTTGGAGCATAACCTGAGCAGACAGCACCCTGGAACCATCCTTGTCCACTTACAGGTTAATCCATTCCACACTGTCTCTGTCAATAAAGGTTTCATCCTTCCATCTTGACTTTTACCAGGTGACCTTTTACCACCATTTCAGGTTCTGCCTGCTCTTTCCTTTGACAGCTGTGACGATTCATTCTGAACAGAGCAACTGATACTGGTTTAGGGGAGATGGTGGAGCTCACTGAAGCTGTGTTTCTGGGCCACCATAAAAGGGAGAGAAGAAAATAATTTCCCCGTTTTCTTTGTGCATGATAGATGGCTAGAAATTGCCAGACCTTGGTCACAGTTCAGCCCTCTACAGTCTGATACCTGCATGCAGCAAAAGAACACACACTTGATTAGCCATGTCTCTCTGTAAAGAGGTTGGGCTAGGGGCAGAAGTTACACATAAACCAGTTTAAGTGATCAGAAATTGCTTTAAACCTGTCACAGAACAGAAGTTCAATGCACATAAACCAGTTTAAAATGGCTGAAACTAGTTTAAGATAAACCTGGTTGAATGTAGTATCAGATTTAACTGATTTAGGTCAAACTGGTTTATGAAACTTCTGTCCCAGCCCCCTTCCTGGTTCAAGTTAAATTAGTCCCCCAGCATCCCAGCATACTTTGCAGCCAGGCTGTGCTGTCTGCTCCAGAGAGCAGGGCTGGCCCTGTACCCTCTGCTCCTTAGCCAGAGCAGTGAACGCTGACTCATTGCCCTCCCATGCATACCCCAGCTGGGGCCAGGGATGGGGGCTAAACTCTCCTTCCCCTGAGTATGGAGCTGCCCTGCCCTGCCCTGCTAATCTTACTGCTGGGTGTGACTGTGGACTACAAATTCCAAAACCACCTGGAAGCAGGAAGAGGAAGTGATGAGCAACCCTGCAGAGTCCTGCTGCTGTGACTGTGGACTGCAAATCCCGGAGACCTTGGGGGCAGCAGGAAGAAAAAGCGAATACACAGCTGAGCTGTGTGTAATACTCACTTCAGAGAATGAACTATTCTTGCTTAAGCTTTCATGAATTCAGTGTCACTGCCTTTTTACCCACCCACCCTTTCCTCAATCTGGCAGCCTCCCACCCTGCCCAAGCAGAGCACAGGCTGAGGCCTGGCCATGCCCCCTTCACTTCAGCAGGGTGGGGGTGGGGAGAAAGCCTTGGAGGGCTTTTCTCTTTTCGCCCCTTCCCTTTTGCAGTGGTTGGCAGGCATGCTCTAGTACCCTCTGGCTTCTGACTTAAGCCACTGCCGGCATGTGGCTTCATTTCCTGAATCCTGAAATGAGGATTCAGTTGGTGAGAGAATTTGCATAAGGAGCAGCAAGAGGATTTAAAAATTTTAATTGTTTTTTCCTTTTACATGAGAAATTTGGGTCTTTTTTTCTCATAAGGGCTCTCTCATGATTGAAAAGCCAGTGGAATTGTGGCACCTCCAGGGTCAAAGAGAACAGTTTCTGAGTAATTTAGAGGGGCTGGATTTTTAGAGGAATCATAAAACTCCCTGTTCACATCACTGATTAATGGACGTTATGAAGAAAGGACACTGTGGCGGAGCACCTTTGTGGGTGCTCGCCACCTGAGGGCTTGCACAGGCTCTGAGGGGAGCCTGCTTTGGAGGATCAGCAGGGGAAACCTCCCCCAGGAACTACTTTAAGGGGGAAGGTGTGTGGCAGGGCATTGTGGGTGCCTGCCACTTTAAGAGCGGGGCCAAGCTGCCAGCAGGTGCTTGATTGCAGTGGCCATTTTAGATCTCTGGCCGCCTATATAAACAGGGCAGTTCGCTGCTGGCAGGGCAGGTAGTAATGTTGCCTGGCTGCAAGGCTCTATGCAATATCCCAGGAGGTAAGAGCAAGAGCTAAAGTGGGTGGTCAGGAGGCTCCTGGTCCTGGGCATGACCTAAAACTGCATCCTGCCAGGAGTGGGTGGCCTGGTGAGGCTCTCAGTGGTGCTGGGGCCCCCAGGAAATGCCAGGCCAGTTACCACCCTGGTGAGAGGCTGGTAGGGGTGCCTTAAACCCAGCCCTCACCTCCCAATGGGCTAGTTGTCATTGGAGGTAGTTGGGGCCAGGCATGGTTGTGGCCACCTGAGCCCTGTGGGGTGGAGGACCCTGAGGAAAGGCAGTTGGGGCCAGGCATGGCTATGGCTACCTGAGCCCACTGGGGAGGGAAGCCTTGTGGCCCCAGTGAAGGGAGTGGAGATGAGGAGCCCTGGTTGGGGAGGGGAGGGAGGAACCAGAGGGCTGGGAGCCCAGCATGTTGGAATGTACAGAGTTGCCCCAGAAGGAGCTGGGGTAAGCTTAGACCCGGTCGGGTAATTGGCTGGCCTCTACCCTGGTGAGGGTTGCAGGAGAGGCCCAAAAGATGGTATGTCTGCCACCCAAGGTATGAGCTAGTGAAGCCTATGGCCTAAGGGGCCTACTCCAAGAGGCTGCAAGGCAGCATAAGTTGTTGATGTGTGCAAGAGGCCCTGTGAGAGGGGGTGGAGTGTGTAACTCCTTAGTGAGAGGAGGGCAGTACAAATGTGAGTGTCTGAGGCCTGACAACAAGGCCCAAGCTTGGGCCTGGCTGTAGCCTGGGAGCATTGTCATCTGGATGCTATCTGTGAGACTTGGGCTGCAGTGTAGGAGAGGAATGGAGCTGCAGATAGTGCCCCCTGGCATCAGGGCAAGAATGGGCAGCCTCCCACCTCTTAATTCATATCTTAATTAACTAATAATAAGGTGAGTCAGGTGGGTGGTGTGCCCAAATGCAGGTGGGGAAACTAGCACTGTGGCTAGTTGGGGAGCCCCACTTTGCCACAGACACCTTGCTAAAAGATTTAAGTGTGAACAGCCACTGTTCATACTAGCTTCCCAAAACTTCCAGGAGAACCAATAAAGACTTGGCCTGTCTAATATTTTGAGGATCAAACAAGCAGATATTTTTAATAACCCTCCCCACTCCTTAGTTGCCTCTATCCATCATAAAGAATCAAAAAGAATATAAACCTGATATTTAAAAAAAAACAAACAAAAAAGCCTACAGTCTATTTAAAATAGTATCTCTAATACCAGTGAAATCCTGTCTTTCTAGATACCAAGTGTAATCCTAAATTGCCAAATCAATTAATTTTTGGGACATGGAAAACTAAGTTTTATCACTTGAGTATTGTTTACTGACCTTGTGTGATGCAACACAAATTACCTGTGTCTAGATTTGCTGCCAGTGTTAATTGGAGTTAGCTTATTTTACTGAGCCTTTTCTCCAGTATATTTATCTAACAACACCACCTCTCTCTCTAGAGGTGCTCTGGTTTGGAACTGCTACCTGATTTCTGTACGATTGACTTGTCTTATGGAAATACACTGATGTTGCTTTCAAGTAGTATTGAAACAAATAAGTAAGCGTTTTGATTCTGTCTCTCGCAAATGGTAAAGCGTATTCCCATCCCTACACAGCTAGAAATTCCTCCCAGCTTAATCTAGCCCTTTCAGCTCTCAGCAAGCTTTTGTATGGGAACAAGGAAAACATTTTTTTTTTTTTTTTTTTTCTCTCTTACAGTGTATGCACTTTGTGGTTGGTCAGTACAGTGACCCACTTCCAGGCCTGCCCCTTTACAGCCCATTGCTCTTGGCAACAGCACCTGTGCTGCTGAGCAGACATTGGGTGTCTTAGACCAGGTTTTGTTCCCAGCTAAGCTCATTGCTTTAAATAAGAGCCACTGAGCTGGGCACGCTCTGGTCTTGGAGGACTATGTGGTTAGATAGCAGGGGAAAGTTTATGTATGTGTAAGTAAATAGCCGGGAGTGAATGTGTAGGGGAAGAAAACTGCAGTAAGAGCATTATGGTTTAGTTTGCTTTTCATACTTTAAGGAGTCACTGTGGGTCTCTGACAAAACTCACACGTGCTGCTGTTGTTTTTGTTGCTGTGCTGGTCTACTCTAGGCAGTGTGTGAGAAGCAAGGCTTACTGATATGATCAAACAAATCTGGCTTTTAACACTGCTCAAAAGCATGAGGCTGAGTTTGGCTGTCACTTTTTTGGGTGCAACCCCACTGCTTTCAGCAAGGGAGGATTTAAGCTACAGTATTTAACTAAAACACATTGGAAACAACTGTTTTCTCCCTGGCAAACTGCAGCAGTAGGCTACAAACAGACATTGCATTTGTCCCAGGAGAACCATTTCATCCCAAGACAAAGTGAAATAATTCAGACATCCAGTACAAAACCTAAAAAGGTTTTCAAGATAAGAAGTGCTAAGAGTGTGTCCTAGGATACTGCAAAGTAAGTATGAATGGTTGGCTTGGGATTGTATCATTGAACCAATGGCAGAAAAAACAGCAGTGCGTTAAACTGCTCATGAAACCCTGATTGGAAGGACTATATGTGTACATGCCAATCCCAGCATTTTTCTGTTCTGGAACAAACAACGTCTGTTTCTAGATGTACAGGGGTGGCAAAGGCCCCTTAACTGGCCCAGAGGGGAGGTGTCAGGCTGACCTTGAAATGCTGGGGAAGGACAAGGCTAGAGCACATAAGGGTATAAAAACAAGGCCATCAACAGGAAGCAGGGAAACTGCTCTGATTAATTAGAAACAATAAGGCAGTAAATTTGAGAGTCTAAATATAAGCTTCAGATGTGTGTTCAGGAAAGCTCAGAGCAGTAAGAAACAGTTCAGTGCAACAGTACTGCGTTTCTCTTTTCATAGAGATTTTATCTCTAAATAATGAAGAATCCCAGAGGCTGCAAATTACAGAGTACAGAGGTGTCTGGTGGTTTTGTGCCAATGAACAACTCTTTCAGGAGAAGTGTTGGCTATTGAAGGACAGAATCCAGCCCCTTTGTGCTGCCTGAGTGATGTAAAAGTGTCACTGAGCGTGGCCCAGTGTGTAGTGGCTTATGAAGGGTTTCTACATAGTATTCCAAAATAGCTGTCAGAGGGGATGTATGTTTCTGCTTTTCTCAAAGTAGGTGACCAAGTGTGATATTTCAGAGATGGTTTTTATGCCCTTTGAATTTTTGATGCAGGTTTTGTTTGGTTTCACTTCATGCTTGGGGTTTGTTTGTTTGTTTTTTGTTTTTGTTTTTCTTGAACAGGAAATCTTTGAAATTGGATTCTGGCTGCAATTTATCTTTGGTTAGGCCTATTTTTCCTAACCGCTCTGAAATGTTGTCTTATTATCTGTATAAAATTAGCAAAGACAAGTATCCAAAATAGAACCAACATAACTGGCTTTTTAATATTGAATTTAGGAGCACTTTTGGCCATTGTTCAAGTTACAGGCAAAATTTTGTGCTGTTAATACAAACCAAGTTGATGGGGAAGGATGATTATGGGTACAAGACGCCTATTTGATGGGAAGTGGTTTGGATGCATCCAAACCTGATTGTTGGGGCTGCATGCTCATAAAACCCTAGGAGTGATGCTTTTCTTTCAGATTTCTTCTAATAACAGAAGAGATCATGTGTTGTTGGTGATGGATCACATAATTTCCAACAGCATCTCTACTCCTTCCACTCTCTCCATGACCTGCCCCTCAATTCCATTTTAGGACACTAAGAAACCAGTACACAAACATGGTTGAAAAGCAGCAGATGGCACACCTAACATAAGTCATGGAAGTAAGGAAACAAAAGCAGATACATACCCTTTACTGTGCCTATATGCACACACCTCACTGTTTCCATAATTGGCAAATACCACAGGCCACGCATTGCAACCTTACCCCATCTGTTTTGGGAAGGCACTCTTCTTTTACTCGGTCACCATCCAATCCCACAGACCACTTTAACCCTATTACTTCTAGCATAATCATCTACTTCTCCAGACTCCTATTTTGGGTGAAGAATGGTATGATAAAGAAGTAGATCCAGAAAGACAAAAGGATGGGGACAGTATTGAAGCTGTGGAAAATATATATAGTGCCTCCATCCTTCCCCCAGCTTAGCTTTACCACTGCTGCACACCACAGTGGGTGAGGGACTTTAGTTGACTTTATTTCTCTGGATTTTGGTTAGGTACAGTTCACTTTGAAAATAATGTCATATGGCCAGTAATAGAGGGAACGAAGCATGTGCCAGCGAGATAAGATGCCTCACTTTTTAACTACATGGGGGGGGAGGGGGTAGATTCTCTTCTCACTGACACAAGATTGATGCCAATGTAACTTTAAATGCCAGCTGAGTTTCTCCTGACTTTCCTACACCAGGGCAAGTAAGCAGAACATCTAGCCTCTGATGGCCTTAATGCTGATCTTCACCTCCATTTCTCAGGGGGCAGAATGAGTAGGTAGCTCAAAAGATGCATCTGATCACTTAGTTCCTTGCCAAAGACCCCCTAAGCATCCACACCTTGCCACAAAGATAAGGGAGTTCAGTGCCTCTGGGAAATCAGCTTCCAGGCACCTCCAGTTGGATACTCAAGATCCAAGGCCTGCATCTAAAAATCTGAGGTTTATGCCACAAGTTCCAAAGATGTTTAGGTGCCCATCTCCTACTGAAGGCACTTCTTTCAGGTGCCTAAATATCTTACAAAAAAAAATTGAAGTGCCTTTGTATTTGGTTATGCAGGTGGCAGAAGCAGAACATATGAAGTGCTGGCCCTTGGTCTTGCCACACTACATGGTGAAACAATATTGTGAAGAAGGGCCTAGATTTTCCTTTAAGATGTCTTTTGTAGCAGTGCAGGCTGCTGACTCCACAGACTTCCCAGTGCTTGTTGTACCTGCAGCAGGCAATGAAAGAGTTAAAGCATACCGGTTCTATCCAATTAATCTAGCTCACTTATTAGCAATTAACAGAGTGTAATTGTATAAATCCATATGTGTCACTAATTAACAGTTAAATTAATGGATTCCTTTACTTGGAAAGGCCTAGGAAGAACAGACCCGGTCCAGCTTGGCAGTGTCGCTGGTCTCCAGCCACATGCTAACCCGCCCAAAAGGACTCAGTGAAGGGGAAACTGTTTCCAGATCTCCTCTGGAGACTGAGGGAGCTGAGTGGATGCAGTTCCCCTGGGGCATCCCCGTAGTGCTTGTTTAAATAGCTCTTTTCATCTGCCTCTTTTCTTACATGAAGGCTGTTGCTGTTGTTGGCTCAGGACCTGGCCTCCTAAGGACAATTTGCACACAGTAGGTTGTATTTTGGGCTGTGGCATCTCTGCTTCCCTATTGTCCATTCACTCTTTGCTCCCTGTTCTGCATTTTAGCCCTAATTGATGCAGAATGTCTGATTTGTTCACCCTCTTCTTTGGTAGCTTTGTTATTTTAGTTGCAGTCAGTAATCTAGCAAACTGTTAAAGGCATACATGAGGCCAGGGATGAATTCAAACTAAGAGGAAGGTGGGAGGAGGGGGAGGTTGTCTATACACCAGGAGTGGGCAAAATGCAGCCCGCAGGCCAGATGCAGCCCACTAAGCCATTCTATCTTGCCTGCGGGGCCCCTAAAAAAAATTTAGAAAAGTAATATTTATCTGCCCCTGTCATGTAGCCCTCAATGGCTTGCCAAAACTCAGTAAGTGGCCCTCCACTCAAAATAATTGCCTGCCCCTGTTATATACTGAATACAAAATCTTTGTGTCTTGAGGCAGGGGCATGTTTTAGGATGGGGAATGAAAGTGAAAGATGTAAGGCATGGTGTTGATCAGGGGCCACATGTATAAGTGGGCTTCCCCTTGTTTGATGGGTTTTCTTGGTGTTTGTGGCCATGTAAGAAGTGGCACATGAGATACTTACTGCCTTCCTTGCAGTGTCCCCTAGACCTCACCATAATTATGCTGCATGTGCTCAGAATGAATAGTGCCAGCTTTTGTTAGGGGGTTGAGGGGAGGAGACGTTTTCATAGTAAAAAATGTGATCGGGGAACAATTGGATGGGAGAGGAAACTAGTTACTTAATAGCATGCTAGAGTGAATCTTCCAGACAGGGCGAGTTTATCATTACTTCTGCCATTAGTGTCAGAGTAAAAAAAAAAAAAACAACAAAAAAACCCCAACAACATTGCTGTTTCTCTTTCGCATCTGCACACTAGTTGAAAGGTGATCACTGGAGCGCAGCTTAACCAGCAGCATAAGGAAGCAACTAGGCACCCAGGGGACGGGTGCAGCAGCAACTTCTGTTGCTGCAGCTATCTCAATTGCTATCATGTAGCTGCCAGAAACAGCTGCTTTTTTTCCATTTCCTTCCCACCCACATCAGCATCCCACTCACCCTGCCCTAGTTATACCATTTTGCTGAAAGAATTGGGGAAGAAGGCAGGGGCTTATATCTGTCAAACAAAAGGAGGACAGACCCCACAAGCTAGGCCTATATACTAGGGCTGTGCAAAGCTTCAGGTGCTGATTCGAATTGGAGAAGATTTGGCTCTATTTGGTGGCCAAATCTCCGAATCTGAATCGAATCAGGGGACCATTAAAAGGTCTGAATTAATTCTGAAGCTCCCTGAATCTATTTGGAGAGCTTCATCAACTCGGGTAGTCCCTGCCTGCTGCAGCAGGGAGCTGGACCTGGACTCCGGGCTGGTAAGTAGGAGGTGGGGGAGGGGGACTGGAGGAGGAGGACAGAGGGGACCATGGGGGACCCTTGCCAGGCCTCATCCTCTGCCTGCTCCCCCCCCCATGGCTGCTTTAAACACACACAAACACACACACACACACACACACAAACACACACAAACACACCCCTGGTCTTACCAGCTGCTGCAGCGGCCTTGGGGCTTCTAGGGGCTTGTGGCAGAGCCCCTCACACAGTGGGGATTGCCCCCCCCCCCCCCCCTCCCTGCCGGGCAGGAGCCAGTGAGCCTGGGGTTTTTTATTTCCTTTTTTCATAAAGGGCTGAGAGCTGGGGTGGGTGGAGCAGCCATGCGGGGGGCTGAGAGAGTGGGTGCGGGTTAGGGAGCTTGTGGCAGAGCCCCCCATGTGATGTGGGGCACTCAGGGACAGCAGGGATTGCCCCCCCCATCGCTGGGCAGCAGCTGGGGAGTGGGGGCTCTTCTTCCCCACAAGTGCCAGGAGCTGGGGTGGGCAGGCATTAGGGCCTGTGTGATTCAGATATTTGGCTGATTCAGCAGCAACAAAATCTCCAAATTGGATTCGGCCTAATCGATTCGGGACAGTGAATCAAATCACCAAATTGAATCACTGTACCCCTGAATCGGCTGAATCTAAAGCAAATACTAGCTGCTTCACACAGGCCTGTACACTTAATTTCATGGTTGCAGGTAGGGTCCTTGCTGTTGTATACTAATGAAACCTTACTGTGGTTTCTATGGAGCCAGTGGAGCTAGCGTGATTAGCAGCTGAGCATCTGGCTTGTTAAATTCAATCCCTCCTATCATCTCCAGATATAAATGCTGTATCAGTAAGGGGTTTACAGGGGTGGACTGTCCCCAGAAAGCAGGTAGGAAGCTCTGGAGAGTACACCATAGGGAATAATCTTGTACTAGCCAAGCAGAGAGACAAAATGTATCCTTAAGTCTATTCCCTCTCCTGTGATAGATAACACTTGTTAAAAAAATCTGTGAGACAGAAGTATATTCATGACCTACCAACACTTTGTGAGGTGGTGCTTTCAATCTGCAAGGCTAGTGGGAACTTTTTTTTGCCCTCTTGATTCATGTGGTTTACAACCTCTGAGGGCTGTTCGAAGTTTCCACACTGAATGAATAACATGGATAAGTTTCACCTGGTTTCCATACCACAGGCTAGATGGGATCCTAGTGCATTCAAAACTCTGCTTCTGCCTTGGGTCAATCCAGGTAAAGTTGAGCCAGAAAAGTAAAGTTCAGGTTCCAACTTGAATCAAAGTTTGGCCGTGGACTTTGCCTAAGTTTAGCCAGGGTTTGGACCTGGGATCCTGGTTTGGAGCCTATAAAGATAGGCTGAAAGCAGGGAGTTGGGATGGGAATATGACCAAACCCCAAATTTCAATCTGAGGTTACCTCTATGACGCATCTGGATGCACAGGACTAGCAGCAGCTCTTCTGTTTGATCCTGCTCCATGGGCTACAGTCTGAAAAATTGTAATGCAGCCTCTATAATATGTGCAGCCTCTGTAACTTGTATAGTGGTATGTATCCAGAACCACCTAGTGTTGTTAAAATAGCAGCTACATTGCATTTTTGTCATTTGGGGACATGAGGACTAGGAGTGTGGGGGTAAAGCATGTCACAGTGGCTTTCCTTTGTCCAGAAAGCTTGCAAACCTCCAACAAACTTTCCATAAATCTGAAATGAGTTTGTATAAGATCTGATGCCCCAGGAATCTTTCCCAGTTCCATATTTAATAACAAAAGTTCCCTGCAGCTGTGCTGTCAACCCACTGTGGGTAAGCTGAAAGTCCCCACAAACATTAACTTGCACTTCAGAATTTCTGTGAAGCAATGAGAGCCGTGTTTGTTGCTCAGCAAACTCTTCTCACCCCTGTTGTCTCCTCTTGAGTTCAGGCAGGGTGACTGGGCACCACTGCCCTCCTGTTGGCATGCAATGCAGAAAAGGCTCACTTCCCTCTTGCATGACAGAATGATCTGATGGCAGTGTCATTTCTGCCAATAAAAGTCTCCATCATAGATCTCTAGTACTGGGCTCCTCCTCACCTGTGCATTTT
Source organism: Alligator mississippiensis (assembly GCF_030867095.1). NCBI lineage: Eukaryota > Metazoa > Chordata > Crocodylia > Alligatoridae > Alligator > Alligator mississippiensis. The sequence goes on from NC_081828.1 coordinate 46,278,189, forward strand.
CTTTCAGTCACGGTCCAGCTCACAGCCACTTGTGTATTGATTGAAGCAATTGACCTTTCCATACTGATTGCTCTTTACAAAGGTTAGAAAATAGCTGTTGTGGGATTCCTGAGAGAGAAAGAGATTATAAAATAATTGGCATTGTTGCTCTGTAAAATCAAAATGAGGAAGAGGAGACTTTAATTGACATAGGAGTTCAAAGGACTACCTGGGTCACCAAGTCTAGCTGTCTCCAAATGCCACTAACTGTATTGGATGCTAAGTCCCACAGGGTCTACGCTGCCCCCCCCCCGAAGTTTGTCCATGTCAGAAAAATAGCATTTGATCCTATTGGCACTCCATGCTTGGAAAAACTAGGAATTTTGCTCCATGTCAGAATCAAGGTAACTTGACAGAGTTGGATGCAACTGATACAAGGGTGCTGTGGGGAGGGGTGGATTGGGGTGCAGTCATCCCCCTTTAATTTCTGCTTCACTGGGTTTAGAAGAACCTTCAGCGACAGCTGCATTCCTATCCAAGTGGAGCTGACTTCATGGCTCATTATTATCTACTTGATTTCTGCTAACCTCTTCTCTCCATAATGTTAACAGCCCTTGATTTTCCTCTAATCAAACTAACCTTTCTTCTGCCATTATTCTGTCAGTCCTCTACTCCTGGAAGTGTTTCTCTGCTCACCTTCAATATGTCCAATAAAGTTATGCTGCAACCCATGAACCTGTACTGCATGGCTTTGTCCCCAGGGGATTTGAACCCATACCAAGTTAGAGATGGGAAGGGGAGGGACAGAGTTAAAATCAGGTTGAGCTGTGCAGTAATGTAACAGTCAGAAGAAGGAGAGAGTTGCAAAGATGAGCTGAAGAGGTAAGTTATTACAGTACCCATTCCTGAGTTATTCACTTCCACAGATGACAAAGGCTGTGGGAGGCTGAGCCAGTGGCATAAAGCTGGGCATGGATGGATGAGAGGGGTTGGTCTTTCTGGGTAGTCTGCTGCTAGTAGCTGAAGTGAGTCCTCCCTGGACTCCAACTCTTTGTTTCTGCAAGAGGCCAGCTATGGGCATGGGTAAGATGGGGGGAGGGGGGGGCAGTTACATCCTTGCCCTATGATCAGGTGCTGCAGGGGGATGTGGGGGAGGGCTTTTGAGGGGAAGCAGCTCCTGGAAGCCATGAGGGCTGGTTGGAGGGGTCTGAGGCATTAAAGGACTTCTGTGGGAGTGGGTCCTGTGGGGTAGAGGAGTATGGGTGAAGAGGGGCTGGGATCATGGTGGTAGGGAGGTGTGAGGGGCATGTGGAGTTTGGGATTAACAGGGTATGGAGGGGTCTGTGGGAGTGGATTTGGATGTGAATGGGGTTGGGAGCAAAAAGGATTTTGGGTTGGGGGGGCAGAGGTGTGTGAGGGGTTGCAGTGAGGCTTAAATGCTTGGAGGCACAGAGGAGGCTCAGTGGGGTGGGAGGCAGATGGTGAGATGTTGTGGGGTGGGGCATGATGGGTCTGTGCAGGGTGCAATGGGTTCATGGTGGCAAAGAGGTTGGGAGGGCCTAGGTTTGTGGCAGGATGAGGTGGGACTGAGCATGGGGATATGTGAGATAATGGGGGACAGTGCAGCCAGGGGGGCATTTGAGATGGCAAGGGCAATGCATAAAGAGCACTGAGGGGCACTTTAAGGCCAGAGTGGAGTGTCTGAGGGACTTGTGTGGGGTATAGGGAGCAGGACTGCCTAAGGCCAGGCTGGGGGTAACAGCTGTACCTCCCCCACCCATGAGGTTCCCGTCTCATCTTGGAGCTGGCAGTCAGCTCCCCCACAGACTGTTGTATTTGATTTTCTTGGATCATAAACTGAAAAATATAGCCTTAGATCCCATCTATATTCATAAAGATCCTAGTTTCTTAGTAATTAAAGAAAAAATAGGCTTTGTGTTGGGAGATGATGCACCACAGCACCTGCACCACACTTTTTGAAACCCTAGATCCCCCCCATTTGGTGCTGCAGATGAGAACTCAGGGGCCTGAGCACGGATGGGGGGAGACTAGGATTGCAAGGGTGTTTCAGATTAGAATTGATGTCATAATACAGGATTATGATGGAAGTACATGAGCAAAGGATAACAATAGCAGCAGGTGTTTCTGGTTAGGACTGAAGCACACTGGCAGTTGTGTATGTACCACAGAACTGGGAAAGCTGAGGGGGCTATAGTAGGGATTTAATTGAACTGTGTAGATCCCTGGGAGTTAAATATGCAATAGGTAGAAGCACTGCTTCCTCTCAGGGCTCCCATGCTTAGTTCCCTGCAGCCAGATCCTATTCTATCCCATTAGGTGTCTAAGTGGATTTAGGAATCAGAACTCATGGCAGAGGTGATATCTTTTATTAGACCAGCTAGATATATGCAACAAAAAACCCCCCAAAGCTGCAAGCTTTTGGGCACACTCATCCTTCTTCAGGCACAGGAGAGTACAAAGATTGTAAAACAGTTTCTCCTAGGTGGAAATGAAACATTGTATTTCACAGGAGAACTGAAGATGTTGTAAGATCTCCTGGTTGGAATATTTCAACACCTTCAGTTCTCCTGTGAAATATGAAGTTTCATTTCCACCTAGGAGAAACTGTTTTACAATCTTTGTACTCTCCTATGCCTGAAAAAGGATGTGTGCACTCAAAAGCTTGCAGGTATCTTTTTATTAGACCAAATGGATATGTGCGCCAAAAAAACACCTCTGCCAAGAGTTTGAATTCCTTTTGCCTGTAGACCAATACAGCTACAACCTGTATACCAGAATAAGTGGATTTAGGCACATAAGTGTGATCCTATTCCATCTTGCTCAAGTTCCTCAGAATCTATGAATGTACCCACTTCATAGCATGCTGTCATCTTAACCTCAAGATGAATTCACAAAAAAGTGGGGAAGAAGATAAACCCAGATATCTTTTGCATTAATAGTTTCTGAGGGACACTTGTATAATAATTACCTTTTAAAATTCTGATATTACTTACTTTTACTTCTAGTAGCTGTGTAAAAGTGGTACTCTTTTGAAGAGACCTGTTCCTTCGCTGAGTGCAGAGTCCTACCAGCAATGTTTAGATTAGAAAAGGTTGACTTGTCATCACCTTTTATTCCTGTTGGTCCTTAAAAACAAAAACAAAAAACAAAAAACCCAACCAAACAAAAAACAAAAAAAAAACACAGCTGAGACACCAGGAGCCAGATTCTCTTCTGCCTCCTAAACATAGTTGTGAATGATACCC